>NC_138315.1:54917500-55030000 GCF_965601325.2 Salmo salar
GAATGTCAGTTGGTGAAATGTGAGAATTAGTTTGCTTTATAAGTGCCACATCTTTCAAACAAAACTAGCTAGTTAGCTAGTCATCTCCGAGTTAGTTAGTCGCGCATAGCTAGCCAGCTAAGGACCGGTCTCTTATCATTTCTGACATGTCAGCTAGCAATATAGCCGGCTAGTTTATCCTTTTGTTTTAGGACAAACGTATTTGCTGTCCGCCTACGGTTAATTTGACAATATGCAGCCAGAAGATGTCATCTTTATTTGGCCCAGAATCGGTGCTGAGGTTGTTTGTGTTGGCTAGCTAACGTTAGCTGTTTTGAAGCTAACGTTAAAAATCAGCAAGATTGAAAATAGCTAGCTAGACTGCCCTCTAAGTAGTTAGGACTAGCTAGCTTGCTAAATGTTTGGTAAACTGGCGAAACTGTATTATGACTAT
The DNA here is from genome assembly GCF_965601325.2 of Salmo salar. Taxonomy (NCBI): domain Eukaryota; kingdom Metazoa; phylum Chordata; class Actinopteri; order Salmoniformes; family Salmonidae; genus Salmo; species Salmo salar. The sequence continues at coordinate 54,917,934 of NC_138315.1, forward strand.
GTACTGTAGCATAGCGTCACGCTAGCTAACGTCTAAATAGTTGATTCCTCTGCGAGATAGCTATCAAAACTCCAACTAAATAACTGGTTGACTAACTTAACGTTAACAATAACATAGTGGCACAACTAATGGCTAGCTGGGAAGTATAGTTAGCTAGCGTTAGCGTACACTGTTATGCTTGACCAGGCCTGGCTAGCTAACAGTAGCTTATAAAATCACTGTTGCTAATCTAATTGGTCAATATCAAGCTTGGAAACAAAGGCGCTTCAGCATATTCTCCTTGAAAAACACTGGTGTTACCAACTACCATTGGTACACTAGTTACAGATGCTCAATTACAAACACAATGATTGGTAACTGAACTACAAGACTTGTTCGATAATGTTTTAGGGTTAGGGTCCAACGAAATGCTTATTCTAATGGAAAAAGGTTAGCTAGCTAGGGGGAAATGGAAAAAAATACAATGTTTTGACTACGAACCTTTCATTTCCATGCTTCCACTAAATGCAACGAATCGTATCTCAGCCATTCATTTCACCATCAGTTATTTTGCTAAACAATGTAAAACTGCGTTTGAAACATTCTAGATACGTAAGATGTATAGCTATATGTTTTTCAAAGTCTACCATGCTAGGCTAGTTGTAGCCTTGTGTGGTGGCGACAGATCAACTAGCTTCTCCCCTGCAGACAACGCGTGCGCGGTAGTAGTTGTAAATGGCAAACTTCCTGGTCTCATCAGCAGATGATTTCTGTGGTGTGTTTTATTTACCCTGCTCTGCTCTGCCGCTTTCACAACCACTGGGAACAACGGAAAAATACAAGGTCAAATCATGACGTCAGTGATGTTCAGGTCGGGAAGTTGGAGCTCTAGAAAGAGACCCGAGTTCCCGACATGGAAATCCGAGTTGGATGACCGACCGTTCAAATCGATTTTTTCCCCAGTCGGATGTCGCTTTTTTTCCGAGTTCCCTATTGTTTTGAACGCACTGAAGTCGGAGATTTCACAGTTCCCAGTTGTTTTGAACGCGGCATCACTCAGTGGAGGGAAAAGTACTCAATTGTAATTTTTTTATTTATTTAATTTCACCTTTATTTAACCAGGTAGGCTAGCTGAGAACAAGTTCTCATTTACAACTGCGACCTGGCCAAGATAAAGCAAAGCAGTGCGACAAAAAAAAACACAGAGTTACACATAAACAAACATACAGTCAATAATACAATTGAAAAGTATATATACAGTGTGTGCAAATGGAGTAAGGAGGTAAGACAATAAATAGGCCATAGTAGCGAAGTAATTACAATTTAGCAAATTAACACTGGAGTGATAGATGTGCAGATGATGATGTGCAAGTAGAAATACTGGTGTGCAAAAGAGCAAAAAAGTAAATAAAAACAATATGGGGATGAGGTAAGTAGTTGGATGGGCTATTTACAGATGGGCTGTGTACCTTGCAGCGATCGGTAAACTGCTCAGATAGCTGATGCTTAAAGTTAGTGAGGGAGATATAAGTCTCCAACTTCAGCGATTTTTGCAATTCGTTCCAGTCATTGGCAGTGTACTTCAGTAAAAGTAAAGATACTGTAATAGAACATGACTCAAGTAAAAGTGAAATTCACCAAATAAAATACTCCTTAAGTAAAAAAGTGTAAAATGATTTGGTTTTAAATGTACTTAAGTATCAAAAGAAAATGGAATTGCTAAAATATATTAAAAGTATAAATCATTTAAAATTCCTTATATTAAACCAGATGGCACAATTTTCTTGTTTTTATTTATTTACAGATAGCCAGGAGCATGTATGTCTTATTTTCTACGTGAGGTTTATTTGATCGAACATAAGTTTCGTAATGCTTAAGTTGTTACGAGTGTACTGATATAAGAAGGACATGTGACATCCTGGCAACTGAGAAAAAACACTTTATATTGGAATTGTCTGGAGATGGAATGAGGCTAGCAGAATAGCATCTCCATTGAATACAGGCGCTTGACGTCAACAAACCTCATTGAATATTCAAAAAGGATTACAATAATGAGATGTATCCACCAATCTAAAGAAAGGATAGGCAGGAGCTGGACTTCCATTGTTAGGGTGGAGAAATATGTATCCTGTCAGTATATCCATAATCTTTGAGAACTTAACAAAATGTGGAAAAAGTCAAGGGGTCTGAACACTTTCCGAATGCATTGTAAGAAAGATCAGGATTTTGTAATTTTTTTATATGTATTTAACCCCTTATTTTTTGCACTAAACCGTCTCCATATATACTTCCGTTCTGACATGTATGTGTTTGTGAGTCTTTCCACACAGGGGTCATATTAGTGTGAAGCCCGAAGTGTTTGGACGCTACAGACAGAAGTTGGCAGATCGGCTGAACCGAGACGCTTGTTGGGGTTGGAGAGCAAAACAGAGAACACCATGCACCTGTTCGTGAGAGTCTCATCTTTCCATAGAGGGTCATAATAGTTTAGAGGCCAAACTGTTTGGATGCTACAGACGATTTTGTGAGAAGACCGATTTTCGGGATGTCTCATGGTCTTCTATGATATAATGGCGGCCCGCAAACCAATGTTGAGGTGCATGCCGTCACCTATTGTGCTGGAGTGTGGTCATTCACGGTTTACATTTACATTTACATTTACATTTAAGTCATTTAGCAGACGCTCTTATCCAGAGCGACTTACAAATTGGTGCATTCACCTTATAATATCCAGTGGAACAACCACTTTACAATAGTGCATCTAAATCTTTTAAGGGGGGGTTAGAAGGATTACTTTATCCTATCCCAGGTATTCCTTAAAGAGGTGGGGTTTCAGGTGACTCCGGAAGGTGGTGATTGACTCCGCTGTCCTGGCGTCGTGAGGGAGCTTGTTTACAACATGTCTAAATCCTCCTACCTAACTCAGTACTTCTGAGAAAATAAAAAAGAGCCCTACTAACTTCTAATAGACCCTCCCCCAACCCCCAAATCCCTTCCAACCCCCGTCCAACCCCGTCCAACCTCAATGACCCTACACTTCAATCTTTCCCTCTCTTCAACATACTTACAACAATATAACAACACACGCTCCATCGTTTCATCGACCATACACTCCAGACACAAACCATTCACATGCTTGCCAACAACATGTAATGACGAGTTCAATGTCCTAAGTGCAATCTGTCCAAGTCCGTAATACCAACATGTTTTAAGCAGACCATCATAGTGCCACTAAGGTGACCTGCCTAAATGACTACCGACCCATATTTAAATTTCTTAACCCAATTTCTTCGGCCGCTATACCTATTTTGCCAATTGGACTTGGACCCCTCTGCTACTCGGAACCCTACTAATCCATCACGACTGGTCTATTGACGTCACCGCACGAGGAGGCTAAAACAGACTTTCCTCCGTCGAGACGTCCCTCTAAGGCCCTTCTGCTAGCTTGCTAGCCCCGGCCTGCTAGCTGTCTGAATCGCCGTGTGTCTCCAGCCAGCCCACCCACTCACTGGACCCCTACGCATGCCTCTCCCTAATATCAATATGCCTTGTCCATTACTGTCCTGGTTAGTGATTACTGTCTTATTTCACTGTAGAGCCTCTAGCCCTGCTCAATAAGCCTTAACCAACCATGTTGTTCAACCTCCTACATATGCGATGACATCACCTGGTTTAAACGTCTCTAGAGACTATCTCTCTCTCATCATTACTCAATGCCTAGGTTTACCTCCAATGTACTCACATCCTACCATACCTTTGTCTGTACACTATGCCTTGAATCTATGCTATCGTGCCCAGAAACCTGCTCCTTTTACTCTCTGTTCTGAACGCACCAAACGACCAGTCCTGATAGACTTTAGCTGTACCCTTACCCTACTCCTCCTCTGGTGATGTAGAGGTTAATCCAGGCCCTGCAGTGCCTAGCTCCACTCCTATTCCCCAGGCGCTCATTTGTTGACTTCTGTAACCGTAAAAGCCTTGGTTTCATGCATGTTAACATTAGAAGCCTCCTCCCTAAGTTTGTTTTATTCCCTGCTTTAGCACACTCTGCCAACCTGGATGTCCTGGCCATGTCTGAATCCTGGCTTAGGAAGACCACCAAAAACCCTGACATTTCCATCCCTAACTATAACATTTTCCAACAAGATAGAACTGCCAAAGGGGGCTGTGTTCCAATCTACTGCAGAGAGAGCCTGCAGAGTTCTGTCTTACTATCCAGGTCTGTACCCAAACAATTTCAGCTTCTACTTTTAAATATCCACCTTTTCAGAAACAAGTCTCTCACCGTTGCCGCTTGCTATAGACCACCCTCTGCCCCCAGCTGTGCTCTTGACACCATATGTGAATTGATTGCCCCCCATCCATCTTCAGAGCTCGTGCTGCTTGGTGACCTAACCTGGAACATGCTTAACACCCCCACCATCCTACAATCTAAGCTTGATGCCCTCAATCTCACACAAATTATCAATGAACCTACCAGGTACAACCCCAAATCCGTAAACACGGGCACCCTCATAAATATCATCCTAACCAACTTGCCCTCCAAATACACCTCTGCTGTTTTCAACCAAGATCTCAGCGATCACTGCCTCATTGCCTGCATCCGTAATGGGTCTGCGGTCAAATAACCACACCTCACTGTTAAACGCTCGTAATTAGCTCACCATCTTAAATAAGCATGCTCCATTCAAAAATTTTAGAACCAGGAATAGATATAGCCCTTGGTTCTCTCCATACCTGACTGCCCTTGACCAGCACAAAAACATCCTGTGGCGTTCTGCATTAGCATCGAATAGCCCCCGTGATATGCAACTTCTCAGGGAAGTTAGGAACAAATATACACATGCAGTTAGGAAAGCTAAGGCTAGCTGTAGCACAAACTGAAAAAAAAGTCTGGGACACTAAAGTCCATGGAGAATAAGAGCACCTCCTCCCAGCTGCCCACTGCACTGAGTCTTGGAAACACTGTCACCACCGACAAATCCATTATAATTGATAATTTCAATAATCATTTTTCTACGGCTGGCCATGCTTTCCACCTGGCTACCCCTACCCCGATCAACAGCCCTCCACCCCCCACAGAAACTCGCCCAAGCCTTCCCCATTTCTCCTTCTCCCAAATCCAGATAGCTGATGTTCAGAAAGAGCTGCAAAATCTGGACCCCCTATAAATCAGCTAGACAATCTGGACCCTCTCTTTCTAAAATGATCTGCCAAAATTGTTGCAACCGCTATTACTATCCTGTTCAACCTCTCTTTTGTATCGTCTGAGATTCCCATAGATTGGAAAGCTGCCGCGGTCAGAGGGAGACACTCTAGACCCAAACTGCTACAGACCTATATCTATCCTACCCTGCCTTTCTAAGGTCTTCGAAAGCCAAGTTAACAAACAGATTACCGACCATTTCGAATCCCACCGTACCTTCTCCGCTATGCTATGCTCCGGTTTCCGAGCTGGTCATGGTTGCACCTCAGCCACACTCAAGGTCCTACACGATATTGTCACGGGTGTCGTTGTGTATTGATGACCAAAACGCAGCAGGAATGTGGATGCTCATCTTTATATTTATTAAATAAAGAGAAAACGAAAAAACAACAAAACAAAGCACGGCAGACGACAGATTTACAGGCTATACGCAGCAGTGCAAAATACAACTACCCACAAAAACCCCAGGTGAAAACAAGCTCCTAATATATGACTCCCAATCAGGAACAACGACGTACAGCTGTTCCTGATCGGGAGCCACACAGACAACAAAGAAATAGACAAACCAGAAAACCATAGAAAACCAAAACCAGAACATACACTAAAACCCTGGAATACATAAACCAAACACCCCTTTAATACTACACACACAACCCGAACCATATGAAACAAATACCCTTCTGTCACGTCCTGACCAAACTACAATACAAATAGTCCCTCTACTGGTCAGGATGTGACAGTACCCCCCCCAAAAGGTGCAGACCCCGGATGCACCTCAAAAAAAAAAAAAAAACCCAGAACAAACATAATTCCCCTAAACTAAAGGGAGGGAAGGGAGGGTGGCAGCCGTGCAACACCCCCCCCCCTCCCCAACCCACCAATACTGGAGGTGGCTCAGGTTCTGGTCTACTGCCCTCCAGACTGTAGGCAGACTCACTCGGTTCCGGACCGCAGGCAGACTCACTCGGTTCCGGACCGCAGGCAGACTCACTCGGTTCCGGACCGCAGGCAGACTCACTCGGTTCCGGGCCGCAGGCAGACTCACTCGGTTCCGGAGCGCAGGCAAACACACTCGGTTCCGGACTGCAGGCAGACTCACTCGGTTCTGCACAGTGGGCCGTCTCACTCGGTTCCGGGCTTAACACGTGGGACTGGTAGTGGAGGTACCAGCCTGGGGACACGCACCTCAGGGCTAGTGCGGGAAGCAGGAACCGGCCGAGTGGAACTGGTATTACGCACTGGAAGCCTGATGCGTGGTGCTGGTACTGGAAGTGCCAGTTTGGGAACACGCACCTCATGGCTAGTGCGAGGAGCGGGAACAGGCTGAGTAGGACTAGGCTGACTCTCTGGAAGCTTGATGCGTGGTGCTGGTACTGGACATGCCAGACTAGGGGTTCGCACTTCCGGGTCAGCACGAGAGGCAGGAACTGGAAATACTGGGCCATGGAGGCACACAGGCAGTCTTGATCGCACCTCCTGCACAACCCGTCCTGGCTGGATGGAACTAGTAGCCCTGTACGTGCAGAGTGCTGGTACAGGGTGAACTGGGCTGTGCAGGGGCCTGATGGTTGCCGTGCGTAGAGCGGGCGTAGGGTAACCTGGGCCTAGGAGGCGCACCGGTGACCAGACGTGCTGCGCAGGCATCCTCCTACCAGGCTGGATGCCCACTCTAGCACGGCATCTGCGAGGGGCTGGAATAACTCGCACTGGACTGTGCGTGCGTATGGGCGAGATCGTGCACACTTCTCTTCTGTTTAGTCACCAGAGCCCCATATACTACCCACCACTGCGATCTGTATGCTCTCGTTGGCTGGTCCTCGCTACATATTCGTCACCAAACCCACTGGCTCCAGGTCATCTATAATCCCTTGCTAAGTAAAGCTCCGCCTTAACTCAGTTCACTGGTCACCATAGCAACACCATAGCACACGCTCCAGCAGGTATATTTCACTGGTCATCCCCAAAGCCAGCACCTCATTTGGCCGCCTAACCTTCCAGTTCTCTGCTGCCAACGACTGGAACGAATTGCAAAAATCTCTGAAGTTGGAGACTTAAAACTCCCTCACTAAGCGTCAGCTGTCAGAGCAGCTTACCGATCGCTGCAGCTGTACACAGCCCATCTGTAAATAGCCCATCCAACCAACTACCTACCTCATCCAATATTTGTTTTTGTTTTTCTGCTCTGTTGCACACCAGTATTTCTACTTGCACATCCTCATCTGCACATACAGTTGAAGTCGGAAGTTTACATACACCTTAGCCAAATACATTTAAACTCAGTTTTTCACAATTCCTGACATTAAATCCAAGTAAAAATTCCCTGTCTTAAGTCAGTTAGGATCACCACTTTATTTTAGGAATGTGAAATGTCAGAATAATAGTAGAGAGAATTATTTATTTCAGCTTTTATTTCTTTCATCACATTCCCAGTGGGTCAGAAGTTTACATACACTCAATTAGTATTTGGTAGCATTGCCTTTAAATTGTTTAACCTGGGTCAAACGTGTCAAGTAGCCTTCCACAAGCTTCCCACAATAAGTTGGGTGAATTTTGGCCCATTCCTCCTGACAGAGCTGGTGTAACTGAGTCAGGTTTGTAGGTCTCCTTGCTCGCACATCCTTTTTCAGTTCTGCCCACAAATTTTCAATAGGATTGAAGTCGGGGCTTTGTGATGCCGACTCCAATACCTTGACCTTGTTGTCCTTAAGCCATTTTGCCACAACTTTGGAAGTATGCTTTGTGTCATTGTCCATTTGGAAGAGACCCATTTGTGACCAAGCTTTAACTTCCTGACTGATGTCTTGAGATGTTGCTTCAATATATCCACATCATTTTCCTACCTCATGATGTCATCTATTTTGTGAAGTGCACCAGTCCCTCCTGCAGCAAAGCACCCCCACAACATGATGCTGCCACCCCCGTGCTTCACGGTTGGGATGGTGTTCTTCGGCTTGCAAGCCTCCCCCTTTTTCCTCCAAACATAACAATGGTCATTATGGCCAAACTGTTATATTTTTGTTTCATCAGACTAGAGGACATTTCTCCAAAAAGTACGATCTTTGTTCCCATGTGCAGTTGCAAACCGTAGTCTGGCTTTTTTTATGGCGGTTTTGGTACAGTGGCTTCTTCCTTGCTGAGCGGCTTTTCAGGTTATGTTGATATAGGACTCGTTTTACTGTGGATATAGATACGTTTGTACCTGTTTCCTCCAGCATCTTCACAAGGTCCTTTGCTGTTGTTATTTGATTGATTTGCACTTTTTGCACCAAAGTACGTTCATCTCTAGGAGACAGAACGCGTCTCCTTCCTGAGCGGTATGACGGCTGCGTGGTCCCATGGTGTTTATACTTGTGTACTATTGTTTGTACAGATGAACGTGGTACCTTCAGGCGTTTGGAAATTGCTCCCAAGGATGAACCAGACTTGTGGATGTCTACAATTGTTTTTCTGAGGTCTTGGCTGATTTCTTTTGATTTTCCCATGATGTCAAGCAAAGAGGCACCGAGTTTGAAGGTAGGCCTTGAAATACATCCACAGGTACACCTCCAATTGACTCATATGATGTCAATTAGCCTGTCAGAAGCTTCTAATGCCATGACATCATTTTCTGGAATTTTCCAAGCTGGTTAAAGGCAGTCAACTTAGTGTATGTAAACTTCTGACCCACTGGAATTTTGATACAGTGAATTATAAGTGAAATAATCTGTCTGTAAACAATTGTTGGAAAAATTACTTGTGTCATGCACAAAGTAGATGTCCTAACCGACTTGCCAAAACTATAGTTTGTTAAGAAGATATTTGTGGAGTGGTTGAAAAACGGGTTTTAATGACTCCAACCTAAGTGTATGTAAACTTCCGACTTCAACTGTATATCACTCTAGTGTAAATTGCTAAGTTGTTATTACTTCGACACTATGGACTATTTATTGCTTTACCTTCTTACTTCATTTGCACACACTGTATACAGATATTTCTCTTGTGTTATTGACTGTACTTTTGTTTATTCCATGTGTAACTCTGTGTTGTTGTTTTTGTCGCACTACTTTGCTTTATCTTGGCCAGGTCGCAGTTGTAAATGAGAACATGTTCTCAACTAGCCTACCTGGTTAAATAAAGTGTGTCTAGGAATGTGATGAGAAGAGCGGTGTTGTAGGGACCAAGTTTGGCATGGTGATGGAGGACGCCTTGCTGGCTAACTGCTGCACACATGGTGATATTCCCTCCACGTTGTCCAGGGACATTCCGTCCCAGTCCTCTTCTTTTCACTAGGTTGAAGCCAGCCTCAATGTAAATATAAATGTGTTGAATTGCAGCGGCATCCAGCTCCAAGACTCTCTGACACAGACAACATGTGGCATAGACCTAGAGCAGTCAATATGGTGAGACACAATACACTGGATTACAGGACTGTAATGTGTCTAGACAGTGCTGATATGATAGTAAATTCACAGTATAGTACTTACTCTCACATATTCATTGCGCTGTTCTTTAACCCTCTGAGTTCCGCTCAAATGGCGCCCTGTTTCATCCGGAATCGGTTGCGCTGTAACACACTGTCCAATGAAGACAAGCACACCTGGTGAATGTTATTGAATATTGGTGTTGTCTGCAGTTATGTGGTTCTGTATTTCTCGTAGTCTAATGGTATTGTATGCCACCACCATATTTACAATAGCGGTCTCCTGTTCTGGTGTGAATAGCCGGTGTCTTCCACCACGGCCTGGCCTCAGTTCTGCAGAAGATCCACAAATATGATTGGTTACAGTAAACTAAAATAATCTATTTTAAAAAGGCAGGAATAAATGACGTTACTGTAACATTGGCCAACGATCACTGAGTACCATAGGCCTACTGATATGTCGGACTGCAGTATACATACATAAAGAGTATAGTGTAGATGGTAGGTAACTTACCGGTTCTCATTTCTGAATGTTCGGATGATAGATGAAACCGTGTAGCAGCTCAGGTTGGGCTGGACTCTCTCCCCAGCCTCCCTCATACTCAATCCATGGTTGAGCACGTGGTCAACCAATGTGGCCCTGATCTCATCTGAGACAACTGTCCTTCCTCTTCCTCCTCTTCCTCTCACTCCTTCACCTCTAGCTCTTGCTTCACCATTGACTTCCATTTTCCTCCAAAACAGGAGAGCTCATCTGTGTCCTTTTATCGTGCTTAAAGCTCTGATTTCTAAGTGAACAATTCAGCAACTGGTGTTTACACCTGTGAGGAGTGGGTGTTGCCAGTTGGTGTATAGAGCTTGGCATTGTGATTGGTGTTGCTTTCCAAAGGGACTAAAGAGATTTTAATTGTGAATGTTGTGCCTAATGTAGAGAACTGTGTGTAGTGTTTTGCTAAAAGTGTGATATAGAATTGAAAACTGAGTGTAAAGCAGGAATTGTGCTTGCAATTTTGCAGACTTTAGGGTTTATGGATTTGGTACATGAATTTCAGGTTTTGGGGATTGTGTTTCAAGTTCCAATTTTAGTGTGTAAACAATTGGGAAAAACTGCAACAGTTTTGGAAACTGTGTGTTAGCATTTGAAAACATGTGCTGCAAATATATAGTTTTGCAGGTGGTGGAGAATGAATGAGAAAAGAGTTCATGGATTTCGGAGAATGTGGTCATTGAATGCATTTTGTGTGAAAGCCATGAAAAATGATTCACAGTTTGGTCCACATACACTTCTGTTTTGCTGAATGTGTGAAGAGTTTTCATAATGTGACTTCAGTTTTTGACCAATGCATGTTACCAATTTTAAAAAATTGTATATAAAAAAAAATGTAGTAAATTGACCGAGCGGCACAGATTACTGTTCCATTTGAGAAGGGCGCAGCTACTCCTCCCTCCCCCTTTTGCCCGATGATGTAACGGCTCAGTATCATCGAATTGGCCCGTTCACTTCTTACTGGATGGATACTCCTCAGAATTAGCTAGAATGGCAAATATGCCCCAATCGGCTGGCATTCATGGTAGAGGTCTTCAAGGATTCACCTGTACCCGAGACCAGATCCGGGACCTGAGTGGGTCCGGATTCAGAATTGTAAATAATGTCATGTGCCTGGATCGGATCTGAATGTCACGGGTCTTGGTATGTGTAATATTAAATGTCTTGTCCGGATGAGCCCGGACAGATCTGAACGAGATTGCAGCACTAAAGGGAGAGAGAAATGATGATGCTGCTCTTGCTTTTCATGAGAGCGGAGCAATGCGCTTGTAGCTTGTTGTTGTTAGCCAATCAGAAGTCAACAAAGCGGCAATAGGCTACAATCATAGAGCCTTCGTGGGTCAGTCAAAAGTTAGGAGATATCTAATCAATGGAAGATGGAATTAAAATGACAGAATTAACATTTAAAGGACAAGGAAAGACTACAACGACCAAGAGCCAACAGGGCTGCTACTTGAAAATTCTGAATGGACTTGTTGTTTGTAACTGTCGGATGAGAAAGCTGTCACGTCCTGGCCAGTATAAGGGTTAATTGTTATTGTAGTTTGGTCAGGACGTGGCAGAGGGTATTTGTTTTGTGGTTCAGGGTGGTGTTTTTGTAGTAAGGGCATTTGATTTAGTATTCCGGGGGTTTTTGGGCACTGTTTTGAGATTCATGTATTCTATGTTTAGTCTAGGTAGTCTGTTTCTATGTAGGGTTAATTGGGGTGGACTTCCAATTGAAGGCAGCTGTGTGGTGTTGCCTTTATTGGAAGTCCTATATTAGTTGGGTGTGTTTGTCTGTGTGTTTGTGGGAGATTGTTCTGTGTTTAGCCTTGTGCCTTGCCAGACTGTTTGTTGATCGGTCGTTCTCTTTATTTGTTATTTTGGTGTTCATTTTGGAATTTATTAAAAGTCAAGATGAGCTTACACATACCTGCGGCATTTTGGTCCTCCTTAACCAACGACAACCGTGACAAAAGCGAATGCACTGCAGCTTCAATTAGCCTAGCTAGCTAATGTTAGCGTCTCCCAGTTTGACGCAGTCAAGACAGGTACTACATAATCATATTTGACGATAAAAAAAACCTAAGTATGGAAGTTATTAGTGCATTATAGTGTGAGTTGGCTTAGATGGTTGCTCCCAGTGTCACTCACTCACAGTATAGCCCCTCTCCCGCCTGCTAGAGTGGCACCTCTCTCCCTCCTCTCGTGTTTATCAGCTCCGTTTAATAAACTAGCTAAATAAAGAACCTTTCTGCTGCTTCCCCCACTCAGATCGGACTGGGTCTGGATCTGACTGGGTCTATACGGAACTGGTCTAGCTGTCCTCGCGTTCGGAAAGGGTCTTTAACTATATACAGTTAATACCATACTATATACAGTTAATACCATACTATATACAGTTAATACCATACTATATACAGTTAATACCATACTATATACAGTTAATACCATACTATATACAGGGTCAGTTAATACCATACTATATACAGGATCAGTTAATACCATACTATATACAGGATCAGTTAATACTATACTATATACAGGGTCAGTTAATACCATACTATATACAGAGTCAGTTAATACCATACTATATACAGTTAATACCATACTATATACAGGGTCAGTTAATACCATATTATATACAGGGTCAGTTAATACCATACTATATACAGGGTCAGTTAATACCATACTATATACAGGGTCAGTTAATACCATACTATATACAGGGTCAGTTAATACCATACTATATACAGGATCAGTTAATACCATACTATATACAGGGTCAGTTAATACCATACTATATACAGTTAATACCATACTATATACAGGGTCAGTTAATACCATATTATATACAGGGTCAGTTAATACCATACTATATACAGGGTCAGTTAATACCATACTATATACAGGGTCAGTTAATACCATACTATATACAGGATCAGTTAATACCATACTATATACAGGGTCAGTTAATACCATACTATATACAGGGTCAGTTAATACCATACTATATACAGGATCAGTTAATACCATACTATATACAGGTTAATACCATACTATATACAGGGTCAGTTAATACCATACTATATACAGTTAATACCATACTATATACAGGGTCAGTTAATACCATACTATATACAGTTAATACCATACTATATACAGGGTCAGTTAATACCATACTATATACAGGGTCAGTTAATACCATACTATATACAGGATCAGTTAATACCATACTATATACAGGTTAATACCATACTATATACAGGGTCAGTTAATACCATACTATATACAGGATCAGTTAATACCATACTATATACAGGATCAGTTAATACTATACTATATACAGGGTCAGTTAATACCATACTATATACAGGGTCAGTTAATACCATACTATATACAGTTAATACCATACTATATACAGGGTCAGTTAATACCATATTATATACAGGGTCAGTTAATACCATACTATATACAGGGTCAGTTAATACCATACTATATACAGGGTCAGTTAATACCATACTATATACAGGGTCAGTTAATACCATACTATATACAGGATCAGTTAATACCATACTATATACAGGGTCAGTTAATACCATACTATATACAGTTAATACCATACTATATACAGCGTTAGTTAATACCATATTATATACAGGGTCAGTTTATACCATACTATATACAGGGTCAGTTAATACCATACTATATACAGGGTCAGTTAATACCATACTATATACAGGGTCAGTTAATACCATACTATATACAGGGTCAGTTAATACCATACTATATACAGGGTCAGTTAATACCATACTATATACAGGGTCAGTTAATACCATACTATATACAGGATCGGTTAATACCATACTATATACAGTTAATACCATACTATATACAGGGTCAGTTAATACCATACTATATACAGTTAATACCATACTATATACAGGGTCAGTTAATACCATACTATATACAGGGTCAGTTAATACCATACTACATACAGGATCAGTTAATACCATACTATATACAGGTTAATACCATACTATATACAGGGTAAGTTAATACCATACTATATACAGGGTCAGTTAATACCATACTATATACAGTTAATACCATACTATATACAGGACCAGTTAATACCATACTATATACAGGGTCAGTTAATACCATACGATATACAGGATCAGTTAATACCATACTATATACAGGTTAATACCATACTATATACAGGGTCAGTTAATACCATACTATATACAGGGTCAGTTAATACCATACTATATACAGGATCAGTTAATACCATACTATATACAGGGTCAGTTAATACCATACTATATACAGGGTCAGTTAATACCATACTATATACAGTTAATACCATACTATATACAGGGTCAGTTAATACCATACTATATACAGGATCAGTTAATACCATACTATATACAGGTTAATACCATACTATATAAAGGGTCAGTTAATACCATACTATATACAGGGTCAGTTAATACCATACTATATACAGTTAATACCATACTATATACAGGACCAGTTAATACCATACTATATACAGGGTCAGTTAATACCATACTATATACAGGGTCAGTTAATACCATACTATATACAGGGTCAGTTAATACCATACTATATACAGGATCAGTTAATACCATACTATATACAGGGTCAGTTAATACCATACTATATACAGGATCAGTTAATACCATACTATATACAGTTAATACCATACTATATAGAGGGTCAGTTAATACCATACTATATACAGGATCAGTTAATACCATACTATATACAGGATCAGTTAATACTATATTATATACAGGATCAGTTAATACCATACTATATACAGTTAATACCATACTATATACAGGGTCAGTTAATACCATACTATATACAGGATAAGTTAATACCATACTATATACAGGGTCAGTTAATACAATACTATATAAAGGATCAGTTAATACCATACTATATACAGTTAATACCATACTATATACAGGATCAGTTAATACCATACTATATACAGGATCAGTTAATACTATACTATATACAGGATCAGTTAATACTATACTATATACAGGGTCAGTTAATACCATACTATATACAGGGTCAGTTAATACCATACTATATACAGGATCAGTTAATACTATACAATATACAGGGTCAGTTAATACCATACTATATAAAGGATCAGGTAATTCCATACAATATACAGGATCAGTTAATACCATACTATATACAGTTAATACCATACTATATAGAGGGTCAGTTAATACCATACTATATACAGGAGCAGTTAATGCCATACTATATACAGGATCAGTTAATACTATACTATATACAGGATCAGTTAATACTATACTATATACAGGGTCAGTTAATACCATACTATATACAGGATCATTTAATACCATACTATATACAGGATCAGTTAATACCATACTATATACAGTTAATACCAAACTATTTACAGGATCAGTTAATACCATACTATATACAGGATCAGTTAATACTATACTATATACAGGATCAGTTAATACTATACTATATACAGGATCAGTTAATACTATACTATATACAGGGTCAGTTAATACCATACTATATACAGGGTCAGTTAATACCATACTATATACAGGGTCAGTTAATACCATACTATATACAGGGTCAGTTAATACCATACTATATACAGGGTCAGTTAATACTATACTATATACAGGATCAGTTAATACCATACTATATACAGGGTCAGTTAATACCATACTATATACAGGGTCAGTTAATACAATACTATATACAGTTAATACCATACTATATAGAGGGTCAGTTAATACCATACTCTATAAAGGATCAGGTAATTCCATACTATATACAGGATCAGTTAATACCATACTATATACAGTTAATACCATACTATATAGAGGGTCAGTTAATACCATACTCTATACAGGATCAGTTAATACCATACTATATACAGGGTCAGTTAATACCATACTATATACAGGATCAGTTAATACTATACTATATACAGGATCAGTTAATACCATACTATATACAGGATCAGTTAATACCGTAATATATACAGGGTCAGTTAAAATACCATACTATATACAGGGCAGTTAATACCATACTATATACAGGGTCAGTTAATACCATACTATATACAGGGTCAGTTAATACCATACTATATACAGTTAATACCATACTATATACAGGGTCAGTTAATACCATACTATATACAGGGTCAGTTAATACCAAACTATATACAGGATCAGTTAATACCATACTATATACAAGGTCTGTTAATACTGTACTATATACAGGATTAATTAATACTATACTATATACAGGATCAGTTAATACCATACTATATACAGGATCAGTTAATACTATACTATATACAGGATCAGTTAATACGATACTATATACAGGATCAGTTAATACTATATTATATACAGGATCAGTTAATACTATACTATATACAAGATCAGTTAATACCATACTATATACAGGGTCAGTTAATGCTATACTATATACAGGGTCAGTTAATACCATACTATATACAGGATCAGTTAATACCATACTATATACAGGATCAGTTAATACTATATTATATACAGGATCAGTTAATACTATACTATATACAGGATCAGTTAATACTATATTATATACAGGATCAGTTAATACCATACTATTTACAGGATCAGTTAATACCATACTATATACAGGATCAGTTAATACTATATTATATACAGGATCAGTTAATACCATACTATATACAGTTAATACCATACTATATACAGGGTCAGTTAATACCATACTATATACAGCATAAGTTAATACCATACTATATACAGGGTCAGTTAATACAATACTATATACAGGATCAGTTAATACCATACTATATACAGGATCAGTTAATACTATGCTATATACAGGATCAGTTAATACTATACTATATACAGGGTCAGTTAATACCATACTATATACAGGGTCAGTTAATACCATATTATATACAGGATCAGTTAATACTATACTATATACAGGGTCAGTTAATACCATACTATATAAAGGATCAGGTAATTCCATACTATACACAGGATCAGTTAATACCATACTATATACAGTTAATACCATACTATATAGAGGGTCAGTTAATACCATACTATATACAGGAGCAGTTAATACCATACTATATACAGGGTCAGTTAATACCATACTATATACAGGATCAGTTAATAATATACTATATACAGGATCAGTTAATACTATACTATATACAGGATCAGTTAATACTATACTATATACAGGATCAGTTAATACTATACTATATACATGGTCAGTTAATACCATACTATATACAGGATCAGTTAATACCATACTATATACAGGATCAGTTAATACCATACCATATACAGTTAATACCAAACTATTTACAGGATCAGTTAATACCATACTATATACAGGATCAGTTAATACTATACTATATACAGGATCAGTTAATACTATACTATATACAGGATCAGTTAATACTATACTATATACAGGGTCAGTTAATACCATACTATATACAGGGTCAGTTAATACCATACTATATACAGGGTCAGTTAATACCATACTATATACAGGGTCAGTTAATACCATACTATATACAGGGTCAGTTAATACTATACTATATACAGGATCAGTTAATACCATACTATATACAGGGTCAGTTAATACCATACTATATACAGGGTCAGTTAATACTATAGTATATACAGGCTAATACCATAATATATACAGGATCAGTTAATACCATACTATATACAGGATCAGTTAATACCGTAATATATACAGGATCAGTTAATACCATACTATATACAGATAATACCATACTATATACAGGGTCAGTTAATACCATACTATATACAGGGTCAGTTAATACCATAATATATACAGTTAATACCATGCTATATACAGGGTCAGTTAATACCATACTATATACAGGATCAGTTAACACCATACTATATACAGGATCAGTTAATACCATACTATATACAAGGTCAGTTAATACTGTACTATATACAGGATCAATTAATACTATACTATATACAGGATCAGTTAATACCACACTATATACAGGATCAGTTAATACTATACTATATACAGGATCAGTTAATACGATACTATATACAGGATCAGTTAATACTATATTATATACAGGTTCAGTTAATACTATACTATATACAGGATCAGTTAATACTATATTATATACAGGATCAGTTAATACCATACTATTTACAGGATCAGTTAATACCATACTATATACAGGATCAGTTAATACTATATTATATACAGGATCAGTTAATACCATACTATATACAGTTAATACCATACTATATACAGGGTCAGTTAATACCATACTATATACAGCATAAGTTAATAACATACTATATACAGGGTCAGTTAATACTATATTATATACAGGATCATTTAATACCATACTATATACAGTTAATACCATACTATATACAGGGTCAGTTAATACCATACTATATACAGCATAAGTTAATACCATACTATATACAGGGTCAGTTAATACAATACTATATAAAGGATCAGTTAATACCATACAATATACAGTTAATACCATACTATATACAGGATCAGTTAATACCATACTATATACAGGATCAGTTAATACTATGCTATATACAGGATCAGTTAATACTATACTATATACAGGGTCAGTTAATACCATACTATATACAGGGTCAGTTAATACCATATTATATACAGGATCAGTTAATACTATACTATATACAGGGTCAGTTAATACCATACTATATAAAGGATCAGGTAATTCCATACTATACACAGGATCAGTTAATACCATACTATATACAGTTAATACCATACTATATAGAGGGTCAGTTAATACCATACTATATACAGGAGCAGTTAATACCATACTATATACAGGGTCAGTTAATACCATACTATATACAGGATCAGTTAATAATATACTATATACACGATCAGTTAATACTATACTATATACAGGATCAGTTAATACTATACTATATACAGGATCAGTTAATACTATACTATATACAGGGTCAGTTAATACCATACTATATACAGGATCAGTTAATACCATACTATATACAGGATCAGTTAATACCATACCATATACAGTTAATACCAAACTATTTACAGGATCAGTAAATACCATACTATATACAGGATCAGTTAATACTATACTATATACAGGATCAGTTAATACTATACTATATACAGGATCAGTTAATACTATACTATATACAGGGTCAGTTAATACCATACTATATACAGGGTCAGTTAATACCATACTATATACAGGGTCAGTTAATACCATACTATATACAGGGTCAGTTAATACCATACTATATACAGGGTCAGTTAATACCATACTATATACAGGGTCAGTTAATACTATACTATATACAGGATCAGTTAATACCATACTATATACAGGGTCAGTTAATACCATACTATATACAGGGTCAGTTAATACCATACTATATACAGGGTCAGTTAATACCATACTATATACAGGGTCAGTTAATACTATACTATATACAGGATCAGTTAATACCATACTATACACAGGGTCAGTTAATACCATACTATATACAGGGTCAGTTAATACAATACTATATACAGTTAATACCATACTATATAGAGGGTCAGTTAATACCATACTCTATAAAGGATCAGGTAATTCCATACTATATACAGGATCAGTTAATACCATACTATATACAGTTAATACCATACTATATAGAGGGTCAGTTAATACCATACTCTATACAGGATCAGTTAATACCATACTATATACAGGGTCAGTTAATACCATACTATATACAGGATCAGTTAATACTATACTATATACAGGATCAGTTAATACCATACTATATACAGGATCAGTTAATACCGTAATATATACAGGATCAGTTAAAATACCATACTATATACAGATAATACCATACTATATACAGGGTCAGTTAATACCATACTATATACAGGGTCAGTTAATACCATAATATATACAGTTAATACCATACTATATACAGGGTCAGTTAATACCATACTATATACAGGATCAGTTAATACCAAACTATATACAGGATCAGTTAATACCATACTATATACAAGGTCTGTTAATACTGTACTATATACAGGATCAATTAATACTATACTATATACAGGATCAGTTAATACCATACTATATACAGGATCAGTTAATACTATACTATATACAGGATCAGTTAATACGATACTATATACAGGATCAGTTAATACTATATTATATACAGGATCAGTTAATACTATACTATATACAAGATCAGTTAATACCATACTATATACAGGGTCAGTTAATGCTATACTATATACAGGGTCAGTTAATACCATACTATATACAGGATCAGTTAATACCATACTATATACAGGATCAGTTAATACTATATTATATACAGGATCAGTTAATACTATACTATATACAGGATCAGTTAATACTATATCATATACAGGATCAGTTAATACCATACTATTTACAGGATCAGTTAATACCATACTATATACAGGATCAGTTAATACTATATTATATACAGGATCAGTTAATACCATACTATATACAGTTAATACCATACTATATACAGGGTCAGTTAATACCATACTATATACAGCATAAGTTAATACCATACTATATACAGGGTCAGTTAATACAATACTATATACAGGATCAGTTAATACCATACTATATACAGGATCAGTTAATACTATGCTATATACAGGATCAGTTAATACTATACTATATACAGGGTCAGTTAATACCATACTATATACAGGGTCAGTTAATACCATATTATATACGGGATCAGTTAATACTATACTATATACAGGGTCAGTTAATACCATACTATATAAAGGATCAGGTAATTCCATACTATACACAGGATCAGTTAATACCATACTATATACAGTTAATACCATACTATATAGAGGGTCAGTTAATACCATACTATATACAGGAGCAGTTAATACCATACTATATACAGGGTCAGTTAATACCATACTATATACAGGATCAGTTAATAATATACTATATACAGGATCAGTTAATACTATACTATATACAGGATCAGTTAATACTATACTATATACAGGATCAGTTAATACTATACTATATACATGGTCAGTTAATACCATACTATATACAGGATCAGTTAATACCATACTATATACAGGATCAGTTAATACCATACCATATACAGTTAATACCAAACTATTTACAGGATCAGTTAATACCATACTATATACAGGATCAGTTAATACTATACTATATACAGGATCAGTTAATACTATACTATATACAGGATCAGTTAATACCATACTATATACAGGGTCAGTTAATACCATACTATATACAGGATCAGTTAATAATATACTATATACAGGATCAGTTAATACTATACTATATACAGGATCAGTTAATACTATACTATATACAGGATCAGTTAATACTATACTATATACATGGTCAGTTAATACCATACTATATACAGGATCAGTTAATACCATACTATATACAGGATCAGTTAATACCATACCATATACAGTTAATACCAAACTATTTACAGGATCAGTTAATACCATACTATATACAGGATCAGTTAATACTATACTATATACAGGATCAGTTAATACTATACTATATACAGGATCAGTTAATACTATACTATATACAGGGTCAGTTAATACCATACTATATACAGGGTCAGTTAATACCATACTATATACAGGGTCAGTTAATACCATACTATATACAGGGTCAGTTAATACCATACTATATACAGGGTCAGTTAATACTATACTATATACAGGATCAGTTAATACCATACTATATACAGGGTCAGTTAATACCATACTATATACAGGGTCAGTTAATACTATAGTATATACAGGCTAATACCATAATATATACAGGATCAGTTAATACCATACTATATACAGGATCAGTTAATACCGTAATATATACAGGATCAGTTAATACCATACTATATACAGATAATACCATACTATATACAGGGTCAGTTAATACCATACTATATACAGGGTCAGTTAATACCATAATATATACAGTTAATACCATGCTATATACAGGGTCAGTTAATACCATACTATATACAGGATCAGTTAACACCATACTATATACAGGATCAGTTAATACCATACTATATACAAGGTCAGTTAATACTGTACTATATACAGGATCAATTAATACTATACTATATACAGGATCAGTTAATACCACACTATATACAGGATCAGTTAATACTATACTATATACAGGATCAGTTAATACGATACTATATACAGGATCAGTTAATACTATATTATATACAGGTTCAGTTAATACTATACTATATACAGGATCAGTTAATACTATATTATATACAGGATCAGTTAATACCATACTATTTACAGGATCAGTTAATACCATACTATATACAGGATCAGTTAATACTATATTATATACAGGATCAGTTAATACCATACTATATACAGTTAATACCATACTATATACAGGGTCAGTTAATACCATACTATATACAGCATAAGTTAATAACATACTATATACAGGGTCAGTTAATACTATATTATATACAGGATCATTTAATACCATACTATATACAGTTAATACCATACTATATACAGGGTCAGTTAATACCATACTATATACAGCATAAGTTAATACCATACTATATACAGGGTCAGTTAATACAATACTATATAAAGGATCAGTTAATACCATACAATATACAGTTAATACCATACTATATACAGGATCAGTTAATACCATACTATATACAGGATCAGTTAATACTATGCTATATACAGGATCAGTTAATACTATACTATATACAGGGTCAGTTAATACCATACTATATACAGGGTCAGTTAATACCATATTATATACAGGATCAGTTAATACTATACTATATACAGGGTCAGTTAATACCATACTATATAAAGGATCAGGTAATTCCATACTATACACAGGATCAGTTAATACCATACTATATACAGTTAATACCATACTATATAGAGGGTCAGTTAATACCATACTATATACAGGAGCAGTTAATACCATACTATATACAGGGTCAGTTAATACCATACTATATACAGGATCAGTTAATAATATACTATATACACGATCAGTTAATACTATACTATATACAGGATCAGTTAATACTATACTATATACAGGATCAGTTAATACTATACTATATACAGGGTCAGTTAATACCATACTATATACAGGATCAGTTAATACCATACTATATACAGGATCAGTTAATACCATACCATATACAGTTAATACCAAACTATTTACAGGATCAGTAAATACCATACTATATACAGGATCAGTTAATACTATACTATATACAGGATCAGTTAATACTATACTATATACAGGATCAGTTAATACTATACTATATACAGGGTCAGTTAATACCATACTATATACAGGGTCAGTTAATACCATACTATATACAGGGTCAGTTAATACCATACTATATACAGGGTCAGTTAATACCATACTATATACAGGGTCAGTTAATACCATACTATATACAGGGTCAGTTAATACTATACTATATACAGGATCAGTTAATACCATACTATATACAGGGTCAGTTAATACCATACTATATACAGGGTCAGTTAATACCATACTATATACAGGGTCAGTTAATACCATACTATATACAGGGTCAGTTAATACTATACTATATACAGGATCAGTTAATACCATACTATACACAGGGTCAGTTAATACCATACTATATACAGGGTCAGTTAATACAATACTATATACAGTTAATACCATACTATATAGAGGGTCAGTTAATACCATACTCTATAAAGGATCAGGTAATTCCATACTATATACAGGATCAGTTAATACCATACTATATACAGTTAATACCATACTATATAGAGGGTCAGTTAATACCATACTCTATACAGGATCAGTTAATACCATACTATATACAGGGTCAGTTAATACCATACTATATACAGGATCAGTTAATACTATACTATATACAGGATCAGTTAATACCATACTATATACAGGATCAGTTAATACCGTAATATATACAGGATCAGTTAAAATACCATACTATATACAGATAATACCATACTATATACAGGGTCAGTTAATACCATACTATATACAGGGTCAGTTAATACCATAATATATACAGTTAATACCATACTATATACAGGGTCAGTTAATACCATACTATATACAGGATCAGTTAATACCAAACTATATACAGGATCAGTTAATACCATACTATATACAAGGTCTGTTAATACTGTACTATATACAGGATCAATTAATACTATACTATATACAGGATCAGTTAATACCATACTATATACAGGATCAGTTAATACTATACTATATACAGGATCAGTTAATACGATACTATATACAGGATCAGTTAATACTATATTATATACAGGATCAGTTAATACTATACTATATACAAGATCAGTTAATACCATACTATATACAGGGTCAGTTAATGCTATACTATATACAGGGTCAGTTAATACCATACTATATACAGGATCAGTTAATACCATACTATATACAGGATCAGTTAATACTATATTATATACAGGATCAGTTAATACTATACTATATACAGGATCAGTTAATACTATATTATATACAGGATCAGTTAATACCATACTATTTACAGGATCAGTTAATACCATACTATATACAGGATCAGTTAATACTATATTATATACAGGATCAGTTAATACCATACTATATACAGTTAATACCATACTATATACAGGGTCAGTTAATACCATACTATATACAGCATAAGTTAATACCATACTATATACAGGGTCAGTTAATACAATACTATATACAGGATCAGTTAATACCATACTATATACAGGATCAGTTAATACTATGCTATATACAGGATCAGTTAATACTATACTATATACAGGGTCAGTTAATACCATACTATATACAGGGTCAGTTAATACCATATTATATACAGGATCAGTTAATACTATACTATATACAGGGTCAGTTAATACCATACTATATAAAGGATCAGGTAATTCCATACTATACACAGGATCAGTTAATACCATACTATATACAGTTAATACCATACTATATAGAGGGTCAGTTAATACCATACTATATACAGGAGCAGTTAATACCATACTATATACAGGGTCAGTTAATACCATACTATATACAGGATCAGTTAATAATATACTATATACAGGATCAGTTAATACTATACTATATACAGGATCAGTTAATACTATACTATATACAGGATCAGTTAATACTATACTATATACATGGTCAGTTAATACCATACTATATACAGGATCAGTTAATACCATACTATATACAGGATCAGTTAATACCATACCATATACAGTTAATACCAAACTATTTACAGGATCAGTTAATACCATACTATATACAGGATCAGTTAATACTATACTATATACAGGATCAGTTAATACTATACTATATACAGGATCAGTTAATACTATACTATATACAGGGTCAGTTAATACCATACTATATACAGGGTCAGTTAATACCATACTATATACAGGGTCAGTTAATACCATACTATATACAGGGTCAGTTAATACCATACTATATACAGGGTCAGTTAATACTATACTATATACAGGATCAGTTAATACCATACTATATACAGGGTCAGTTAATACCATACTATATACAGGGTCAGTTAATACTATAGTATATACAGGCTAATACCATAATATATACAGGATCAGTTAATACCATACTATATACAGGATCAGTTAATACCGTAATATATACAGGATCAGTTAATACCATACTATATACAGATAATACCATACTATATACAGGGTCAGTTAATACCATACTATATACAGGGTCAGTTAATACCATAATATATACAGTTAATACCATGCTATATACAGGGTCAGTTAATACCATACTATATACAGGATCAGTTAATACCATACTATATACAGGATCAGTTAATACCATACTATATACAAGGTCAGTTAATACTGTACTATATACAGGATCAATTAATACTATACTATATACAGGATCAGTTAATACCACACTATATACAGGATCAGTTAATACTATACTATATACAGGATCAGTTAATACGATACTATATACAGGATCAGTTAATACTATATTATATACAGGTTCAGTTAATACTATACTATATACAGGATCAGTTAATACTATATTATATACAGGATCAGTTAATACCATACTATTTACAGGATCAGTTAATACCATACTATATACAGGATCAGTTAATACTATATTATATACAGGATCAGTTAATACCATACTATATACAGTTAATACCATACTATATACAGGGTCAGTTAATACCATACTATATACAGCACAAGTTAATAACATACTATATACAGGGTCAGTTAATACTATATTATATACAGGATCATTTAATACCATACTATATACAGTTAATACCATACTATATACAGGGTCAGTTAATACCATACTATATACAGCATAAGTTAATACCATACTATATACAGGGTCAGTTAATACAATACTATATAAAGGATCAGTTAATACCATACAATATACAGTTAATACCATACTATATACAGGATCAGTTAATACCATACTATATACAGGATCAGTTAATACTATGCTATATACAGGATCAGTTAATACTATACTATATACAGGGTCAGTTAATACCATACTATATACAGGGTCAGTTAATACCATATTATATACAGGATCAGTTAATACTATACTATATACAGGGTCAGTTAATACCATACTATATAAAGGATCAGGTAATTCCATACTATATACAGGGTCAGTTAATACCATACTATATACAGGATCAGTTAATAATATACTATATACACGATCAGTTAATACTATACTATATACAGGATCAGTTAATACTATACTATATACAGGATCATTTAATACTATACTATATACAGGGTCAGTTAATACCATACTATATACAGGATCAGTTAATACCATACTATATACAGGATCAGTTAATACCATACCATATACAGTTAATACCAAACTATTTACAGGATCAGTAAATACCATACTATATACAGGATCAGTTAATACTATACTATATACAGGATCAGTTAATACTATACTATATACAGGATCAGTTAATACTATACTATATACAGGGTCAGTTAATACCATACTATATACAGGGTCAGTTAATACCATACTATATACAGGGTCAGTTAATACCATACTATATACAGGGTCAGTTAATACCATACTATATACAGGGTCAGTTAATACTATACTATATACAGGATCAGTTAATACCATACTATATACAGGGTCAGTTAATACCATACTATATACAGGGTCAGTTAATACTATAGTATATACAGGCTAATACCATACTATATACAGGATCAGTTAATACCGTAATATATACAGGATCAGATAATACCATACTATATACAGATAATACCATACTATATACAGGGTCAGTTAATACCATACTATATACAGGGTCAGTTAATACCATAATATATACAGTTAATACCATGCTATATACAGGGTCAGTTAATACCATACTATATACAGGATCAGTTAATACCATACTATATACAGGATCAGTTAATACCATACTATATACAAGTCAGTTAATACTGTACTATATACAGGATCAATTAATACTATACTATATACAGGATCAGTTAATACCACACTATATACAGGATCAGTTAATACTATACTATATACAGGATCAGTTAATACGATACTATATACAGGATCAGTTAATACTATATTATATACAGGATCAGTTAATACTATACTATATACAGGATCAGTTAATACTATATTATATACAGGATCAGTTAATACCATACTATTTACAGGATCAGTTAATACCATACTATATACAGGATCAGTTAATACTATATTATATACAGGATCAGTTAATACCATACTATATACAGTTAATACCATACTATATACAGGGTCAGTTAATACCATACTTTATACAGCATAAGTTAATACCATACTATATACAGGGTCAGTTAATACTATATTATATACAGGATCAGTTAATACCATACTATATACAGTTAATACCATACTATATACAGGATCAGTTAATACCATACTATATACAGCATAAGTTAATACCATACTATATACAGGGTCAGTTAATACAATACTATATAAAGGATCAGTTAATACCATACAATATACAGTTAATACAATACTATATACAGGATCAGTTAATACCATACTATATACAGGATCAGTTAATACTATGCTATATACAGGATCAGTTAATACTATACTATATACAGGGTCAGTTAATACCATACTATATACAGGGTCAGTTAATACCATATTATATACAGGATCAGTTAATACTATACTATATACAGGGTCAGTTAATACCATACTATATAAAGGATCAGGTAATTCCATACTATACACAGGATCAGTTAATACCATACTATATACAGTTAATACCATACTATATAGAGGGTCAGTTAATACCATACTATATACAGGAGCAGTTAATACCATACTATATACAGGGTCAGTTAATACCATACTATATACAGGATCAGTTAATAATATACTATATACACGATCAGTTAATACTATACTATATACAGGATCAGTTAATACTATACTATATACAGGATCAGTTAATACTATACTATATACAGGGTCAGTTAATACCATACTATATACAGGATCAGTTAATACCATACTATATACAGGATCAGTTAATACCATACTATATACAGTTAATACCAAACTATTTACAGGATCAGTTAATACCATACTATATACAGGATCAGTTAATACTATACTATATACAGGATCAGTTAATACTATACTATATACAGGATCAGTTAATACTATACTATATACAGGGTCAGTTAATACCATACTATATACAGGGTCAGTTAATACCATACTATATACAGGGTCAGTTAATACCATACTATATACAGGGTCAGTTAATACCATACTATATACAGGGTCAGTTAATACTATACTATATACAGGATCAGTTAATACCATACTATATACAGGGTCAGTTAATACCATACTATATACAGGGTCAGTTAATACTATACTATATACAGGCTAATACCATAATATATACAGGATCAGTTAATACCATACTATATACAGGATCAGTTAATACCGTAATATATACAGGATCAGTTAATACCATACTATATACAGATAATACCATACTATATACAGGGTCAGTTAATACCATACTATATACAGGGTCAGTTAATACCATAATATATACAGTTAATACCATGCTATATACAGGGTCAGTTAATACCATACTATATACAGGATCAGTTAATACCATACTATATACAGGATCAGTTAATACCATACTATATACAAGGTCAGTTAATACTGTACTATATACAGGATCAATTAATACTATACTATATACAGGATCAGTTAATACCACACTATATACAGGATCAGTTAATACTATACTATATACAGGATCAGTTAATACGATACTATATACAGGATCAGTTAATACTATATTATTTACAGGATCAGTTAATACTATACTATATACAAGATCAGTTAATACCATACTATATACAGGCTAATACCATACTATATACAGGATCAGTTAATACTATATTATATACAGGATCAGTTAATACTATACTATATACAGGATCAGTTAATACTATACTATATACAGGATCAGTTAATACTATATTATATACAGGATCAGTTAATACTATACTATATACAGGATCAGTTAATACTATATTATATACAGGATCAGTTAATACCATACTATTTACAGGATCAGTTAATACCATACTATATACAGGATCAGTTAATACTATATTATATACAGGATCAGTTAATACCATACTATATACAGTTAATACCATACTATATACAGGGTCAGTTAATACCATACTATATACAGCATAAGTTAATACCATACTATATACAGGGTCAGTTAATACAATACTATATAAAGGATCAGTTAATACCTTACTATATACAGTTAATACCATACTATATACAGGATCAGTTAATACCATACTATATACAGGATCAGTTAATACTATGCTATATACAGGATCAGTTAATACTATACTATATACAGGGTCAGTTAATACCATACTATATACAGGGTCAGTTAATACCATACTATATACAGGATCAGTTAATACTATACTACATACAGGGTCAGTTAATACCATACTATATAATGGATCAGGTAATTCCATACTATACACAGGATCAGTTAATACCATACTATATACAGGATCAGTTAATACTATACTATATACAGGGTCAGTTAATACTATACTATATACAGTTAATACCATACTATATAGAGGGTCAGTTAATACCATACTATATACAGGAGCAGTTAATACCATACTATATACAGGGTCAGTTAATACCATACTATATACAGGATCAGTTAATAATATACTATATACAGGATCAGTTAATACTATACTATATACAGGATCAGTTAATACTATACTATATACAGGATCAGTTAATACTATACTATATACAGGATCGTTTAATACTATACTATATACAGGGTCAGTTAATACCATACTATATACAGGATCAGTTAATACCATACTATATACAGGATCAGTTAATACCATACTATATACAGTTAATACCAAACTATTTACAGGATCAGTTAATACTATACTATATACAGGATCAGTTAATACTATACAATATACAGGATCAGTTAATACTATGCTATATACAGGGTCAGTTAATACCATACTATATACAGGGTCAGTTAATACCATACTATACACAGGGTCAGTTAATACCATACTATATACAGGGTCAGTTAATACCATACTATATACAGGGTCAGTTAATACCATACTATATACAGGGTCAGTTAATACTATACTATATACAGGATCAGTTAATACCATACTATATACAGGGTCAGTTAATACCATACTATATACAGGGTCAGTTAATACAATACTATATACAGTTAATACCATACTATATAGAGGGTCAGTTAATACCATACTCTATAAAGGATCAGGTAATTCCATACTATATACAGGATCAGTTAATACCATACTATATACAGTTAATACCATACTATATAGAGGGTCAGTTAATACCATACTATATACAGGATCAGTTAATACCATACTATATACAGGGTCAGTTAATACCATACTATATACAGGATCAGTTAATACTATACTATATACAGGATCAGTTAATACCATACTATATACAGGATCAGTTAATACTATACTATATACAGGGTCAGTTAATACTATACTATATACAGTTAATACCATACTATATAGAGGGTCAGTTAATACCATACTATATACAGGAGCAGTTAATACCATACTATATACAGGGTCAGTTAATACCATACTATATACAGGATCAGTTAATAATATACTATATACAGGATCAGTTAATACTATACTATATACAGGATCAGTTAATACTATACTATATACAGGATCAGTTAATACTATACTATATACAGGATCGTTTAATACTATACTATATACAGGGTCAGTTAATACCATACTATATACAGGATCAGTTAATACCATACTATATACAGGATCAGTTAATACCATACTATATACAGTTAATACCAAACTATTTACAGGATCAGTTAATACTATACTATATACAGGATCAGTTAATACTATACTATATACAGGATCAGTTAATACTATGCTATATACAGGGTCAGTTAATACCATACTATATACAGGGTCAGTTAATACCATACTATACACAGGGTCAGTTAATACCATACTATATACAGGGTCAGTTAATACCATACTATATACAGGGTCAGTTAATACCATACTATATACAGGGTCAGTTAATACTATACTATATACAGGATCAGTTAATACCATACTATATACAGGGTCAGTTAATACCATACTATATACAGGGTCAGTTAATACAATACTATATACAGTTAATACCATACTATATAGAGGGTCAGTTAATACCATACTCTATAAAGGATCAGGTAATTCCATACTATATACAGGATCAGTTAATACCATACTATATACAGTTAATACCATACTATATAGAGGGTCAGTTAATACCATACTATATACAGGATCAGTTAATACCATACTATATACAGGGTCAGTTAATACCATACTATATACAGGATCAGTTAATACTATACTATATACAGGATCAGTTAATACCATACTATATACAGGGTCAGTTAATACTATACTATATACAGGCTAATACCATACTATATACAGGATCAGTTAATACCGTACTATATACAGGATCAGTTAATACTATATTATATACAGGATCAGTTAATACTATACTATATACAGGATCAGTTAATACTATACTATATACAGGATCAGTTAATACTATATTATATACAGGGTCAGGTAATACCATACTATATACAGGATTAGTTAATACTATACTATATACATGGTCAGTTAATACTATACTATATACAGGATCAGTTAATACCATACTATATACAGGGTCAGTTAATACTATACTATATACAGGCTAATACCATACTATATACAGGATCAGTTAATACCATACTATATACAGGATCAGTTAATACCGTACTATATACAGGATCAGTTAATACCATACTATATACAGATAATACCATACTATATACAGGGTCAGTTAATACCATACTATATACAGGGTCAGTTAATACCATAATATATACAGTTAATACCATACTATATACAGGGTCAGTTAATACCATACTATATACAGGATCAGTTAATACCATACTATATACAGGATCAGTTAATACCATACTATATACAAGGTCAGTTAATACTGTACTATATACAGGATCAATTAATACTATACTATATACAGGATCAGTTAATACCATACTCTATACAGGGTCAGTTAATACCATACTATATACAGGGTCAGTTAATACCATACTATATACAGGATCCGTTAATACCATACTATATACAGGATCAGTTAATACTATACTATATACAGGATCAGTTAATACTATATTATATACAGGATCAGTTAATACTATACTATATACAGGATCAGTTAATACTATAATATATACAGGATCAGTTAATACTATATTATATACAGGGTCAGGTAATACCATAGTATATACAGGATAAGTTAATACTATACTATATACAGTGTCAGTTAATACTATACTATATACAGGATCAGTTAATACCATACTATATACAGGATCAGTTAATACCATACTATATACAGTTAATACCATACTATATAGAGGGTCAGTTAATACCATACTATATACAGGGTCAGTTAATACCATACTATATACAGGATCAGTTAATACCATACTATATACAGTTAATACCAAATCAAATCAAATCAAATCAATTTTATTTTTATATAGCCCTTCATACATCAGCTGATATTCTCAAAGTGCTGTACAGAAACCCAGCCTAAAACCCCAAACAGCAAGCAAAGCATGTGAAAGAAGCACGGTGGCTAGGAAAAACTCCCTAGGAAAAACTCCCTAGAAAGGCCAAAAACCTAGGAAGAAACCTAGAGAGGAACCAGGCTATGAGGGGTGGCCAGTCCTCTTCTGGCTGTGCAGGGTGGATATTATAACAGAACATGGTCAAGATGTTAAAATGTTAAAATGTTCATAAATGACCAGCATGGTCAAATAATAATAATCATAGTAGTTGTCGAGGGTGCAACAAGCACGTCCGGTGAACAGGTCAGGGTTCCATAGCCGCAGGCAGAACAGTTGAAACTGGAGCAGCAGCACGGCCAGGTGGACTGGGGACAGCAAGGAGTCATAATACCAGGTAGTCCTGAGGCATGGTCCTAGGGCTCAGGTCCTCCGAGAGAAAGACAGAAAGAGAGAAAGAGAGAATTAGAGAGAGCATATTTAAATACACACAGGACACCGGATAAGACAAGAGAAATACTCCAGATGTAACAGACTGACCCTAGCCCCCCGACACATAAACTACTGCAGCATAAATACTGGAGGCTGAGACAGGAGGGATCAGAAGACACTGTGGCCCCATCCGATGATACCCCCGGACAGGGCCAAACAGGCAGGATATACCATACTATATTCAGTATCAGTTAATACTATACTATATACAGGATCAGTTAATACTATACTATATACAGGATCAGTTAATACTATACTATATACAGGATCAGTTAATACCATACTATATACTGGGTCAGTTAATACCATACTATATACAGGGTCAGTTAATACCATACTATATACAGGGTCAGTTAATACCATACTATATACAGGGTCAGTTAATACTATACTATATACAGGATCAGTTAATACCATACTATATACAGGGTCAGTTAATACCATACTATATACAGGGTCAGTTAATACTATACTATATACAGGCTAATACCATACTATATACAGGATCAGTTAATACCATACTATATACAGGATCAGTTAATACTATATTATATACAGGATCAGTTAATACTATACTATATACAGGATCAGTTAATACTATACTATATACAGGATCAGTTAATACTATATTATATACAGGGTCAGGTAATACCATACTATATACAGGATTAGTTAATACTATACTATATACAGGGTCAGTTAATACTATACTATATACAGGATCAGTTAATACCATACTATATACAGGGTCAGTTAATACTATACTATATACAGGCTAATACCATACTATATACAGGATCAGTTAATACCATACTATATACAGGATCAGTTAATACCGTACTATATACAGGATCAGTTAATACCATACTATATACAGATAATACCATACTATATACAGGGTCAGTTAATACCATACTATATACAGGGTCAGTTAATACCATAATATATACAGTTAATACCATACTATATACAGGGTCAGTTAATACCATACTATATACAGGATCAGTTAATACCATACTATATACAGGATCAGTTAATACCATACTATATACAAGGTCAGTTAATACTGTACTATATACAGGATCAATTAATACTATACTATATACAGGATCAGTTAATACCATACTCTATACAGGGTCAGTTAATACCATACTATATACAGGGTCAGTTAATACCATACTATATACAGGATCCGTTAATACCATACTATATACAGGATCAGTTAATACTATACTATATACAGGATCAGTTAATACTATATTATATACAGGATCAGTTAATACTATACTATATACAGGATCAGTTAATACTATACTATATACAGGATCAGTTAATACTATATTTTATACAGGGTCAGGTAATGCCATAGTATATACAGGATAAGTTAATACTATACTATATACAGTGTCAGTTAATACTATACTATATACAGGATCAGTTAATA
This sequence comes from Salmo salar, assembly GCF_965601325.2. Lineage (NCBI taxonomy): Eukaryota > Metazoa > Chordata > Actinopteri > Salmoniformes > Salmonidae > Salmo > Salmo salar. Next base: position 54,953,583 of record NC_138315.1, read on the forward strand.
CCATACTATATACAGGATCAGTTAATACCATACTATATACAGTTAATACAATACTATATAGAGGGTCAGTTAATACCATACTATATACAGGGTCAGTTAATACCATACTATATACAGGATCAATTAATACTATACTATATACAGGATCAGTTAATACCATACTATATACTGGGTCAGTTAATACCATACTATATACAGGGTCAGTTAATACCATACTATATACAGGGTCAGTTAATACCATACTATATACAGGGTCAGTTAATACTATACTATATACAGGATCAGTTAATACCATACTATATACAGGGTCAGTTAATACCATACTATATACAGGGTCAGTTAATACTATACTATATACAGCCTAATACCATAATATATACAGGATCAGTTAATACCATACTATATACAGGATCAGTTAATACCGTAATATATACAGGATCAGTTAATACCATACTATATACAGATAATACCATACTATATACAGGGTCAGTTAATACCATACTATATACAGGGTCAGTTAATACCATAATATATACAGTTAATACCATGCTATATACAGGGTCAGTTAATACCATACTATATACAGGATCAGTTAATACCATACTATATACAGGATCAGTTAATACCATACTATATACAAGGTCAGTTAATACTGTACTATATACAGGATCAATTAATTCTATACTATATACAGGATCAGTTAATACCACACTATATACAGGATCAGTTAATACTATACTATATACAGGATCAGTTAATACGATAGTATATACAGGATCAGTTAATACTATATTATATACAGGATCAGTTAATACTATACTATATACAGGATCAGTTAATACTATATTATATACAGGATCAGTTAATACCATACTATTTACAGGATCAGTTAATACCATACTATATACAGGATCAGTTAATACTATATTATATACAGGATCAGTTAATACCATACTATATACAGTTAATACCATACTATATACAGGGTCAGTTAATACAATACTATATAAAGGATCAGTTAATACCATACAATATACAGTTAATACCGTACTATATACAGGATCAGTTAATACCATACTATATACAGGATCAGTTAATACTATGCTATATACAGGATCAGTTAATACTATACTATATACAGGGTCAGTTAATACCATACTATATACAGGGTCAGTTAATACCATATTATATACAGGATCAGTTAATACTATACTATATACAGGGTCAGTTAATACCATACTATATAAAGGATCAGGTAATTCCATACTATACACAGGATCAGTTAATACCATACTATATACAGTTAATACCATACTATATAGAGGGTCAGTTAATACCATACTATATACAGGAGCAGTTAATACCATACTATATACAGGGTCAGTTAATACCATACTATATACAGGATCAGTTAATAATATACTATATACAGGATCAGTTAATACTATACTATATACAGGATCAGTTAATACTATATTATATACAGGATCAGTTAATACCATACTATTTACAGGATCAGTTAATACCATACTATATACAGGATCAGTTAATACTATATTATATACAGGATCAGTTAATACCATACAATATACAGTTAATACCGTACTATATACAGGATCAGTTAATACCATACTATATACAGGATCAGTTAATACTATGCTATATACAGGATCAGTTAATACTATACTATATACAGGGTCAGTTAATACCATACTATATACAGGGTCAGTTAATACCATATTATATACAGGATCAGTTAATACTATACTATATACAGGGTCAGTTAATACCATACTATATAAAGGATCAGGTAATTCCATACTATACACAGGATCAGTTAATACCATACTATATACAGTTAATACCATACTATATAGAGGGTCAGTTAATACCATACTATATACAGGAGCAGTTAATACCATACTATATACAGGGTCAGTTAATACCATACTATATACAGGATCAGTTAATAATATACTATATACAGGATCAGTTAATACTATACTATATACAGGATCAGTTAATACTATACTATATACAGGATCAGTTAATACTATACTATATACAGGGTCAGTTAATACCATACTATATACAGGATCAGTTAATACCATACTATATACAGGATCAGTTAATACCATACTATATACAGTTAATACCAAACTATTTACAGGATCAGTTAATACCATACCATATACAGGATCAGTTAATACTATACTATATACTGGATCAGTTAATACTATACTATATACAGGATCAGTTAATACTATACTATATACAGGGTCAGTTAATACCATACTATATACAGGGTCAGTTAATACCATACTATATACAGGGTCAGTTAATACCATACTATATACAGGGTCAGTTAATACCATACTATATACAGGGTCAGTTAATACTATACTATATACAGGATCAGTTAATACCATACTATATACAGGGTCAGTTAATACTATACTATATACAGGCTAATACCATAATATATACAGGGTCAGTTAATACCATACTATATACAGGGTCAGTTAATACCATACTATATACAGGGTCAGTTAATACCATACTATATACAGGGTCAGTTAATACCATACTATATACAGGGTCAGTTAATACTATACTATATACAGGATCAGTTAATACCATACTATATACAGGGTCAGTTAATACTATACTATATACAGGCTAATACCATAATATATACAGGATCAGTTAATACCATACTATATACAGGATCAGTTAATACCGTAATATATACAGGATCAGTTAATACCATACTATATACAGATAATACCATACTATATACAGGGTCAGTTAATACCATACTATATACAGGGTCAGTTAATACCATAATATATACAGTTAATACCATGCTATATACAGGGTCAGTTAATACCATACTATATACAGGATCAGTTAATACCATACTATATACAGGATCAGTTAATACCATACTATATACAAGGTCAGTTAATACTGTACTATATACAGGATCAATTAATACTGTACTATATACAGGATCAGTTAATACCACACTATATACAGGATCAGTTAATACTATACTATATACAGGATCAGTTAATACGATACTATATACAGGATCAGTTAATACTATATTATATACAGGATCAGTTAATACTATACTATATACAAGATCAGTTAATACCATACTAAATACAGGGTCAGTTAATGCTATACTATATACAGGGTCAGTTAATACCATACTATATACAGGATCAGTTAATACCATACTATATACAGGATCAGTTAATACTATATTATATACAGGATCAGTTAATACTATACTATATACAGGATCAGTTAATACTATATTATATACAGGATCAGTTAATACCATACTATTTACAGGATCAGTTAATACCATACTATATACAGGATCAGTTAATACTATATTATATACAGGATCAGTTAATACCATACTATATACAGTTAATACCATACTATATACAGGGTCAGTTAATACCATACTATATACAGCATAAGTTAATACCATACTATATTCAGGGTCAGTTAATACAATACTATATAAAGGATCAGTTAATACCATACTATATACAGTTAATACCATACTATATACAGGATCAGTTAATACCATACTATATACAGGATCAGTTAATACTATGCTATATACAGGATCAGTTAATACTATACTATATACAGGGTCAGTTAATACCATACTATATACAGGGTCAGTTAATACCATACTATATACAGGATCAGTTAATACTATACTATATACAGGGTCAGTTAATACCATACTATATAAAGGATCAGGTAATTCCATACTATACACAGGATCAGTTAATACCATACTATATACAGTTAATACCATACTATATAGAGGGTCAGTTAATACCATACTATATACAGGAGCAGTTAATACCATACTATATACAGGGTCAGTTAATACCATACTATATACAGGATCAGTTAATAATATACTATATACAGGATCAGTTAATACTATACTATATACAGGATCAGTTAATACTATACTATATACAGGATCAGTTAATACTATACTATATACAGGGTCAGTTAATACCATACTATATACAGGGTCAGTTAATACCATACTATATACAGGGTCAGTTAATACTATACTATATACAGGATCAGTTAATACCATACTATATACAGGGTCAGTTAATACTATACTATATACAGGCTAATACCATAATATATACAGGATCAGTTAATACCATACTATATACAGGATCAGTTAATACCGTAATATATACAGGATCAGTTAATACCATACTATATACAGATAATACCATACTATATACAGGGTCAGTTAATACCATACTATATACAGGGTCAGTTAATACCATAATATATACAGTTAATACCATGCTATATACAGGGTCAGTTAATACCATACTATATACAGGATCAGTTAATACCATACTATATACAGGATCAGTTAATACCATACTATATACAAGGTCAGTTAATACTGTACTATATACAGGATCAATTAATACTATACTATATACAGGATCAGTTAATACCACACTATATACAGGATCAGTTAATACTATACTATATACAGGATCAGTTAATACGATACTATATACAGGATCAGTTAATACTATATTATATACAGGATCAGTTAATACTATACTATATACAAGATCAGTTAATACCATACTAAGTACAGGGTCAGTTAATGCTATACTATATACAGGGTCAGTTAATACCATACTATATACAGGATCAGTTAATACCATACTATATACAGGATCAGTTAATACTATATTATATACAGGATCAGTTAATACTATACTATATACAGGATCAGTTAATACTATATTATATACAGGATCAGTTAATACCATACTATTTACAGGATCAGTTAATACCATACTATATACAGGATCAGTTAATACTATATTATATACAGGATCAGTTAATACCATACTATATACAGTTAATACCATACTATATACAGGGTCAGTTAATACCATACTATATACAGCATAAGTTAATACCATACTATATACAGGGTCAGTTAATACAATACTATATAAAGGATCAGTTAATACCATACTATATACAGTTAATACCATACTATATACAGGATCAGTTAATACCATACTATATACAGGATCAGTTAATACTATGCTATATACAGGATCAGTTAATACTATACTATATACAGGGTCAGTTAATACCATACTATATACAGGGTCAGTTAATACCATACTATATACAGGATCAGTTAATACTATACTATATACAGGGTCAGTTAATACCATACTATATAAAGGATCGGGTAATTCCATACTATACACAGGATCAGTTAATACCATACTATATACAGTTAATACCATACTATATAGAGGGTCAGTTAATACCATACTATATACAGGAGCAGTTAATACCATACTATATACAGGGTCAGTTAATACCATACTATATACAGGATCAGTTAATAATATACTATATACAGGATCAGTTAATACTATACTATATACAGGATCAGTTAATACTATACTATATACAGGATCAGTTAATACTATACTATATACAGGGTCAGTTAATACCATACTATATACAGGATCAGTTAATACCATACTATATACAGGATCAGTTAATACCATACTATATACAGTTAATACCAAACTATTTACAGGATCAGTTAATACCATACTATATACAGGATCAGTTAATACTATACTATATACAGGATCAGTTAATACTATACTATATACAGGATCAGTTAATACTATACTATATACAGGGTCAGTTAATACCATACTATATACAGGGTCAGTTAATACCATACTATACACAGGGTCAGTTAATACCATACTATATACAGGATCAGTTAATACCATACTATATACAGTTAATACCAAATCAAATCAAATCAAATCAAATTTATTTTTATATAGCCCTTCATACATCAGCTGATATTCTCAAAGTGCTGTACAGAAACCCAGCCTAAAACCCCAAACAGCAAGCAAAGCATGTGAAAGAAGCACGGTGGCTAGGAAAAACTCCCTAGGAAAAACTCCCTAGAAAGGCCAAAAACCTAGGAAGAAACCTAGAGAGGAACCAGGCTATGAGGGGTGGCCAGTCCTCTTCTGGCTGTGCAGGGTGGATATTATAACAGAACATGGTCAAGATGTTAAAATGTTAAAATGTTCATAAATGACCAGCATGGTCAAATAATAATAATCATAGTAGTTGTCGAGGGTGCAACAAGCACGTCCGGTGAACAGGTCAGGGTTCCATAGCCGCAGGCAGAACAGTTGAAACTGGAGCAGCAGCACGGCCAGGTGGACTGGGGACAGCAAGGAGTCATAATACCAGGTAGTCCTGAGTCATGGTCCTAGGGCTCAGGTCCTCCGAGAGAATGACAGAAAGAGAGAAAGAGAGAATTAGAGAGAGCATATTTAAATACACACAGGACACCGGATAAGACAAGAGAAATACTCCAGATGTAACAGACTGACCCTAGCCCCCCGACACATAAACTACTGCAGTATAAATACTGGAGGCTGAGACAGGAGGGATCAGAAGACACTGTGGCCCCATCCGATGATACCCCCGGACAGGGCAAAACTGGCAGGATATACCATACTATATTCAGTATCAGTTAATACTATACTATATACAGGATCAGTTAATACTATACTATATACAGGATCAGTTAATACTATACTATATACAGGATCAGTTAATACCATACTATATACAGGATCAGTTAATACCATACTATATACAGGGTCAGTTAATACCATACTATATACAGGATCAGTTAATACCATACTATATACAGGATCAGTTAATACCATACTATATACAGGGTCAGTTAATACTATACTATATACAGGGTCAGTTAATACCATACTATATACAGGGTCAGTTAATACCATACTATACACAGGGTCAGTTAATACCATACTATATACAGGATCAGTTAATACCATACTATATACAGTTAATACCAAATCAAATCAAATCAAATCAAATTTATTTTTATATAGCCCTTCATACATCAGCTGATATTCTCAAAGTGCTGTACAGAAACCCAGCCTAAAACCCCAAACAGCAAGCAAAGCATGTGAAAGAAGCACGGTGGCTAGGAAAAACTCCCTAGGAAAAACTCCCTAGAAAGGCCAAAAACCTAGGAAGAAACCTAGAGAGGAACCAGGCTATGAGGGGTGGCCAGTCCTCTTCTGGCTGTGCAGGGTGGATATTATAACAGAACATGGTCAAGATGTTAAAATGTTAAAATGTTCATAAATGACCAGCATGGTCAAATAATAATAATCATAGTAGTTGTCGAGGGTGCAACAAGCACGTCCGGTGAACAGGTCAGGGTTCCATAGCCGCAGGCAGAACAGTTGAAACTGGAGCAGCAGCACGGCCAGGTGGACTGGGGACAGCAAGGAGTCATCATACCAGGTAGTCCTGAGTCATGGTCCTAGGGCTCAGGTCCTCCGAGAGAATGACAGAAAGAGAGAAAGAGAGAATTAGAGAGAGCATATTTAAATACACACAGGACACCGGATAAGACAAGAGAAATACTCCAGATGTAACAGACTGACCCTAGCCCCCCGACACATAAACTACTGCAGTATAAATACTGGAGGCTGAGACAGGAGGGATCAGAAGACACTGTGGCCCCATCCGATGATACCCCCGGACAGGGCCAAACAGGCAGGATATACCATACTATATTCAGTATCAGTTAATACTATACTATATACAGGATCAGTTAATACTATACTATATACAGGATCAGTTAATACTATACTATATACAGGATCAGTTAATACCATACTATATACAGGATCAGTTAATACCATACTATATACAGGGTCAGTTAATACCATACTATATACAGGATCAGTTAATACCATACTATATACAGGATCAGTTAATACCATACTATATACAGGGTCAGTTAATACCATACTATATACAGAATCAGTTAATACCATACTATATACAGTTAATACCATACTATATACAGGATCAGTTAATACCATACTATATACAGGGTCAGTTAATGCTATACTATATACAGGGTCAGTTAATACCATACTATATACAGGGTCAGTTAATACCATACTATATACAGGGTCAGTTAATACCATACTATATACAGTTAATACCATATTATATACAGGGTCAGTTAATACCATACTATATACAGGGTCAGTTAATACCATACTATATACAGTTAATACCATACTATATACAGTTAATACCATACTATATACAGGGTCAGTTAATACCATACTATATACAGGATCAGTTAATACCATAATATATACAGGGCCAGTTAATACCATATTATATACAGGATCAGTTAATACCATACTATATACAGGATCAGTTAATACCATACTATATACAGGATCAGTTAATACCATACTATATACAGGATCAGTTAATACCATACTATATACAGTTAATACCATACTATATACAGGATCAGTTAATACCATATTATATACAGGATCAGTTCAATACTATATTTACAATGTGCAGGGATACAGATGTATAGGGGACAGGGATACTGGAGTGATGGAGGTAGATATGTATAGGGGACAGGGATACTGGAGTGATGGAGGTAGATATGTATAGGGGACAGGGATACTGGAGTGATGGAGGTAGATATGTATAGGGGGAAGGGGACAGGGATACTGGAGTGATGGTGGTAGATATGTATAGGGGGAAGGAGACAGGGATACTGGAGTGATGGAGGTAGATATGTATAGGGGACAGGGATACTGGAGTGATGGAGGTAGATATGTATAGGGGCAGGGATACTGGAGTGATGGAGGTAGATATGTATAGGGGACAGGGATACTGGAGTGATGGAGGTAGATATGTATAGGGGACAGGGATACTGGAGTGATGGAGGTAGATATGTATAGGGGGAAGGGGACAGGGATACTGGAGTGATGGAGGTAGATATTTATGGGGGAAGGGGACAGGGATACTGGAGTGATGGAGGTAGATATGTATAGGGGGAAGGGGACAGGGATACTGGAGTGATGGAGGTAGATATGTATAGGGGGAAGGGGACAGGGATACTGGAGTGATGGAGGTAGATATGTATAGGGGGAAGGAGACAGGGATACTGGAGTGATGGAGGTAGATATGTATAGGAGACAGGGATACTGGAGTGATGGAGGTAGATATGTATAGGGGGAAGGAGACAGGGATACTGGAGTGATGGAGGTAGATATGTATAGGGGACAGGGATACTGGAGTGATGGAGGTAGATATGTATAGGGGGAAGGGGACAGGGATACTGGAGTGATGGAGGTAGATATGTATAGGGAGAAGGGGACAGGGATACTGGAGTGATGGAGGTAGATATGTATAGGGGGAAGGGGACAGGGATACTGGAGTGATGGAGGTAGATATGTATAGGGGGAAGGTGACAGGGATACTGGAGTGATGGAGGTAGATATTTATGGGGGAAGGGGACAGGGATACTGGAGTGATGGAGGTAGATATGTGTAAAAAGCAGCCTCTGCCTCATACAGTTCGTTAAAAGCCAGCTTGTTATTTTACTTGTCCTGAGGTGGAATGTATAAAACAGTCACGATAACAGCTGAAAACTCCCTCAGGAGGTAGAAAGATCAGCATTTGACCATCATGTAATTCAAGACGGGTGAACAATTGGTCGACACTTCCACCGCTCTCGAGTCAGCGCACCAGTTGTTGTTGATGAAGAGGCAAACCACTCCGTCTCTCGATTTCCCTAATTCCACTGTCCTGTCCGCACGTTGAATGGAGAATCGATTGAGTTGGATAGCCATGGGGGGTATTTTGTTCACGTGCCATGTTTCAGAGAATATTGCAGTTTCGAGAGTCCCGTTGGTAGCAAATCCGAGATCAGAGGTCCCCCATCTTATTATCTAGTGACTGTTCATTATCCAGTAGAATGGAGGGACGATCAGATGTCCATCTTATTATCTAGTGACTGTACATTAGCCAGTAGAATGGAGGGACGATCAGAGATCCTCCATCTTATTATCTAGTGACTGTACATTAGCCAGTAGAATGGAGGGACGATCAGAGGTCCTCCATCTTATTATCTAGTGACTGTACATTAGCCAGTAGAATGGAGGGACGATCAGAGATCCTCCATCTTATTATCTAGTGACTGTTCATTAGCCAGTAGAATGGAGGGATGATCAGAGGTCCTCCATCTTATTATCCAGTGACTGTACATTAGCCAGTAGAATGGAGGGACGATCAGAGGTCCCCCATCTTATTATCCAGTGACTGTACATTAGCCAATAGAATGGAGGGACGATCAGAGGTCCCCCATCTTATTATCTAGTGACTGTACATTAGCCAGTAGAATGGAGGGACGATCAGAGATCCTCCATCTTATTATCTAGTGACTGTACATTAGCCAGTAGAATGGAGGGATGATCAGAGGTCCTCCATCTTATTATCCAGTGACTGTACATTAGCCAGTAGAATGGAGGGACGATCAGATGTCCATCTTATTATCTAGTGACTGTAGATTAGCCAGTAGAATGGAGGGACGATCAGAGGTCCCCCATCTTATTATCTAGTGACTGTACATTAGCCAGTAGAATGGAGGGACGATCAGAGATCCTCCATCTTATTATCTAGTGACTGTTCATTAGCCAGTAGAATGGAGGGACGATCAGAGGTCCTCCATCTTATTATCTAGTGACTGTACATTAGCCAGTAGAATGGAGGGATGATCAGAGGTCCCCCATCTTATTATCTAGTGACTGTAGATTAGCCAGTAGAATGGAGGGACGATCAGAGATCCTCCATCTTATTATCTAGTGACTGTTCATTAGCCAGTAGAATGGAGGGACGATCAGAGGTCCTCCATCTTATTATCTAGTGACTGTACATTAGCCAGTAGAATGGAGGGACGATCAGAGATCCTCCATCTTATTATCTAGTGACTGTACATTAGCCAGTAGAATGGAGGGATGATCAGAGGTCCCCCATCTTATTATCTAGTGACTGTACATTAGCCAGTAGAATGGAGGGACGATCAGAGGTCCTCCATCTTATTATCTAGTGACTGTACATTAGCCAGTAGAATGGAGGGATGATCAGAGGTCCTCCATCTTATTATCTAGTGACTGTACATTAGCCAGTAGAATGGAGGGATGATCAGAGGTCCTCCATCTTATTATCTAGTGACTGTACATTAGCCAGTAGAATGGAGGGACGATCAGAGGTCCTCCATCTTATTATCTAGTGACTGTACATTAGCCAGTAGAATGGAGGGATGATCAGAGGTCCTCCATCTTATTATCTAGTGACTGTTCATTAGCCAGTAGAATGGAGGGATGATCAGAGGTCCTCCATCTTATTATCTAGTGACTGTACATTAGCCAGTAGAATGGAGGGACGATCAGAGATCCTCCATCTTATTATCTAGTGACTGTACATTAGCCAGTAGAATGGAGGGATGATCAGAGGTCCTCCATCTTATTATCTAGTGACTGTAGATTAGCCAGTAGAATGGAGGTGTCACGCTTGTCGTTAGAAATGGCAGACCAAAATGCAGCAGGTATGTGTATACTCATCTTCTTTATTTAACGGAAAAGAAGGAAAAAACCAAACAAACACGTATACAAAAAATAAGCAAACCGATGAACGACAAAATTACAGCCTTGAAGGCAACACAGCAATCCAAAGACAATCTCCCACAATTAGACAAACAAACACACCCAACTAATATAGGACTTCCAATCAAAGGCAACACCACACAGCTGCCTTCAATTGGAAGTCCACCCCAATTAACCAAACATAGACATACAACTAACTAGATAACACATAGAAATACATAAACACAGACCATAAACCAAAAACCCGGAAATACTAAATCAAACACCCTATTTTCCAAAACACCACCCCGAACCACATAAAACAAATACCCTCTGCCACGTCCTGACCAAACTACAATACCAATTAACCTTATACTGGCCAGGACGTGACAGGAGGGACGATCAGAGGTCCTCCATCTTATTATCTAGTGACTGTACATTAGCCAGTAGAATGGAGGGACGATCAGAGGTCCTCCATCTTATTATCTAGTGACTGTACATTAGCCAGTAGAATGGAGGGACGATCAGAGGTCCCCCATCTTATTATCTAGTGACTGTACATTAGCCAGTAGAATGGAGGGATGACCAGAGGTCCTCCATCTTATTATCTAGTGACTGTACATTAGCCAGTAGAATGGAGGGAAGAGGTGGCCGGTTTTCTCTTTGCCTTAATCTCGTCAGGATCCCCCCTCTTTTGCCTCTGTAATGCCGGTCGGAATTACAGAGCCCAGGGCAGATGAGTCGAAGTTGAAGCCTGAATTGAGGTAAGTAACTGTCGATCTGATATTCAAAAGGTATTGTCGGTTGTAAGAAATGGTAGTGGATACATTTTGTAAAAAAATAAAGTAAAAATAAACAACAAAAGAATCACAAAACTAGCAAAGTTGGGTTGGAGCTTGCAAAACGGCAGCCATCCAGTACGCCGTTATTAGCTGAGGTGATATCATACAGTATATTACTCCTGTCTAGCAGCCAATGGGTTGAGCGATGCAGAATGATGAAGACAGAACTCATGACTGGAGAGAATGAGGTATTGTGACCAGCTGACCCCCGAATAACTTTATCAGGACACTGACAGATGAGCTGACAGAGACTATGGGGAAACATTTCTCACAAACCACCATCTGACAATGTCATAAAGTCTGAACCAGACCTCATAACTTCTCAAAGGACTGAGGAAATAATTTACTGTCTCCCATTTAATTTAATTTGATGAAATCTTTCTGCTAATAAAATATATATGTTAATGCATGAGATAGAGAGAGAGAGAAAGAGTCCAGTGACAATCTAGTCTAGACACCATCTTTAGTGCTTTAAAATGGTCCATCTGGTTTCTGATGCAACACTCTCAGAAAGCATCATAAACATGGTAGATATGTTTATATATGTAATGTCTCTGGTTAAAATGGTCCATCTGGTTTCTGATGCAACACTCTCAGAAAGCATCATAAACATGGTAGATATGTTTATATATGTAATGTCTCTGGTTAAAATGGTCCATCTGGTTTCTGATGCAACACTCTCAGAAAGCATCATAAACAATAAAAGCTAAGTCTTCTCTCTTGGCATTACGTAGCTACATTGTAACCAGGCATTTAACCTGTTGGGGCTAGGGGGCAAACGTCCCACCTTGCCCAGGAAGGTTAACCTGACGCCCAGTGCTATTTCCTGTTGGGGCTAGGGGGTAAGCATCCCACCTTGCCCAGGGAGGTTAACCTGACGCCCAGTGCTATTTCCTGTTGGGGCTAGGGGGTAAGCATCCCACCTTGCCCAGGGAGGTTAACCTGACGCCCAGTGCTATTTCCTGTTGGGGCTAGGAGGTAAACGTCCCACCTTGCCCAGGGAGGTTAACCTGACGCCCAGTGCTATTTCCTGTTGGGGCTAGGAGGCAAACGTCCCACCTTGCCCAGGGAGGTTAACCTGACGCCCAGTGCTATTTCCTGTTGGGGCTAGGGGGAAAACGTCCCACCTTGCCCAGGGAGGTTAACCTGACGCCCAGTGCTATTTCCTGTTGGGGCTAGGAGGTAAACGTCCCACCTTGTCCAGGGAGGTTAACCTGACGCCCAGTGCTATTTCCTGCCATTATGAAGTTTCAAGCTGCATATTCTGACTCATTAACTTAGCATCTCCTTGAGTCCCTCTCAGTGTAATCATGCTGGTTTACACGGTATACATGTGGTAACCGATCTGAGGGGAGGGTGGTCTATGTGACTGTGTTACATCTTCTGCTTTAGTAAACATTCAGAATTCATATTCAGAGTTAATTCAGTGTAAAGTAAAGTGGAAATGTGTGACTTTGCTTATTGGAAAGAACATTTTAACCTCCATGACTTGTAAAGTGTTCTTTACCTTCACCGAAATTGAATTGAAATGAATCAGAGTAGGACTCTAAAACGGGGTGGGGTCAGGTAAGGTGCTTCTGAAGAGAGAAACGATGCTGTCGGTCTTTTCCATGTAAAGGACCCATGAGCACCAACATGGTAAAGGACCCATGAGCACCAACATGGTAAAGGACCCATGAGCACCAACATGGTAAAGGACCCATGAGCACCAACATGTAAAGGACCCATGAGCACCAACATGTAAAGGACCCATGAGCACCAACATGTTAAGAGCATCAACATGTAAAGGACCCATGAGCACCAACATGGTAAAGGACCCATGAGCACCAACATGGTAAAGGACCCATGAGCACCAACATGTAAAGGACCCATGAGCACCAACATGGTAAAGGACCCATGAGCACCAACATGTAAAGGACCCATGAGCACCAACATGGTAAAGGACCCATGAGCACCAACATGTAAAGGACCCATGAGCACCAACATGGTAAAGGACCCATGAGCACCAACATGTAAAGGACCCATGAGCACCAACATGTAAAGGACCCATGAGCATCAACATGTAAAGGACCCATGAGCACCAACATGTAAAGGACCCATGAGCACCAACATGGTAAAGGACCCATGAGCACCAACATGGTAAAGGACCCATGAGCACCAACATGGTAAAGGACCCATGAGCATCAACATGTAAAGGACCCATGAGCACCAACATGGTAAAGGACCCATGAGCACCAACATGGTAAAGGACCCATGAGCACCAACATGTAAAGGACCCATGAGCACCAACATGTAAAGGACCCATGAGCACCAACATGGTAAAGGACCCATGAGCACCAACATGGTAAAGGACCCATGAGCACCAACATGGTAAAGGACCCATGAGCACCAACATGTAAAGGACCCATGAGCACCAACATGGTAAAGGACCCATGAGCATCAACATGGTAAAGGACCCATGAGCATCAACATGTAAAGGACCCATGAGCACCAACATGTTAAGAGCATCAACATGTAAAGGACCCATGAGCACCAACATGTTAAGAGCATCAACATGTAAAGGACCCATGAGCACCAACATGTTAAGAGCATCAACATGTAAAGGACCCATGAGCACCAACATGTTAAAGGACCCATGAGCATCAACATGGTAAAGGACCCATGAGCACCAACATGGTAAAGGACCCATGAGCACCAACATGTAAAGGACCCATGAGCACCAACATGTAAAGGACCCATGAGCATCAACATGTAAAGGACCCATGAGCACCAACATGTAAAGGACCCATGAGCACCAACATGTAAAGGACCCATGAGCACCAACATGTAAAGGACCCATGAGCACCAACATGGTAAAGGACCCATGAGCACCAACATGTAAAGGACCCATGAGCACCAACATGGTAAAGGACCCATGAGCACCAACATGGTAAAGGACCCATGAGCATCAACATGGTAAAGGACCCATGAGCACCAACATGGTAAAGGACCCATGAGCACCAACATGGTAAAGGACCCATGAGCACCAACATGGTAAAGGACCCATGAGCACCAACATGGTAAAGGACCCATGAGCATCAACATGGTAAAGGACCCATGAGCACCAACATGGTAAAGGACCCATGAGCACCAACATGGTAAAGGACCCATGAGCACCAACATGGTAAAGGACCCATGAGCACCAACATGGTAAAGGACCCATGAGCACCAACATGTAAAGGACCCATGAGCACCAACATGGTAAAGGACCCATGAGCATCAACATGGTAAAGGACCCATGAGCACCAACATGGTAAAGGACCCATGAGCACCAACATGTAAAGGACCCATGAGCACCAACATGTAAAGGACCCATGAGCACCAACATGTAAAGGACCCATGAGCACCAACATGGTAAAGGACCCATGAGCACCAACATGTAAAGGACCCATGAGCACCAACATGGTAAAGGACCCATGAGCATCAACATGGTAAAGGACCCATGAGCACCAACATGTAAAGGACCCATGAGCATCAACATGTAAAGGACCCATGAGCACCAACATGTAAAGGACCCATGAGCATCAACATGTAAAGGACCCATGAGCACCAACATGTTAAGAGCATCAACATGTAAAGGACCCATGAGCACCAACATGTAAAGGACCCATGAGCATCAGGAAGGATATTGAAAGTTCACAGAAGTAACAAGTAAAGGTAGACCTGTAAGTTAGTTTGTGTCTATTGTTTGTTTATGGTAACATAATTTCTGAAAATTCGGAAAACTGAATTCCTGCAATTGAATTGGCTACAATGGGAAATCCTAGTAGTTACTAACTACAGTTGTGTCTCCTGTTACTGTCCTCTCTTCCACTGGCTGTTATGTTCAGCTCATAGTGTCTCCTGTTACTGTCCTCTCTTCCACTGTTATGTTCAGCTCATAGTGTCTCCTGTTACTGTCCTCCCTTCCACTGGCTGTTATGTTCAGCTCATAGTGTCTCCTGTTACTGTCCTCTCTTCCACTGGCTGTTATGTTCAGCTCATAGTGTCTCCTGTTACTGTCCTCCCTTCCACTGGCTGTTATGTTCAGCTCATAGTGTCTCCTGTTACTGTCCTCTCTTCCACTGGCTGTTATGTTCAGCTCATAGTGTCTCCTGTTACTGTCCTCCCTTCCACTGGCTGTTATGTTCAGCTCATAGTGTCTCCTGTTACTGTCCTCTCTTCCACTGGCTGTTATGTTCAGCTCATAGTGTCTCCTGTTACTGTCCTCCCTTCCACTGGCTGTTATGTTCAGCTCATAGTGTCTCCTGTTACTGTCCTCTCTTCCACTGGCTGTTATGTTCAGCTCATAGTGTCTCCTGTTACTGTCCTCTCTTCCACTGGCTGTTATGTTCAGCTCATAGTGTCTCCTGTTACTGTCCTCCCTTCCACTGGCTGTTATGTTCAGCTCATAGTGTCTCCTGTTACTGTCCTCTCTTCCACTGGCTGTTATGTTCAGCTCATAGTGTCTCCTGTTACTGTCCTCCCTTCCACTGGCTGTTATGTTCAGCTCATAGTGTCTCCTGTTACTGTCCTCCCTTCCACTGTTATGTTCAGCTCATAGTCAGGGGCGAAAATCTGATATCAACTTTGGAGGGGACAATTACATGAAATTTTCTCAAGAGCAATTCCTGAGGGGGACACCAAAAGTAGTGCTGTAACACACAGCCTACATTGTAATATGGTAAATGTATATTGAGGAACCAAAGAAATAAGGTGTTTGCCGTACTCCTAACTACCGGTACCCAAAACTACACAACTAATCACAACAGCAATACCATTGCCTTTAACAAATCTTAGTTCAGTCACCAGTTTAAGTTGAGAGTGGGGGTATCTGTAACGATCGTCGTCGGGTGATGAGGAAGCGGACCAAAACGCAGCTGGGAGCGAACACATGCTTATTCTTTACACTGAAATAAACATGTACACAAAACCAAGACAAGGCCGATACGTTAACTGCTCAAAAACAAAGAGACAACACCCCACCAACAGCGTGGGGGAAAGAGGAACTTAAATGTGATCCCAATCAGAGACAACTAGCGACAGCTGTCTCTGATTGGGAATCGACAGAACCCAACATAGAAATAAACCACATAGAGCTAACACAAGGCTATAACGCAAACATAGAAAACAAACCAAGGAAAAATACCCAACATGACACACCCTGACCAAAATACCCGAGTTCACCTGGTCAGGGCGTGACAGTACCCCCCCCCCCCCCCAACGGTGAGTACTCCCGGCGCACCAAACTTAAGTCTATTAGGGGGGGGGGACCCGGGTGGGCGCCTCACCCTCGGTGGAGGCTCTGGCCCTGGGCGTGTTCTTTCCCCCGCCTCCACCTTAGCCCTACCCCTCTGGCCCGGACTGGACCACTGTGGAGCGGCATGCTCAGGCTCCGGAGCGGAGCCGTCGACCGGAACAGGATTGGGCACCGGTGGACCGGACACGGGCTGTGCCGGACTGGGAACACGCACCACTGGCTTGGTGCGGGCAGCAGGAACGGGCCGGGCCGGACTGGGGACACGCACCACTGACTTGGTGCGGGGAGCAGGGATGGGCCAGACAGGACTGTGGACACGCACCGTGGGCTTGGTGCGGGGAGCAGGAACGGGCCGGACAGGACTGTGGACACGCACCGTGGGCTTGGTGCGGGGAACAGGAACGGGCCGGACAGGACTGTGGACACGCACCGCTGGGCTTGGTGCGGGGAACAGGGATGGGCCGGACAGGACTGGGGACACGCACCACTGACTTGGTGCGGGGAGCAGGGACGGGCCGGGCCGGACTGGGAACACGCACCACTGGCTTGGTGCGGGGAGCAGGGCCGGGCCGGGCCGGACTGGGAACACGCACCACTGGCTTGGTGCGGGGAGCAGGAACGGGCCGGGCCGGACTGGGGACACGCACCACTGACTTGGTGCGGGGAGCAGGGACGGGCCGGACAGGACTGTGGACACGCACCGTGGGCTTGGTGCGGGGAGCAGGGACGGGCCGGACAGGACTGTGGACACGCACCGTGGGCTTGGTGCGGGGAACAGGGATGGGCCGGACAGGACTGGGGACACGCACCACTGACCTGGTGCGGGGAGCAGGGACGGGCCGGGCCGGACTGGGAACACGCACCACTGACTTGGTGCGGGGAGCAGGGACGGGCCGGACAGGACTGTGGACACGCACCGTGGGCTTGGTGCGGGGAACAGGAACGGGCCAGACAGGACTGTGAACACGCACTGGTGAACTGAAGCGTGGAGCCGGTTTAGCCACTCGTCCTGGCTGGATGCCCATCCTAGCACGGCATGTGCTGGGCATGTCCACCGGACGCACCGGGCTGTGCGGGCGCACTGGCGACACAGCGCGCAACTCCGCATCCCATGGCTCCTCCTCCAGATCTTCCCTCAGCAGGTCCTCAATCAACCGCCTCATCTCCGTCTCCTCCTCCGCCGTCATCCCCCACGAGAGCAGTGGTCTGGGCTCTTCCTCTGCCCTTCCGGACCACCCCATTAGCCCCCCCAAAAAATTTCTTGGGGGTGTCTTCCGGGCCTCCTCGACCGCCGCCTGCGACTCCGTCCACCGGCTGGCATTACCTCCTCGACCTGGGAATCCTTTCGCCAGGGTCCTTTCCCCGACATGATCTCCTCCCAGGTCCAGAACTCCTTCCCCTCGCGAGCCCATCTGCTTGGTCCTGGTTTGGTGGGGTGTTCTGTAACGATCGTCGTCGGGTGATGAGGAAGCGGACCAAAACGCAGCTGGGAGCGAACACATGTTTATTCTTTGCACTGAAATAAACACGTACACAAAACCAAGACAAGGCCGATACGTTACTTGCTCAAAACAAAGAGACAACACCCCACCAACAGCGTGGGGGAAAGAGGAACTTAAATGTGATCCCAATCAGAGACAACTAGCGACAGCTGTCTCTGATTGGGAATCGACAGAACCCAACATAGAAAACCCACATAGAGCTAACACAAGGCTATAACGCAAACATAGAAAACAAACCAAGGAAAAATACCCAACATGACACACCTTGACCAAAATACCCGAGTTTACCTGGTCAGGGCGTGACAGTATCCATGGCATTTTCCAATTATGTTCCTATTTTACAAGTCAAAAAAATTGAGAACCTTTCATAATGTTGCCAAACAAAGACTCAACAAACTTACCTGAGACTCCCTGTCTCTGCCAGTCTGTCCCTGCATATCTGTCCCCAACTCTGCTGTCTGTGTGCCATCTGTTGCCTGCTCTGCCTAATGACATCATTGTGAAACATTTCTATTAGAATTTCATTTCTTTCTTATGAACCTTTTATCAACTAGTCTGAGATATTAGGCTACTAGGGTTCTTACGTTGCGTTTTGGTGTACTGAAAAATACTCTGATGTCCATCTTTTATTTTTCTGCCATTTTTCTACCTGGCTGGCTGGCTGGCTACACACACACACACACAGTGTGTAGGTTATTTACAGTAGGAGATGGGCTTCTATCATCTTCTATCATTCTATTTGGGCTTCGATCTAAAAGGTAGCTAGCAAATGTGAAACGGATTAAAATGACAAGAGTTGACAGCTGTATGCGTTTACCATTTACACAACATATGCTGCAACCTTTTGTAATTTTAATAGTTTGTTTCATATTGGCTGGCTTCCAACAATAGCTGAATTTGCAAAGCTAGCGAGCACCAATTCAGTTTCAGTGGTGTTTGCTATAATCTTTGCTACCCGGGTTAAATAAAGGTGAAATAAAATAAATAAATAAATAAAAGTGCCCTTGCGACAATTTAGCTTTTGCAACGAGACCATTAAATATATTTAAGACAATGGTAGAAGAGAGTGTAGTTCTGTTCAGTTTGGATTTCAGTTTATCGCTAACCTTATCACAGGGACTTTGAAGCACTAACTTACATCATCTGCATGCTGATCTTGGAATAAATTGACGATAGCAAAGATTCCATCTTTGACAACGCCACATAAATGGAATAGGTACTAGCTAGCTTAATAGTTAATATTTGCGCGCTAGCTCTACATATTCAGCTAGTGTGTGTGCGCGATTGACTGGATTAACCTTACGTCAGTTACGTTCATTGAGTGCCTTTCAGACAGTGGATACGACCTCTCTGTTACCTTGCCAACTAAGGAACTGGCAGTGGATCAAACCATTGTGAGGCAAAGGGTCGCAATCTTTTGAAACTTAAAAATGAGCTATTAAGTGTCTATAATCAGCACAATTGCTTTCATTGCGTATTATTAATATTATTTAAATTACATAGTTATGTTTCAGTGATATATTGGGGGGGACAAATCATATTTTTCCCAGGATGGGGGGGGTCGTGTCCCCCCCGTCCCCCCCGGGATTTCCGCCCCTGCTCATAGTGTCTCCTGTTACTGTCCTCTCTTCCACTGGCTGTTATGTTCAGCTCATAGTGTCTCCTGTTACTGTCCTCTCTTCCACTGGCTGTTATGTTCAGCTCATAGTGTCTCCTGTTACTGTCCTCCCTTCCACTGGCTGTTATGTTCAGATCATAGTGTCTCCTGCTACTGTCCTCTCTTCCACTGGCTGTTATGTTCAGCTCATAGTGTCTCCTGTTACTGTCCTCTCTTCCACTGGCTGTTATGTTCAGCTCATAGTGTCTCCTGTTACTGTCCTCCCTTCCACTGGCTGTTATGTTCAGCTCATAGTGTCTCCTGTTACTGTCCTCTCTTCCACTGACATACTGTTATGTTCAGCTCATAGTGTCTCCTGTTACTGTCCTCTCTTCCACTGACATACTGTTATGTTCAGCTCATAGTGTCTCCTGTTACTGTCCTCTCTTCCACTGGCTGTTATGTTCAGCTCATAGTGTCTCCTGTTACTGTCCTCTCTTCCACTGGCTGTTATGTTCAGCTCATAGTGTCTCCTGTTACTGTCCTCCCTTCCACTGGCTGTTATGTTCAGCTCATAGTGTCTCCTGTTACTGTCCTCTCTTCCACTGACATACTGTTATGTTCAGCTCATAGTGTCTCCTGTTACTGTCCTCTCTTCCACTGGCTGTTATGTTCAGCTCATAGTGTCTCCTGTTACTGTCCTCCCTTCCACTGGCTGTTATGTTCAGATCATAGTGTCTCCTGCTGCTGTCCTCTCTTCCACTGACATACTGTTATGTTCAGCTGATAACTTTTATTTCTCATTCTGTTGTCTGGTGGTCAAAGCAAGAGTGTGAAAAGTCTAGACAACCTCTTTCTCTCTCTCCAATTAATGTCACTTCTGCCAGCTCTTACTGACACCTACCCATGAGCCCCCTTTCTTTCCATTTACTGTAACCAGCATCCTCACCCACTGAGCACCGACCGACACAGGATGTCCATGGGCTGTTGTCGCGAGAATTTTGAATCCCAATGATAATAACTAACAATTAAGCTTTGACTAATTCCCGAGGTTTGTAAGACCCTGGGTTTAATAATAATTAGGCAAAGACTCAGCTTATGCAAAATGTCCGTACAGTTTATTCAGAGAGCGCTCTAAAGTCCATTATACAAAGACATCCATTTTATAATTCACTCCCCACTTACGCACATACCTCCACACAAACAGTAGATATCCTACGCACATACATACACACGAACAGTGGGTGAGTTGTATCCACTGTTTATCACTACCAAGCTGGCAGTTCCATTCCCCAGAGTTTAGAGGAACCTTGAAAAGGACTCCCTGTCCTATCGTAGGTTTCTCAGAGTTCTAGCCAGGTCAGGTCATGCATAGTTCAATGGTTCTCGGTCTCTCCTTAGTCACACTGAAGTTTACCATTCTAATTCATTATACATGTTACATAAACTAATAATCACTAATAGTTACGTTTCAGGGTGGAATTCTTTAATCATTACCTTTAAGCATATAGATTCCCTTATCAGCGGTGAAAAGTAATTGAATTTCATCATTCGGCCCTGGCCTTAATTTCAACGTCCAGACGTCATTTTTTGGCCCTGTCCAGCCTTGATTTCAATATCCACAGACGTCTGGACCAGCCTTCATTTGGCCCAAACATAGACGTCCATGACTGGCTCAGATTTTGTCCGGTTCGAACCAGATCAAATATTTAAATATTTTTTTATTTCTTTCTTGGGTACCTTTTACCTTTTTTTTCTCCCTAATTTCGTGATATCCAATTGATATCCATCGATGGAACTCACGTACGGATTCAGGAGAGGCGAAGGTCGAAAGCTATGCGTCCTCCGAAACACGACCTAACCAAGCCACACTGCTTCTTGACACACTGCTCGCTTAACCCGGGAGCCAGCTGCACCAATGTGTCGAGGAAACACCTTACAGCTGGCGACCTGAAGTCACAGTGCGTGCACCCGGCTGCCACAAGGAGTTGCTAAAGCACGATGGGACAAGGACATCCCAGCCGGCCAAACCCGGACGACGCTAACCCGGACGACGCTGGGTCAATTATGCGCCGTCTCATGGGTCTCCCGTTCGCGGCCGGCTGCGACACAGACCGGGCTCGAAACCAGATCTCTAGTGATGCCTCTAGCACTGCAATGCAATGCAATGCCTTGGACCACTGCGCCACTCAGGAGGCAACCAGACCAAATCTGAACCAATGATAGACTTCTCTGTTTAACAAGAATGGATAGCACAGTACAGTACAATAGTGTACAGTACAGTACAGAACAGTAGTATACAGTACAGAACAGTACAGTAGTATACAGTACAGAACAGTACAGTACAGAACAGTAGTATACAGTACAGAACAGTACAGTAGTATACAGTACAGAACAGTACAGTACAGAACAGTAGTATACAGTACAGAACAGTACAGTAGTATACAGTACAGAACAGTACACAACAGTACAGTAGTATACAGTACAGAACAGTACAAGAGTGTAGAGCACAGAAGAGTACAGTAGTGTACAGTACAGTAGTGTACAGTACAGTACATTAGTATACAGTAAATCAAATCAAATCAAATGTATTTATATAGCCCTTCTTACATCAGCTGATATCTCAAAGTGCTGTACAGAAACCCAGCCTAAAACCCCAAACAGCAAGCAATGCAGGTGTAGAAGCACGGTGGCTAGGAAAAACTCCCTAGAAAGGCCAAAACCTAGGAAGAAACCTAGAGAGGAACCAGGTTGTACTGTATACTACTGTACAGTAGTATACACTACAGAACAGTTCAATACAGTAGAGAAGTGTTCAGTACAGCACAGTACAGTACAGTACAGAACAGTAACGAACAGTACAGAACAGTACAGCAGTATACAGTACAGAACAGTACAGTAGTATACAGTACAGTAGTATACACTACAGAACAGAACAATACAGTAGAGAAGTGTACAGTACAGTACAGTACAGTACAGTAACGAACAGTAACGAACAGTACACACAGTAGTATACAGTACAGAACAGTACAGTAGTATACAGTACAGTAGTATACACTACAGAACAGAACAATACAGTAGAGAAGTGTTCAGTACAGTACAGTACAGTAAAGTACAGAACAGTAATGAACAGTACAGAACAGTACAGTAGTATACAGTACAGAACAGTACAGTATATTAGTATACAGTACAGTAGTATACACTACAGAACAGTACAATACAGTAGAGAAGTGTTCAGTACAGTAAAGTACAGTAGAGTACAGTACAGTACAGTAGTGTACAGTACAGAACAGTACAGTACATTAATATACAGTACAGAACAGTAAAATACAGTAGAGAAGTGATCATTACAGTACAGTACAGTACAGTACAGTTCAGAACGGTACAGTAGTATACAGTACAGTAGTATACAGTACAGTAGTATACACTACAGAACAGTACAATACAATAGAGAAGTGTTCAGTACAGTACAGTACAGAACAGTGACGAACAGTACAGATCAGTACAGTAGTATACAGTACAGAACAGTACAGTAGTATACAGTACAGAACAGTACAGTAGTATACAGTACAGTAGTATACACTACAGAACAGTACAGTAGTATACACTACAGAACAGTACAGTAGTATACAGTACAGTAGTATACACTACAGAACAGTTCAATACAGTAGAGAAGTGTTTAGTACAGAACAGTACAGTAGTATACAGTACATTAGTATACAGTACAGTAGTATACAGTACATTAGTATACAGTACAGTAGTATACAGTACAGTAGTATACAGTACAGAACAGTACAATACAGTAGAGAAGTGTTCAGTACAGTAAAGTACAGTACAGAACAGAACAGAACAGCACAGTAGTGTAGTGTACATAACAGTAGTCTACAGTACACAATAGTACAGAACAGTACAGTAGTGTACAGTACAGTAGTACACAGTATAGAACAGTACAGTACAGTACAGAACAGTACAGTATGTTAGTATACAATACAGAACAATACAGTAGTATACAGTACAGAAAAGTACAATACAGCAGAAGTGTTCAGTACAGTACAGAACAATACAGTACAGTATAGAACAGTAGAGTAGTGTACAGTACAGAACAGTACAGTATAGAACAGTAGAGTAGTATACAGTACAGAACAGTACAGTAGTGTACAGTACAGAACAGTAGAGTAGTGTACAGTACAGAACAATACAGTAGTGTACAGTACAGAACAGTACAGTAGTGTACAGTACAGAACAATACAGTAGTGTACAGTACAGAACAGTACAGTAGTGTACAGTACAGAACAGTAATTTACAGTACAGATCAGTACAGTAGTGTACAGTACAGAACAGTACAATAGTGTGCAGCACAGAACAATACAGTAGTGTACAGACCAGTACAGTAGTATACAGTACAGAACAGTACAGTACAGAACAGTACAGTAGTATACAGTACAGAACAGTACAGAAGTATACAGTACTGAACAGTACAGTAGTGTACAGTACAGAACAGAACAGAACAGTACAGTAGTGTACAGTACAGAACAGTAATATACAGTACAGAACAGTACAGTACAGAACAGTACAGTAGTATACAGTACAGAACAGTACAGTAATATACAGTACAGAACAGTACAGTAGTGTACAGTACAGAACAGTACAGTAGTGTACAGTACAGAACAGTAATATACAGTACAGAACAGTACAGTAGTATACAGTACAGAACAGTACAGTAGTAGTGTACAGTACAGAACAGTACAGTACAGTAGACTAGTGTACAGTACATAACAGTACAGTAGTATACAGTACAGAACAGTAGAGTACAGTAGAGTAGTGTACAGTACATAACAGTACAGTAGTATACAGTACAGAACAGTACAGTACAGTAGTGTACAGTACACAACATTACAGAACGGTACAGAAATGTACAGTTAATTCAAGTATTATTTTTTTAATATATTATGGGCAGCAGCTACTCTTCCTGGGGTCCAGCTAAATTAAGGCAGTTGTTATGTTTGTCTTGCTTCAGTCCCCGCTGCTCCATAATGTGTATTTCTATCTGTTTTTTTAAATCAAATTTTACTGCTGGCATCAGTTACCTGATGTGGAATAGAGTTCCATGTAGTCATGGCTCTATGTAGTACTGTGGGCCTCCCATAGTCTGTTCTGGACTTGGGGACTGTGAAGAGACCTCTGGTGGCATGTCTTGTGGGGTATGGATGGGTGTCTGAGCTGTGTGCCAGTAGTTTAAAGACACCTCTGGTGACATGTCTTGTGGGGTATGTATGGGGTGTCTGAGCTGTGTGCCAGTAGTTTAAACAGACCTCTGGTGGCATGTCTTGTGGGGTTTGTATGGGTGTCCAAGCTGTGCGCCAGTAGTTCAAACAGACAGCTTGGTGCTTTCAACATGCTTCAACATCTCTCATAAATAAAGGTAGCAATGAAGTCAATCTCTCCTCCACTTTGAGCCAGGAGAGATTGACATGCATATTATTAATATTGGCTCTCTGTGTACATTTACGGGCCAGCTGTGCTGCCCTGTTCTGAGACAGTTGTAATTTTCCTGTGCCTCTTTGTGGCACCTGACCACACGACTGAACAGTAGTCCAGGTGCGACAAAACTAGGGCCTGTAGGACCTGCCTTGCTGATAGTGTTGTTAAGAAGGTAGAAACTAGGGCCTGTATACCTGCCTTGTTGATAGTGTTGTTAATTAAGAAGGTAGAAACTAGGGCCTGTAGGACCTGCCTTGTTGATAGTGTTGTTAAGAAGGTAGAAACTAGGGCCTGTATACCTGCCTTGTTGATAGTGTTGTTAAGAAGGTAGAAACTAGGGCCTGTAGGACCTGCCTTGTTGATAGTGTTGTTAAGAATGCAGAGCAGTGCTTTATTATGGATATGTTTTGACCATGACAGTTTACAATCCACGGTTACTCCAAGCAGTTTAGTCACATCCACTTGCTCAATTTTCACATTACTCATTACAAGATTTAGTTGAGGTTTAGGGTTTAGTGAATGATTTGTCCCAAATACAATGCTTTTAGTTTTGGAAATATTTAGGACTAACTTATTCCTTGCTACCCATTCTGAAACTAACTGCAGCTCTTTGTTAAGTGTTTCAGTGGCTGTAGTAGCTGACGTGTATAGTGTTGAGTCATCCGCATACATCGACACACTGGATTTATTCATGTCGTTAGTAAAGATTGAAAAAAGTAAGGGGCCTAGACAGCTGCCCTGGAGAATTCCTGATTCTACCTGGATTATGTTGGAGAGGCTTCCATTAAAGAACACCCTCTGTGTTCTGTTAGACAGGTAAGTCTTTAGCCACAATATAGCAGGGAATGTAAAGCAGAGGAGGCTGCTGAGGGGAGGATGGCTCATAATAAGGTCTGGAATGGAGTCAGTGGAATTGTATCAACCACATGGAAACCACGTGTTTGATGTGTTTGATGCCATTCCATTGACTCCATTCCAGCCATTACTATGAGCCGTCCTCCCCTCAGCAGCCATAACACATACGTTTTTCAGAAGCAGACTATGACCGATAATGTCAAATTTGCTATCATAAATGTTAGCAACACCTCTGCGGGATGCGTGGGATATATGCTCACTAGTTTAAACGGGAGGAGAGGCCTAATTTAACACAGTAAATTAATTAGGCTTAAGCCATGTTTCAGTCAGGCCAATCACATCAAGATTATGATCAGTCATTACATCATTGACTATAACTGCCTTGGAAGTGAGGGATCTAACATTAAGTAGCCCTAATTTGAGATGTGAAGTATCACGATCTCTTTCAATAATGGCAGGAATGGAGGAGGTCTTTATTCCAGTGAGATTGCTAAGGCGAACACCGCCATGTTTAGTTTTGCCCAACCTAGATCGTGGTACAGACAGTCTCAATGGGGAAAGCTTAGCTGACTACACTGACTGTGCTAGTGGCAGACTCCAATAAGCTGGCAGGCTGGCTAACAGCCTGCTGCCTGGCCTACACCCTATATCATTGTGGAGCTAGAGGAGTTAGAGCCCTGTCTATGTTCAAAGATAAGATGAGAGCACCCCTCCAGCTAGGATGGAGTCCGTCAGTCTTCAGCAGGCCAGGCATTGTCCTGTTTGTGGGTGAGTCCCAGAAAGAGGGCCAATTATCTACAAATTCTATATTTTGGGAGGGGCAGAAAACAGTTTTCAACC
Source organism: Salmo salar (assembly GCF_965601325.2). NCBI lineage: Eukaryota > Metazoa > Chordata > Actinopteri > Salmoniformes > Salmonidae > Salmo > Salmo salar. Next base: position 54,981,578 of record NC_138315.1, read on the forward strand.
AGCGATTGAGTTGTGAGACTCTGCTGTAGAGCTCATCACTCCCGTTAACTTCCCTGGGCTAGGTGGGACGCTTGCATCCCACCCTAGTCAACAGCCAGTGGAATGGCGTGGCGCGAAATACAAATACCTCAAAAATGCTATAACTTATATTTCTCAAACATATGACTATTTTACACCATTTTAAAGACAAGACTCTCGTTAATCTAACCACATTGTCCGATTTCAAAAAGGCTTTACAGCGAAAGCAAAACATTAGATTATGTCAGGAGAGTACCCTGCCAAAAATAATCACACAGCCATTTTCAAAGCAAGCATATATGTCACAAAAACCCAAACCACAGCTAAATGCAGCACTAACCTTTGATGATCTTCATCAGATGACACTCCTAGGACATTATGTTATACAATACATGCATGTTTTGTTCAATCAAGTTCATATTTATATAAAAAAACTGCTTTTTACATTAGCATGTGATGTTCAGAACTAGCATACCCACCGAAAACTTCCGGTGAATTTACTAAATTACTCATGATAAACGTTCACAAAATACATAACAATTATTTAAAGAATTATAGACACAGAACTCCTTTATGCAATCGCGGTGTCAGATTTTAAAATAGCTTTTTGGCGAAAGCACATTTTGCAATATTCTGAGTACATAGCTCGGCCATCACGGCTAGCTATTTTGACACCCACCAAGTTTGGGACTCACTAAACTCAGAATTACTATTAGAAAAATTGGATTACTTTTGCTGTTCTTCGTCAGAATGCACTCCCAGGACTTCTACTTCAACAACAAATGTTGTTTTGGTTCCAAATAATCCATAGTTATATTCAAATAGCTACGTTTTGTTCATGTGTTCAGGTCACTATCTGAAGGGTGACGCGCGAGCGCATTTCGTGACAAAAAAATTAAAAATATTCCATTACCGTACTTAGAAGCATGTCAAACGCTGTTTAAAATCAATTTTTATGCTATTTTTCTCGTAAAATAGCGATAATATTCCAACTAGGCAACGTTGTATTCATTCGAAGGCTGAAAGAAAATAATGGAGAATTCTCGTGACCGCGCATCTCAGTCTCGCTGTCCCCAGGCTGACCACTCACAAACAGAGCTGTTGTACTTTGCCCAGAGACTGCAGACACCCCATTCCACTTTCTGGCAGCTTTAGAGAGCCAATGGGAGCCTTAGAAAGTGTCACGTTACAGCACAGATGCTGTATTTTCGATAGAGATACAACAGAAGGAGAACAAATCGTCAGACAGGGCTCTTCCTGTATGGAATCTTCTCAGGTTTTGGCCTGCCATATGAGTTCTGTTATACTCACAGACACCATTCAAACAGTTTTAGAAACTTTAGAGTGTTTTCTATCCAAATCTACTAATTATATGCATATTCTCGTTTCTGGGCAAGAGTAGTAAGCAGTTTAAATCGGGTACGTTTTTTATCCGGCCGTGCAAATACTGCCCCCTAGCCCCAACAGGTCTGGGAGGGGGCCAGAGACAATTACTCGATGCCGACACATCTTTCTAGCTGATTTACACGCTGAAGCTATGTTGCGCTTGGTGACCTCTGACTGTTTTATCCTTACGTCGTTGGTGCCGACGTGGATAAAAATAACTCTCTACACTTGGCCAGTTTTAGCCTTAACCAGCACCAAATTGTCAGCGCTAATGGTGTGAGGCTTTGGCAGCTCAGACCTTGTAACGGGTGGAGGAGAGACACGAGTAGGCTCGGTCTCTGACTCCAACTCGTTGCTTAATGGGAAGAACCGGTTGAAAGTTTCTGTAGGCTGAATGAGCGACACCGGATGAGCATTCCGACCACATTTCCTTCCAGAAGCCATGAGAAAGTTGTCCGGCTGCGGGGACTGTGCGAGGGGATTTATACTACTATTGGTACTTACTGGTGGCACAGACACTGTTTCATCCTTTCCTACACTGAAATTACCCTTGTCTAACGATTGCGTCTGAAGCTGTGCTTGCAGCATGGCTATCCATAAGGCGATCGTTCTCCTGTATATTATGAGTACAGCGACTGCAAATCAAATCAAATGTTATTTGTCACATACACATGGTTAGCAGATGTTAATGCGAGTGTAGCAAAATGCTTGTGCTTCTAGTTCCGACCGTGCAGTAATATCTAACAAGTAATCTAACAATTTCACAACAACTACCTTATACACACAAGTGTAAAGGAATGAATAAGAATATGTACATAAAAATATATGAATGAGGGATGGCCGAACGACATAGGCAAGATGCAGTAGATGGTATAGAGTACAGTATATACATATGAGATGAGTAGCGTAGGGTAAACATTATATAAAGTGGCATTGTTTAAAGTGGCTAGTGATACATTTATTACATCCAATTTTTAATTATTAAATTGGCTAGAGATGAGTCAGTATGTTGGCAGCAGCCACGCAATGTTAGTGATGGCTGTTTAACAGTCTGATGGCCTTGAGATAGGTGTTTTTCAGTCTCTCGGTCCCAGCTTTGATGCACCTGTACTGACCTCGCCTTCTGGATGGTAGCGGGGTGAACAGGCAGTGGCTCAGGTGGTTGTTGTCCTTGATGATCTTTTTGGCCTTCCTGTGACATTGGGTGGTGTAGGTGTCCTGGAGAGCAGGTAGTTTGCCCCCGGTGATGCGTTGTGCAGACCTCACTACCCTCTGGAGAGCCTTACGGTTGTGGGCAGAGCAGTTGCCATACCAGGCGGTGATATAGCCCGACAGGATGCTCTCGATTGTGTAAAACTTTGTGAGTGTTTTTGGTGACAAGCCAAATTTCTTCAACCTCCTGAGGTTGAAGAGGCGCTGCTGCGCCTTCTTCACCACGCTGTCTGTGTGGGTGGACCATTTCAGTTTGTCCTTGATGTGTACGCCAATGAACTTAAAACTTTCCACCTTCTCCACTACTGTCCCGTCGATGTGGATAGGGGGCTGCTCCCTCTGCTGTTTCCTGAAGTCCACGATCATCTCCTTTGTTTTATTGACATTGAGTGTGAGGTTATTTTCCTGACACCACACTCCGAGGGCCCTCGCCTCCTCCCTGTAGGCCGTCTCGTCGTTGTTGGTAATCAAGCCTACCACTGTAGTGTCGTCTGCAAACTTGATGATTGAGTTGGAGGCGTGCATGGCCACGCAGTCATGGGTGAACAGAGAGTACAGGAGAGGGCTGAGAATGCACCCTTGGGGTCCCAGTGGTGAGGATCAGCGGGGTGGAGATGTTGTTTCCTAACCTCACCACCTGGGGGCGGCCCGTCAGGAAGTCCAGGACCCAGTTGCACAGGGCGAGGTCGAGACCCAGGGTCTCGAGCTTAATGACGAGTTTGGAGGGTACTATGGTGTTAAATGCTGAGCTGCAGTCGATGAACAGCATTCTTACATAGGTATTCCTCTTGTCCAGATGGCTTAGGGCAGTGTGCAGTGTGATTGCGATTGCTTCGTCTGTGGACCTATTGGGGTGGTAAGCAAATTGGAGTGGCTCTAGGGTGTCAGGTAGGGTGGAGGTGATATGGTCCTTGACTAGTCTCTCAAAGCAGTTCATGATGACGGAAGTGAGTGCTACGGGGCGATAGTCATTTAGCTCAGTTACCTTAGCTTTCTTGGGAACAGGAACAATGGTGGCCGTCTTGAAGCATGTGGGAACAGCAGAGTGGGATAAGGATTGATTGAAAATGTCCGTAAACACACCAGCCAACTGGTCTGCGCATGCTCTGAGGACGCGGCTAGGGATGCCATCTGGGCCGGCAGCCTTGCAAGGGTTAACACTTTTAAATGTTTTACTCACATTGGCTGCATTTTAATTTTTCAAATTTTTTTTGAAAAATTTGTTTACATTTTTTTTTTAGTCATTTTTAGCAGACACTCTTATCCAGAGCAACTTACAGTAGTGAATGCATACATTTCATACATTTTTTTTCTTCTATTTATTTATTTATTTATTTATTTTTCTTCTGTGCTGGCCCCCCGTGGGAATCGAACCCACAACCCTGGCGTTGCAAACACCATGCTCTACCAACTGAGCTACAGGGAAGGCTGCAGTGAAGGAGAGCCCGCAGGTTTTGGTAGCACACCATGTCAGTGGCACTGTATTGTCCTCAAAGCAAGCAAAGAAGTTGTTTAGTTTGTCTGGGAGCAAGACATTGTGGTCCGCGACAGGGCTGGTTTTCTTTTGTAGTCCGTGATTGACTGTAGACCCTGCCACATACCTCTCGTGTCTGAGCCGTTGAATTGCGACTCTACTTTGTCTCTATACTGAAGCTTAGCTTGTTTGATTGCCTTGCGGAGGGAATAGCTACGCTGTTTGTATTCGGTCATGTTTCCGGTCGCCTTGCCCTGATTAAAAGCAATGGTTCACCCTTCAGTTTTGCGCAAATGCTGCCATCAATCCACGTTTTCTGGTTGGGGAAGGTTTTAATAGTCGCTGTGGGTACAACATCACCGATGCACTTGCTAATAAACTCGCTCACCGAATCAGCGTATTCATCAATGTTATTGTCCGACGCTATACGGAACATATCCCAGTCCACGTGTTCGAAGTAATCTTGAAGCGTGGAATCCGATTGGTCGGACCAGCGTTGAACAAACCTGAGCACGGGCGTTTCCTGTTTTAGTTTCTGTCTATAGGCTGGGAGCAACAAAATCGAGTCATGGTCAGATTTTCCGAAAGGAGGGCGGGGGAGGGCTTTGTATGCGTCGCGGAAGTTAGAATAACAATGATCCAGGGTTTTGCCAGCCTGGGTTGCGCATTCGATATGCTGATAAAATTTAGGGAGCCTTGTTTTCAGATTAGCCTTCTTAAAATCCCCAGCTACAATAAATGCAGCCTCAGGATATGTGGTTTCCAGTTTACATAGAGTCCAATGAAGTTCTTTCAGGGCCGTCGATGTGTCTGCTTGGGGGGAGATATACACGACTGTGATTATATTCAAAGAGAATTCTCTTGGTAGATAATGTGGTCAGCATTTGATTGTAAGGAATTCTAGTTCAGGTGAACAAAAGGACTTGAGTTCCTGTATGTTGTTATGATCCCACCACATCTCGTTAATCGTAAGGCATACACCCCCACCCTTCTTCTTACCAGAGAGATGTTTGTTTCTGTCAGCGCGATGCGTGAAGAAACCAGGTGGCTGTACCGACTCTAATAACGTATCCCGAGTGAGCCATGTTTCCGTGAAACAAAGAACGTTACAATCACTGATGTCTCTCTGGAAGGCAACCCAATTAGATGGCATAATGTTAATACTGTAATGAAACAGGCATGGAGCAGGCCTCGAACCCTCGACCTTCTAGCCCGAAGTCCAGCGCGCTATCGACTGTGCCCCAAAAGCATGCTCGAGCGGCAGAGTCGATATCCGCGCTTATAAACTCAGGGTCGTTACACTACTCCCTCCTTTCAAAGAGCGGGTCCTCGCGCTAGCTTGCGACTCTACGTCTTATAGGAACGCACACGCACTGTCGTGGATGCAACGCCCGATCACTTCTGACACCAATGTAATGGAACAGGCATGGAGCAGACCTCGAACCCTCGACCTTCTAGCCAAAAGTCCAGCGCGCTATCGACTGTGCCCCAAAAGCATGCTCGAGCGGCAGAGTCGATATCCGCACTTATTACACTACTTAGCTTCGGCTGGTGAAGGTCCTGTAGAACCATGTCAAGATTAAGCATCAGGGGTGAAAAAGTTGAATGAAAAACGTTGAGCGAGGGAAATGTTTTAATATTAAACGGTTATTAAAAAGTAAAAATGTGTAACGGCCGTCGTCAGATTGAGACCAAGGTGCAGCGGAGGATGTGTTCATATTAAGGATTTTAATAAAGGAATGAACACTATACAAAAAGAAAACACGACAAGGAATGACAGCCAAACAGTCCTGTCAGGATTAACAAACCTAGACAGAAAACATTCACCCACAAACCCCAAAGGAAAAACAGGCTGCCTATGTATGACTCTCAATCAGCAACAACGATCTACACCTGTTCCTGATTGAGAGCCATACACAGCCGAAACAAAGAAAACCACCAACATAGAAAAAGAAACCTAAAACGCCCACCCATGTCACACCCTGGCCTAACCAAAAATAGAGAACAAAAAACCCTCTCTATGGCCAGGGCGTTCTTCCCTATAAGCATGTTGAAAAACTGTTGTCAATTTGTTTACTGTGAAATTGCATTGTATGTGGTCAAACACCATTTTTTCCAGAAGTTTACTAAGGGTTGGTAACAGGCTGATTGGTGGGCTATTGGAGCCAGTAAAGGGGCTTTAGTATTCTTAGGTAACGGAATGAATTTAGCTTCCCTCCAGTCATGGACATACAGTAACACTGCTCCAGATACAGAAATACAGTAACACTGCTCCAGATCCAGTCATACAGTACTGCTCCAGATCCAGTCATACAGTACTGCTCCAGATCTAGAAATATAGTAACCCTGCTCCAGATCCAGACATACAGTAACACTGCTCCAGATCCAGTCATGGACATACAGTAACACTGCTCCAGATCCAGACATACAGTAACACTGCTCCAGATCCAGTCATATAGTAACACTGCTCCAGATCCAGACATACAGTAACACTGCTCTAGATCCAGTCATACAGTAACACTGCTCCAGATCCAGTCATATAGTAACACTGCTCCAGATCCAGTCATGGACATACAGTAACACTGCTCCAGATCCAGTCATACAGTAACACTGCTCCAGATCCAGTCATATAGTAACACTGCTCCAGATCCAGACATACAATAACACTGCTCCAGATCCAGACATACAGTAACACTGCTCCAGATCCAGACATATAGTAACACTGCTCCAGATCCAGACATAAATTTACACTGCTCCAGATCCAGTCATACAGTTACACTGCTCCAGATCCAGACATACAGTAACACTGCTCCAGATCCAGTCATACAGTAACACTGCTCCAGATCCAGTCATAGAGTAACACTGCTCCAGATCCAGACATACAGTAACACTGCTCCAGATCCAGTCATACAGTAACTCTGCTCCAGATCCAGTCATATAGTAACACTGCTCCAGATCCAGTCATGGACATATAGTAACACTGCTCCAGATCCAGTCATATAGTAACACTGCTCCAGATCCAGTCATACAGTAACACTGCTCCAGATCCAGTCATATAGTAACACTGCTCCAGATCCAGACATACAGTTTCACTGCTCCAGATCCAGTCATTTAGTAACACTGCTCCAGATCCAGTCATACAGTAACACTGCTCCAGATCCAGACATACAGTAACACTGCTCCAGATCCAGTCATGGACATACAGTAACACTGCTCCAGATCCAGTCATACAGTTACACTGCTCCAGATCCAGACATACAGTAACACTGCTCCAGATCCAGTCATACAGTAACACTGCTCCAGATCCAGTCATAGAGTAACACTGCTCCAGATCCAGACATACAGTAACACTGCTCCAGATCCAGTCATACAGTAACTCTGCTCCAGATCCAGTCATATAGTAACACTGCTCCAGATCCAGTCATGGACATATAGTAACACTGCTCCAGATCCAGACATACAGTTTCACTGCTCCAGATCCAGTCATTTAGTAACACTGCTCCAGATCCAGTCATACAGTAACACTGCTCCAGATCCAGTCATACAGTAACACTGCTCCAGATCCAGACATACAGTAACACTGCTCCAGATCCAGTCATGGACATACAGTAACACTGCTCCAGATCCAGTCATATAGTAACACTGCTCCAGATCCAGTCATGGACATACAGTTACACTGCTCCAGATCCAGTCATACAGTTACCATGCTCCAGATCCAGTCATACAGTAACACTGCTCCAGATCCATTCATATAGTAACACTGCTCCAGATCCAGTCATATAGTAACACTGCTCCAGATCCAGTCAAATAGTAACACTGCTCCAGATCCAGTCATATAGTAACACTGCTCCAGATCCAGACATATAGTAACACTGCTCCAGATCCAGTCATATAGTAACACTGCTCCAGATCCAGTCATACAGTAACACTGCTCCAGATCCAGTCATATTGTAACACTGCTCCAGATCCAGACATACAGTAACACTGCTCCAGATCCAGTCATATAGTAACACTGCTCCAGATCCAGTCATATAGTAAAACTGCTCCAGATCCAGACATACAGTAACACTGCTCCAGATCCAGTCATACAGTAACACTGCTCCGGATCCAGTCATAGAGTAACACTGCTCCAGATCCAGACATATAGTAACACTGCTCCAGATCCAGTCATGGACATATAGTAACACTGCTCCAGATCCAGTCATACAGTAACACTGCTCCAGATCCAGTCATACAGTAACACTGATCCAGATCCACTCATATAGTAACACTGCTCCAGATCCAGACATACAGTTACACTGCTCCAGATCCAGTCATTTAGTAACACTGCTCCAGATCCAGTCATAGTGTTACACTGCTCCAGATCCAGACATACAGTAACACTGCTCCAGATCCAGTCATGGACATACAGTAACACTGCTCCAGATCCAGTCATATAGTAACACTGCTCCAGATCCAGTCATGGACATACAGTTACACTGCTCCAGATCCAGTCAAACAGTTACCATGCTCCAGATCCAGTCATACAGTAACACTGCTCCAGATCCAGACATACAGTTACACTGCTCCAGATCCAGTCAAACAGTTACCATGCTCCAGATCCAGTCATACAGTAACACTGCTCCAGATCCAGACATACAGTAACACTGCTCCAGATCCAGTCATATAGTAACACTGCTCCAGATCCAGTCATGGACATACAGGAACACTGCTCCAGATCCAGTCGTTCAGTAACACTGCTCCAGATCCAGTCATACAGTAACACTGCTCCAGATCCAGACATACAGTTACACTGCTCCAGATCCAGTCATACAGTAACACTGCTCCAGATCCAGACATACAGTAACACTGCTCCAGATCCAGTCATACAGTAACACTGCTCCAGATCCAGACATACAGTAACACTGCTCCAGATCCAGTCATACAGTTACACTGCTCCAGATCCAGTCATGGACATACAGTAACACTGCTCCAGATCCAGTCATATAGTAACACTGCTCCAGATCCAGACATACAGTAACACTGCTCCAGATCCAGTCATGGACATAGAGTTACACTGCTCCAGATCCAGTCATATAGTAACACTGCTCCAGATCCAGTCATATAGTAACACTGCTCCAGATCCAGACAAACAGTAACACTGCTCCAGATCCAGTCATATAGTAACACTGCTCCATATCCAGACATACAGTAACACTGCTCCAGATCCAGACATACAGTAACACTGCTCCAGATCCAGTCATATTGTAACACTGCTCCAGATCCAGTCATATAGTAACACTGCTCCAGATCCAGTCATATAGTAAAACTGCTCCAGATCCAGACATACAGTAACACTGCTCCAGATCCAGTCATACAGTAACACTGCTCCAGATCCAGACATATAGTAACACTGCTCCAGATCCAGTCATGGACATATAGTAACACTGCTAAAGATCCAGTCATATAGTAACACTGCTCCAGATCCAGTCATACAGTAACACTGCTCCAGATCCAGACATACAGTAACACTGCTCCAGATCCAGTCATATAGTAACACTGCTCCAGAACCAGTCATATAGTAAAACTGCTCCAGATCCAGACATACAGTAACACTCCTCCAGATCCAGTCATACAGTAACACTGCTCCAGATCCAGTCATAGAGTAACACTGCTCCAGATCCAGACATATAGTAACACTGCTCCAGATCCAGTCATGGACATATAGTAACACTGCTCCAGATCCAGTCATACAGTAACACTGCTCCAGATCCAGTCATACAGTAACACTGCTCCAGATCCACTCATATAGTAACACTGCTCCAGATCCAGACATACAGTTACACTGCTCGTGATCCAGTCATTTAGTAACACTGCTCCAGATCCAGTCATAGTGTTACACTGCTCCAGATCCAGACATACAGTAACACTGCTCCAGATCCAGTCATGGACATACAGTAACACTGCTCCAGATCCAGTCATATAGTAACACTGCTCCAGATCCAGTCATGGACATACAGTTACACTGCTCCAGATCCAGTCAAACAGTTACCATGCTCCAGATCCAGTCATACAGTAACACTGCTCCAGATCCAGACATACAGTAACACTGCTCCAGATCCAGTCATATAGTAACACTGCTCCAGATCCAGTCATACAGTAACACTGCTCCAGATCCAGTCATATAGTAACACTGCTCCAGATCCAGTCATGGACATACAGGAACACTGCTCCAGATCCAGTCGTTCAGTAACACTGCTCCAGATCCAGTCATACAGTAACACTGCTCCAGATCCAGACATACAGTTACACTGCTCCAGATCCAGTCATACAGTAACACTGCTCCAGATCCAGACATACAGTAACACTGCTCCAGATCCAGTCATACAGTAACACTGCTCCAGATCCAGACATACAGTAACACTGCTCCAGATCCAGTCATACAGTTACACTGCTCCAGATCCAGTCATGGACATACAGTAACACTGCTCCAGATCCAGTCATATAGTAACACTGCTCCAGATCCAGTCATATAGTAACACTGCTCCAGATCCAGACATACAGTAACACTGCTCCAGATCCAGTCATGGACATAGAGTTACACTGCTCCAGATCCAGTCATATAGTAACACTGCTCCAGATCCAGTCATATAGTAACACTGCTCCAGATCCAGACAAACAGTAACACTGCTCCAGATCCAGTCATATAGTAACACTGCTCCATATCCAGACATACAGTAACACTGCTCCAGATCCAGACATACAGTAACACTGCTCCAGATCCAGTCATATTGTAACACTGCTCCAGATCCAGTCATATAGTAACACTGCTCCAGATCCAGTCATATAGTAAAACTGCTCCAGATCCAGACATACAGTAACACTGCTCCAGATCCAGTCATACAGTAACACTGCTCCAGATCCAGACATATAGTAACACTGCTCCAGATCCAGTCATGGACATATAGTAACACTGCTAAAGATCCAGTCATACAGTAACACTGCTCCAGATCCAGTCATACAGTAACACTGCTCCAGATCCACTCATATAGTAACACTGCTCCAGATCCAGACATACAGTTACACTGCTCCAGATCCAGTCATTTAGTAACACTGCTCCAGATCCAGTCATAGTGTTACACTGCTCCAGATCCAGACATACAGTAACACTGCTCCAGATCCAGTCATGGACATACAGTAACACTGCTCCAGATCCAGTCATATAGTAACACTGCTCCAGATCCAGTCATGGACATACAGTTACACTGCTCCAGATCCAGTCAAACAGTTACCATGCTCCAGATCCAGTCATACAGTAACACTGCTCCAGATCCAGACATACAGCGACACTGCTCCAGATCCAGTCATATAGTAACACTGCTCCAGATCCAGTCATACAGTAACACTGCTCCAGATCCAGTCATATAGTAACACTGCTCCAGATCCAGTCATGGACATACAGGAACACTGCTCCAGATCCAGTCGTTCAGTAACACTGCTCCAGATCCAGTCATACAGTAACACTGCTCCAGATCCAGACATATAGTTACACTGCTCCAGATCCAGTCATACAGTAACACTGCTCCAGATCCAGACATACAGTAACACTGCTCCAGATCCAGTCATACAGTAACACTGCTCCAGATCCACTCATATAGTAACACTGCTCCAGATCCAGACATACAGTTACACTGCTCGTGATCCAGTCATTTAGTAACACTGCTCCAGATCCAGTCATAGTGTTACACTGCTCCAGATCCAGACATACAGTAACACTGCTCCAGATCCAGTCATGGACATACAGTAACACTGCTCCAGATCCAGTCATATAGTAACACTGCTCCAGATCCAGTCATGGACATACAGTTACACTGCTCCAGATCCAGTCAAACAGTTACCATGCTCCAGATCCAGTCATACAGTAACACTGCTCCAGATCCAGACATACAGTAACACTGCTCCAGATCCAGTCATATAGTAACACTGCTCCAGATCCAGTCATACAGTAACACTGCTCCAGATCCAGTCATATAGTAACACTGCTCCAGATCCAGTCATGGACATACAGGAACACTGCTCCAGATCCAGTCGTTCAGTAACACTGCTCCAGATCCAGTCATACAGTAACACTGCTCCAGATCCAGACATACAGTTACACTGCTCCAGATCCAGTCATACAGTAACACTGCTCCAGATCCAGACATACAGTAACACTGCTCCAGATCCAGTCATACAGTAACACTGCTCCAGATCCAGACATACAGTAACACTGCTCCAGATCCAGTCATACAGTTACACTGCTCCAGATCCAGTCATGGACATACAGTAACACTGCTCCAGATCCAGTCATATAGTAACACTGCTCCAGATCCAGTCATATAGTAACACTGCTCCAGATCCAGACATACAGTAACACTGCTCCAGATCCAGTCATGGACATAGAGTTACACTGCTCCAGATCCAGTCATATAGTAACACTGCTCCAGATCCAGTCATATAGTAACACTGCTCCAGATCCAGACAAACAGTAACACTGCTCCAGATCCAGTCATATAGTAACACTGCTCCATATCCAGACATACAGTAACACTGCTCCAGATCCAGACATACAGTAACACTGCTCCAGATCCAGTCATATTGTAACACTGCTCCAGATCCAGTCATATAGTAACACTGCTCCAGATCCAGTCATATAGTAAAACTGCTCCAGATCCAGACATACAGTAACACTGCTCCAGATCCAGTCATACAGTAACACTGCTCCAGATCCAGACATATAGTAACACTGCTCCAGATCCAGTCATGGACATATAGTAACACTGCTAAAGATCCAGTCATACAGTAACACTGCTCCAGATCCAGTCATACAGTAACACTGCTCCAGATCCACTCATATAGTAACACTGCTCCAGATCCAGACATACAGTTACACTGCTCCAGATCCAGTCATTTAGTAACACTGCTCCAGATCCAGTCATAGTGTTACACTGCTCCAGATCCAGACATACAGTAACACTGCTCCAGATCCAGTCATGGACATACAGTAACACTGCTCCAGATCCAGTCATATAGTAACACTGCTCCAGATCCAGTCATGGACATACAGTTACACTGCTCCAGATCCAGTCAAACAGTTACCATGCTCCAGATCCAGTCATACAGTAACACTGCTCCAGATCCAGACATACAGCAACACTGCTCCAGATCCAGTCATATAGTAACACTGCTCCAGATCCAGTCATACAGTAACACTGCTCCAGATCCAGTCATATAGTAACACTGCTCCAGATCCAGTCATGGACATACAGGAACACTGCTCCAGATCCAGTCGTTCAGTAACACTGCTCCAGATCCAGTCATACAGTAACACTGCTCCAGATCCAGACATATAGTTACACTGCTCCAGATCCAGTCATACAGTAACACTGCTCCAGATCCAGACATACAGTAACACTGCTCCAGATCCAGTCATACAGTAACACTGCTCCAATCCAGACATACAGTAACACTGCTCCAGATCCAGTCATACAGTTACACTGCTCCAGATCCAGTCATGGACATACAGTAACACTGCTCCAGATCCAGTCATATAGTAACACTGCTCCAGATTCAGACATACAGTAACACTGCTCCAGATCCAGTCATACAGTTACACTGCTCCAGATCCAGTCATGGACATAGAGTTACACTGCTCCAGATCCAGTCATATAGTAACACTGCTCCAGATCTAGACAAACAGTAACACTGCTCCAGATCCAGTCATACAGTAACACTGCTCCAGATCCAGTCATGGACATACAGTTACACTGCTCCAGATCCAGTCATATAGTAACACTGCTCCATATCCAGACATACAGTAACACTGCTCCAGATCCAGACATACAGTAACACTGCTCCAGATTCAGTCATACAGTAACACTGCTCCAGATCCAGTCATGGACATACAGTAACACTGCTCCAGGTGCAGTCATACAGTAACACTGTTCCAGAACCAGACATACAGTAACACTGCTCCAGATTCAGTCATACAGTAACACTGCTCCAGATCCAGTCATATAGTAACACTTCTCCAGATCCAGACATATAGTAACACTGCTCCAGATCCAGTCATATAGTAACATTGCTCCAGATCCAGTCATATAGTAACACTGCTCCAGATCCAGACATACAGTAACACTGCTCCAGATCCAGTCATGGACATACAGTAACACTGCTCCAGATCCAGACATACAGTAACACTGCTCCAGATCCAGTCATAGAGTAACACTGCTCCAGATCCAGTCATATAGTAACACTGCTCCAGATCCAGTCATGGACATACAGTAACACTGCTCCAGATCCAGTCATATAGTAACACTGCTCCAGATCCAGTCATACAGTAACACTGCTCCAGATCCAGACATACAGTAACACTGCTCCAGATCCAGTCATGGACATACAGTAACACTGCTCCAGATCCAGTCATACAGTAACACTGCTCCAGATCCACTCATATAGTAACACTGCTCCAGATCCAGACATACAGTTACACTGCTCCAGATACAGTCATTTAGTAACACTGCTCCAGATCCAGTCATAGTGTTACACTGCTCCAGATCCAGACATACAGTAACACTGCTCCAGATCCAGTCATGGACATACAGTAACACTGCTCCAGATCCAGTCATATAGTAACACTGCTCCAGATCCAGTCATGGACATACAGTTACACTGCTCCAGATCCAGTCAAACAGTTACCATGCTCCAGATCCAGTCATACAGTAACACTGCTCCAGATCCAGACATACAGTAACACTGCTCCAGATCCAGTCATATAGTAACACTGCTCCAGATCCAGTCATACAGTAACACTGCTCCAGATCCAGTCATATAGTAACACTGCTCCAGATCCAGTCATGGACATACAGGAACACTGCTCCAGATCCAGTCGTTCAGTAACACTGCTCCAGATCCAGTCATACAGTAACACTGCTCCAGATCCAGACATACAGTTACACTGCTCCAGATCCAGTCATACAGTAACACTGCTCCAGATCCAGACATACAGTAACACTGCTCCAGATCCAGTCATACAGTAACACTGCTCCAGATCCAGACATACAGTAACACTGCTCCAGATCCAGTCATACAGTTACACTGCTCCAGATCCAGTCATGGACATACAGTAACACCGCTCCAGATCCAGTCATATAGTAACACTGCTCCAGATCCAGACATACAGTAACACTGCTCCAGATCCAGTCATGGACATAGAGTTACACTGCTCCAGATCCAGTCATATAGTAACACTGCTCCAGATCCAGTCATATAGTAACACTGCTCCAGATCCAGTCATACAGTAACACTGCTCCAGATCCAGTCATATAGTAACACTGCTCCAGATCCAGTCATGGACATACATGAACACTGCTCCAGATCCAGTCGTTCAGTAACACTGCTCCAGATCCAGTCATACAGTAACACTGCTCCAGATCCAGACATACAGTTACACTGCTCCAGATCCAGTCATACAGTAACACTGCTCCAGATCCAGACATACAGTAATACTGCTCCAGATCCAGTCATACAGTAACACTGCTCCAGATCCAGACATACAGTAACACTGCTCCAGATCCAGTCATACAGTTACACTGCTCCAGATCCAGTCATGGACATACAGTAACACTGCTCCAGATCCAGTCATATAGTAACACTGCTCCAGATCCAGACATACAGTAACACTGCTCCAGATCCAGTCATGGAC
This sequence comes from Salmo salar, assembly GCF_965601325.2. Classification (NCBI taxonomy): domain Eukaryota; kingdom Metazoa; phylum Chordata; class Actinopteri; order Salmoniformes; family Salmonidae; genus Salmo; species Salmo salar. The sequence continues at coordinate 54,997,390 of NC_138315.1, forward strand.
ATAGAGTTACACTGCTCCAGATCCAGTCATATAGTAACAATGCTCCAGATCCAGACAAACAGTAACACTGCTCCAGATCCAGTCATACAGTAACACTGCTCCAGATCCAGTCATGGACATACAGTTACACTGCTCCAGATCCAGTCATATAGTAACACTGCTCCATATCCAGACATACAGTAACACTGCTCCAGATCCAGACATACAGTAACACTGCTCCAGATCCAGTCATATTGTAACACTGCTCCAGATCCAGTCATATAGTAACACTGCTCCAGATCCAGTCATATAGTAAAACTGCTCCAGATCCAGACATACAGTAACACTGCTCCAGATCCAGTCATACAGTAACACTGCTCCAGATCCAGTCATAGAGTAACAATGCTCCAGATCCAGACATATAGTAACACTGCTCCAGATCCAGTCATGGACATATAGTAACACTGCTCCAGATCCAGTCATACAGTAACACTGCTCCAGATCCAGTCATACAGTAACACTGCTCCAGATCCACTCATATAGTAACACTGCTCCAGATCCAGACATACAGTTACACTGCTCCAGATCCAGTCATTTAGTAACACTGCTCCAGATCCAGTCATAGTGTTACACTGCTCCAGATCCAGACATACAGTAATACTGCTCCAGATCCAGTCATGGACATACAGTAACACTGCTCCAGATCCAGTCATATAGTAACACTGCTCCAGATCCAGTCATGGACATACAGTTACACTGCTCCAGATCCAGTCAAACTGTTACCATGCTCCAGATCCTGTCATACAGTAACACTGCTCCAGATCCAGACATACAGTAACACTGCTCCAGATCCAGTCATATAGTAACACTGCTCCAGATCCAGTCATACAGTAACACTGCTCCAGATCCAGTCATATAGTAACACTGCTCCAGATCCAGTCATGGACATACAGGAACACTGCTCCAGATCCAGTCGTTCAGTAACACTGCTCCAGATCCAGTCATACAGTAACACTGCTCCAGATCCAGACATACAGTTACACTGCTCCAGATCCAGTCATACAGTAACACTGCTCCAGATCCAGACATACAGTAACACTGCTCCAGATCCAGTCATACAGTAACACTGCTCCAGATCCAGACATACAGTAACACTGCTCCAGATCCAGTCATACAGTTACACTGCTCCAGATCCAGTCATGGACATACAGTAACACTGCTCCAGATCCAGTCATATAGTAACACTGCTCCAGATTCAGACATACAGTAACACTGCTCCAGATCCAGTCATGGACATAGAGTTACACTGCTCCAGATCCAGTCATATAGTAACACTGCTCCAGATCCAGACAAACAGTAACACTGCTCCAGATCCAGTCATACAGTAACACTGCTCCAGATCCAGTCATGGACATACAGTTACACTGCTCCAGATCCAGTCATATAGTAACACTGCTCCATATCCAGACATACAGTAACACTGCTCCAGATCCAGACATACAGTAACACTGCTCCAGATCCAGACATTTGGTAACACTGATCCAGATCCAGACATGTAGTAACACTGCTCCAGATCCAGACACACAGTAACACTGCTCCAGATCCAGTCATACAGTAACACTGCTCCAGATCCAGTCATGGACATACAGTAACACTGCTCCAGGTCCAGTCATACAGTAACACTGTTCCAGAACCAGACATACAGTAACACTGCTCCAGATCCAGTCATATAGTAACACTGCTCCAGATCCAGTCATATAGTAACACTGCTCCAGATCCAGACATACAGTAACACTGCCCCAGATCCAGTCATGGACATACAGTAACACTGCTCCAGATCCAGACATACAGTAACACTGCTCCAGATCCAGTCATAGAGTAACACTGCTCCAGATCCAGTCATATAGTAACACTGCTCCAGATCCAGTCATGGACATACAGTAACACTGCTCCAGATCCAGTCATACAGTAACACTGCTCCAGATCCAGTCATATAGTAACACTGCTCCAGATCCAGACATATAGTAACACTGCTCCAGATCCAGTCATGGACATACAGTAACACTGCTCCAGATCCAGTCATATAGTAACACTGCTCCAGATCCAGTCATACAGTAACACTGCTCCAGATCCAGACATACAGTAACACTGCTCCAGATCCAGTCATACAGTAACACTGCTCCAGATCCAGTCATGGACATACAGTAACACTGCTCCAGATCCAGTCATACAGTAACACTGCTCCAGATCCAGTCATACAGTAACACTGCTCCAGATCCAGTCATACAGTAACTCTGCTCCAGATCCAGACATACAGTAACACTGCTCCAGATCCAGTCATACAGTAACACTGCTCCAATCCAGACATACAGTAACACTGCTCCAGATCCAGACATACAGTAACACTGCTCCAGATCCAGTCATATTGTAACACTGCTCCAGATCCAGTCATATAGTAACACTGCTCCAGATCCAGTCATATAGTAAAACTGCTCCAGATCCAGACATACAGTAACACTGCTCCAGATCCAGTCATACAGTAACACTGCTCCAGATCCAGACATATAGTAACACTGCTCCAGATCCAGTCATGGACATATAGTAACACTGCTAAAGATCCAGTCATACAGTAACACTGCTCCAGATCCAGTCATACAGTAACACTGCTCCAGATCCACTCATATAGTAACACTGCTCCAGATCCAGACATACAGTTACACTGCTCCAGATCCAGTCATTTAGTAACACTGCTCCAGATCCAGTCATAGTGTTACACTGCTCCAGATCCAGACATACAGTAACACTGCTCCAGATCCAGTCATGGACATACAGTAACACTGCTCCAGATCCAGTCATATAGTAACACTGCTCCAGATCCAGTCATGGACATACAGTTACACTGCTCCAGATCCAGTCAAACAGTTACCATGCTCCAGATCCAGTCATACAGTAACACTGCTCCAGATCCAGACATACAGCAACACTGCTCCAGATCCAGTCATATAGTAACACTGCTCCAGATCCAGTCATACAGTAACACTGCTCCAGATCCAGTCATATAGTAACACTGCTCCAGATCCAGTCATGGACATACAGGAACACTGCTCCAGATCCAGTCGTTCAGTAACACTGCTCCAGATCCAGTCATACAGTAACACTGCTCCAGATCCAGACATATAGTTACACTGCTCCAGATCCAGTCATACAGTAACACTGCTCCAGATCCAGACATACAGTAACACTGCTCCAGATCCAGTCATACAGTAACACTGCTCCAATCCAGACATACAGTAACACTGCTCCAGATCCAGTCATACAGTTACACTGCTCCAGATCCAGTCATGGACATACAGTAACACTGCTCCAGATCCAGTCATATAGTAACACTGCTCCAGATTCAGACATACAGTAACACTGCTCCAGATCCAGTCATACAGTTACACTGCTCCAGATCCAGTCATGGACATAGAGTTACACTGCTCCAGATCCAGTCATATAGTAACACTGCTCCAGATCTAGACAAACAGTAACACTGCTCCAGATCCAGTCATACAGTAACACTGCTCCAGATCCAGTCATGGACATACAGTTACACTGCTCCAGATCCAGTCATATAGTAACACTGCTCCATATCCAGACATACAGTAACACTGCTCCAGATCCAGACATACAGTAACACTGCTCCAGATTCAGTCATACAGTAACACTGCTCCAGATCCAGTCATGGACATACAGTAACACTGCTCCAGGTGCAGTCATACAGTAACACTGTTCCAGAACCAGACATACAGTAACACTGCTCCAGATTCAGTCATACAGTAACACTGCTCCAGATCCAGTCATATAGTAACACTTCTCCAGATCCAGACATATAGTAACACTGCTCCAGATCCAGTCATATAGTAACATTGCTCCAGATCCAGTCATATAGTAACACTGCTCCAGATCCAGACATACAGTAACACTGCTCCAGATCCAGTCATGGACATACAGTAACACTGCTCCAGATCCAGACATACAGTAACACTGCTCCAGATCCAGTCATAGAGTAACACTGCTCCAGATCCAGTCATATAGTAACACTGCTCCAGATCCAGTCATGGACATACAGTAACACTGCTCCAGATCCAGTCATATAGTAACACTGCTCCAGATCCAGTCATACAGTAACACTGCTCCAGATCCAGACATACAGTAACACTGCTCCAGATCCAGTCATGGACATACAGTAACACTGCTCCAGATCCAGTCATACAGTAACACTGCTCCAGATCCACTCATATAGTAACACTGCTCCAGATCCAGACATACAGTTACACTGCTCCAGATACAGTCATTTAGTAACACTGCTCCAGATCCAGTCATAGTGTTACACTGCTCCAGATCCAGACATACAGTAACACTGCTCCAGATCCAGTCATGGACATACAGTAACACTGCTCCAGATCCAGTCATATAGTAACACTGCTCCAGATCCAGTCATGGACATACAGTTACACTGCTCCAGATCCAGTCAAACAGTTACCATGCTCCAGATCCAGTCATACAGTAACACTGCTCCAGATCCAGACATACAGTAACACTGCTCCAGATCCAGTCATATAGTAACACTGCTCCAGATCCAGTCATACAGTAACACTGCTCCAGATCCAGTCATATAGTAACACTGCTCCAGATCCAGTCATGGACATACAGGAACACTGCTCCAGATCCAGTCGTTCAGTAACACTGCTCCAGATCCAGTCATACAGTAACACTGCTCCAGATCCAGACATACAGTTACACTGCTCCAGATCCAGTCATACAGTAACACTGCTCCAGATCCAGACATACAGTAACACTGCTCCAGATCCAGTCATACAGTAACACTGCTCCAGATCCAGACATACAGTAACACTGCTCCAGATCCAGTCATACAGTTACACTGCTCCAGATCCAGTCATGGACATACAGTAACACCGCTCCAGATCCAGTCATATAGTAACACTGCTCCAGATCCAGACATACAGTAACACTGCTCCAGATCCAGTCATGGACATAGAGTTACACTGCTCCAGATCCAGTCATATAGTAACACTGCTCCAGATCCAGTCATATAGTAACACTGCTCCAGATCCAGTCATACAGTAACACTGCTCCAGATCCAGTCATATAGTAACACTGCTCCAGATCCAGTCATGGACATACAGGAACACTGCTCCAGATCCAGTCGTTCAGTAACACTGCTCCAGATCCAGTCATACAGTAACACTGCTCCAGATCCAGACATACAGTTACACTGCTCCAGATCCAGTCATACAGTAACACTGCTCCAGATCCAGACATACAGTAATACTGCTCCAGATCCAGTCATACAGTAACACTGCTCCAGATCCAGACATACAGTAACACTGCTCCAGATCCAGTCATACAGTTACACTGCTCCAGATCCAGTCATGGACATACAGTAACACTGCTCCAGATCCAGTCATATAGTAACACTGCTCCAGATCCAGACATACAGTAACACTGCTCCAGATCCAGTCATGGACATAGAGTTACACTGCTCCAGATCCAGTCATATAGTAACAATGCTCCAGATCCAGACAAACAGTAACACTGCTCCAGATCCAGTCATACAGTAACACTGCTCCAGATCCAGTCATGGACATACAGTTACACTGCTCCAGATCCAGTCATATAGTAACACTGCTCCATATCCAGACATACAGTAACACTGCTCCAGATCCAGACATACAGTAACACTGCTCCAGATCCAGTCATATTGTAACACTGCTCCAGATCCAGTCATATAGTAACACTGCTCCAGATCCAGTCATATAGTAAAACTGCTCCAGATCCAGACATACAGTAACACTGCTCCAGATCCAGTCATACAGTAACACTGCTCCAGATCCAGTCATAGAGTAACAATGCTCCAGATCCAGACATATAGTAACACTGCTCCAGATCCAGTCATGGACATATAATAACACTGCTCCAGATCCAGTCATACAGTAACACTGCTCCAGATCCAGTCATACAGTAACACTGCTCCAGATCCACTCATATAGTAACACTGCTCCAGATCCAGTCATATAGTAAAACTGCTCCAGATCCAGTCATAGTGTTACACTGCTCCAGATCCAGACATACAGTAACACTGCTCCAGATCCAGTCATGGACATACAGTAACACTGCACCAGATCCAGTCATATAGTAACACTGCTCCAGATCCAGTCATGGACATACAGTTACACTGCTCCAGATCCAGTCAAACTGTTACCATGCTCCAGATCCTGTCATACAGTAACACTGCTCCAGATCCAGACATACAGTAACACTGCTCCAGATCCAGTCATATAGTAACACTGCTCCAGATCCAGTCATACAGTAACACTGCTCCAGATCCAGTCATATAGTAACACTGCTCCAGATCCAGTCATGGACATACAGGAACACTGCTCCAGATCCAGTCGTTCAGTAACACTGCTCCAGATCCAGTCATACAGTAACACTGCTCCAGATCCAGACATACAGTTACACTGCTCCAGATCCAGTCATACAGTAACACTGCTCCAGATCCAGACATACAGTAACACTGCTCCAGATCCAGTCATACAGTAACACTGCTCCAGATCCAGACATACAGTAACACTGCTCCAGATCCAGTCATACAGTTACACTGCTCCAGATCCAGTCATGGACATACAGTAACACTGCTCCAGATCCAGTCATATAGTAACACTGCTCCAGATTCAGACATACAGTAACACTGCTCCAGATCCAGTCATGGACATAGAGTTACACTGCTCCAGATCCAGTCATATAGTAACACTGCTCCAGATCCAGACAAACAGTAACACTGCTCCAGATCCAGTCATACAGTAACACTGCTCCAGATCCAGTCATGGACATACAGTTACACTGCTCCAGATCCAGTCATATAGTAACACTGCTCCATATCCAGACATACAGTAACACTGCTCCAGATCCAGACATACAGTAACACTGCTCCAGATCCAGACATTTGGTAACACTGATCCAGATCCAGACATGTAGTAACACTGCTCCAGATCCAGACACACAGTAACACTGCTCCAGATCCAGTCATACAGTAACACTGCTCCAGATCCAGTCATGGACATACAGTAACACTGCTCCAGGTCCAGTCATACAGTAACACTGTTCCAGAACCAGACATACAGTAACACTGCTCCAGATCCAGTCATATAGTAACACTGCTCCAGATCCAGTCATATAGTAACACTGCTCCAGATCCAGACATACAGTAACACTGCCCCAGATCCAGTCATGGACATACAGTAACACTGCTCCAGATCCAGACATACAGTAACACTGCTCCAGATCCAGTCATAGAGTAACACTGCTCCAGATCCAGTCATATAGTAACACTGCTCCAGATCCAGTCATGGACATACAGTAACACTGCTCCAGATCCAGTCATACAGTAACACTGCTCCAGATCCAGTCATATAGTAACACTGCTCCAGATCCAGACATATAGTAACACTGCTCCAGATCCAGTCATGGACATACAGTAACACTGCTCCAGATCCAGTCATATAGTAACACTGCTCCAGATCCAGTCATACAGTAACACTGCTCCAGATCCAGTCATACAGTAACACTGCTCCAGATCCAGTCATACAGTAACACTGCTCCAGATCCAGTCATACAGTAACTCTGCTCCAGATCCAGACATACAGTAACACTGCTCCAGATCCAGTCATACAGTAACACTGCTCCAATCCAGACATACAGTAACACTGCTCCAGATCCAGACATACAGTAACACTGCTCCAGATCCAGTCATATTGTAACACTGCTCCAGATCCAGTCATATAGTAACACTGCTCCAGATCCAGTCATATAGTAAAACTGCTCCAGATCCAGACATACAGTAACACTGCTCCAGATCCAGTCATACAGTAACACTGCTCCAGATCCAGACATATAGTAACACTGCTCCAGATCCAGTCATGGACATATAGTAACACTGCTAAAGATCCAGTCATACAGTAACACTGCTCCAGATCCAGTCATACAGTAACACTGCTCCAGATCCACTCATATAGTAACACTGCTCCAGATCCAGACATACAGTTACACTGCTCCAGATCCAGTCATTTAGTAACACTGCTCCAGATCCAGTCATAGTGTTACACTGCTCCAGATCCAGACATACAGTAACACTGCTCCAGATCCAGTCATGGACATACAGTAACACTGCTCCAGATCCAGTCATATAGTAACACTGCTCCAGATCCAGTCATGGACATACAGTTACACTGCTCCAGATCCAGTCAAACAGTTACCATGCTCCAGATCCAGTCATACAGTAACACTGCTCCAGATCCAGACATACAGCAACACTGCTCCAGATCCAGTCATATAGTAACACTGCTCCAGATCCAGTCATACAGTAACACTGCTCCAGATCCAGTCATATAGTAACACTGCTCCAGATCCAGTCATGGACATACAGGAACACTGCTCCAGATCCAGTCGTTCAGTAACACTGCTCCAGATCCAGTCATACAGTAACACTGCTCCAGATCCAGACATATAGTTACACTGCTCCAGATCCAGTCATACAGTAACACTGCTCCAGATCCAGACATACAGTAACACTGCTCCAGATCCAGTCATACAGTAACACTGCTCCAATCCAGACATACAGTAACACTGCTCCAGATCCAGTCATACAGTTACACTGCTCCAGATCCAGTCATGGACATACAGTAACACTGCTCCAGATCCAGTCATATAGTAACACTGCTCCAGATTCAGACATACAGTAACACTGCTCCAGATCCAGTCATACAGTTACACTGCTCCAGATCCAGTCATGGACATAGAGTTACACTGCTCCAGATCCAGTCATATAGTAACACTGCTCCAGATCTAGACAAACAGTAACACTGCTCCAGATCCAGTCATACAGTAACACTGCTCCAGATCCAGTCATGGACATACAGTTACACTGCTCCAGATCCAGTCATATAGTAACACTGCTCCATATCCAGACATACAGTAACACTGCTCCAGATCCAGACATACAGTAACACTGCTCCAGATTCAGTCATACAGTAACACTGCTCCAGATCCAGTCATGGACATACAGTAACACTGCTCCAGGTGCAGTCATACAGTAACACTGTTCCAGAACCAGACATACAGTAACACTGCTCCAGATTCAGTCATACAGTAACACTGCTCCAGATCCAGTCATATAGTAACACTTCTCCAGATCCAGACATATAGTAACACTGCTCCAGATCCAGTCATATAGTAACATTGCTCCAGATCCAGTCATATAGTAACACTGCTCCAGATCCAGACATACAGTAACACTGCTCCAGATCCAGTCATGGACATACAGTAACACTGCTCCAGATCCAGACATACAGTAACACTGCTCCAGATCCAGTCATAGAGTAACACTGCTCCAGATCCAGTCATATAGTAACACTGCTCCAGATCCAGTCATGGACATACAGTAACACTGCTCCAGATCCAGTCATATAGTAACACTGCTCCAGATCCAGTCATACAGTAACACTGCTCCAGATCCAGACATACAGTAACACTGCTCCAGATCCAGTCATGGACATACAGTAACACTGCTCCAGATCCAGTCATACAGTAACACTGCTCCAGATCCACTCATATAGTAACACTGCTCCAGATCCAGACATACAGTTACACTGCTCCAGATACAGTCATTTAGTAACACTGCTCCAGATCCAGTCATAGTGTTACACTGCTCCAGATCCAGACATACAGTAACACTGCTCCAGATCCAGTCATGGACATACAGTAACACTGCTCCAGATCCAGTCATATAGTAACACTGCTCCAGATCCAGTCATGGACATACAGTTACACTGCTCCAGATCCAGTCAAACAGTTACCATGCTCCAGATCCAGTCATACAGTAACACTGCTCCAGATCCAGACATACAGTAACACTGCTCCAGATCCAGTCATATAGTAACACTGCTCCAGATCCAGTCATACAGTAACACTGCTCCAGATCCAGTCATATAGTAACACTGCTCCAGATCCAGTCATGGACATACAGGAACACTGCTCCAGATCCAGTCGTTCAGTAACACTGCTCCAGATCCAGTCATACAGTAACACTGCTCCAGATCCAGACATACAGTTACACTGCTCCAGATCCAGTCATACAGTAACACTGCTCCAGATCCAGACATACAGTAACACTGCTCCAGATCCAGTCATACAGTAACACTGCTCCAGATCCAGACATACAGTAACACTGCTCCAGATCCAGTCATACAGTTACACTGCTCCAGATCCAGTCATGGACATACAGTTACACTGCTCCAGATCCAGTCATATAGTAACACTGCTCCAGATCCAGTCATATAGTAACACTGCTCCAGATCCAGTCATACAGTAACACTGCTCCAGATCCAGTCATATAGTAACACTGCTCCAGATCCAGTCATGGACATACAGGAACACTGCTCCAGATCCAGTCGTTCAGTAACACTGCTCCAGATCCAGTCATACAGTAACACTGCTCCAGATCCAGACATACAGTTACACTGCTCCAGATCCAGTCATACAGTAACACTGCTCCAGATCCAGACATACAGTAATACTGCTCCAGATCCAGTCATACAGTAACACTGCTCCAGATCCAGACATACAGTAACACTGCTCCAGATCCAGTCATACAGTTACACTGCTCCAGATCCAGTCATGGACATACAGTAACACTGCTCCAGATCCAGTCATATAGTAACACTGCTCCAGATCCAGACATACAGTAACACTGCTCCAGATCCAGTCATGGACATAGAGTTACACTGCTCCAGATCCAGTCATATAGTAACAATGCTCCAGATCCAGACAAACAGTAACACTGCTCCAGATCCAGTCATACAGTAACACTGCTCCAGATCCAGTCATGGACATACAGTTACACTGCTCCAGATCCAGTCATATAGTAACACTGCTCCATATCCAGACATACAGTAACACTGCTCCAGATCCAGACATACAGTAACACTGCTCCAGATCCAGTCATATTGTAACACTGCTCCAGATCCAGTCATATAGTAACACTGCTCCAGATCCAGTCATATAGTAAAACTGCTCCAGATCCAGACATACAGTAACACTGCTCCAGATCCAGTCATACAGTAACACTGCTCCAGATCCAGTCATAGAGTAACAATGCTCCAGATCCAGACATATAGTAACACTGCTCCAGATCCAGTCATGGACATATAGTAACACTGCTCCAGATCCAGTCATACAGTAACACTGCTCCAGATCCAGTCATACAGTAACACTGCTCCAGATCCACTCATATAGTAACACTGCTCCAGATCCAGTCATATAGTAAAACTGCTCCAGATCCAGTCATAGTGTTACACTGCTCCAGATCCAGACATACAGTAACACTGCTCCAGATCCAGTCATGGACATACAGTAACACTGCTCCAGATCCAGTCATATAGTAACACTGCTCCAGATCCAGTCATGGACATACAGTTACACTGCTCCAGATCCAGTCAAACTGTTACCATGCTCCAGATCCTGTCATACAGTAACACTGCTCCAGATCCAGACATACAGTAACACTGCTCCAGATCCAGTCATATAGTAACACTGCTCCAGATCCAGTCATACAGTAACACTGCTCCAGATCCAGTCATATAGTAACACTGCTCCAGATCCAGTCATGGACATACAGGAACACTGCTCCAGATCCAGTCGTTCAGTAACACTGCTCCAGATCCAGTCATACAGTAACACTGCTCCAGATCCAGACATACAGTTACACTGCTCCAGATCCAGTCATACAGTAACACTGCTCCAGATCCAGACATACAGTAACACTGCTCCAGATCCAGTCATACAGTAACACTGCTCCAGATCCAGACATACAGTAACACTGCTCCAGATCCAGTCATACAGTTACACTGCTCCAGATCCAGTCATGGACATACAGTAACACTGCTCCAGATCCAGTCATATAGTAACACTGCTCCAGATTCAGACATACAGTAACACTGCTCCAGATCCAGTCATGGACATAGAGTTACACTGCTCCAGATCCAGTCATATAGTAACACTGCTCCAGATCCAGACAAACAGTAACACTGCTCCAGATCCAGTCATACAGTAACACTGCTCCAGATCCAGTCATGGACATACAGTTACACTGCTCCAGATCCAGTCATATAGTAACACTGCTCCATATCCAGACATACAGTAACACTGCTCCAGATCCAGACATACAGTAACACTGCTCCAGATCCAGACATTTGGTAACACTGATCCAGATCCAGACATGTAGTAACACTGCTCCAGATCCAGACACACAGTAACACTGCTCCAGATCCAGTCATACAGTAACACTGCTCCAGATCCAGTCATGGACATACAGTAACACTGCTCCAGGTCCAGTCATACAGTAACACTGTTCCAGAACCAGACATACAGTAACACTGCTCCAGATCCAGTCATATAGTAACACTGCTCCAGATCCAGTCATATAGTAACACTGCTCCAGATCCAGACATACAGTAACACTGCCCCAGATCCAGTCATGGACATACAGTAACACTGCTCCAGATCCAGACATACAGTAACACTGCTCCAGATCCAGTCATAGAGTAACACTGCTCCAGATCCAGTCATATAGTAACACTGCTCCAGATCCAGTCATGGACATACAGTAACACTGCTCCAGATCCAGTCATACAGTAACACTGCTCCAGATCCAGTCATATAGTAACACTGCTCCAGATCCAGACATATAGTAACACTGCTCCAGATCCAGTCATGGACATACAGTAACACTGCTCCAGATCCAGTCATATAGTAACACTGCTCCAGATCCAGTCATACAGTAACACTGCTCCAGATCCAGACATACAGTAACACTGCTCCAGATCCAGTCATACAGTAACACTGCTCCAGATCCAGTCATGGACATACAGTAACACTGCTCCAGATCCAGTCATACAGTAACACTGCTCCAGATCCAGTCATACAGTAACACTGCTCCAGATCCAGTCATACAGTAACTCTGCTCCAGATCCAGACATATAGTAACACTGCTCCAGATCCAGACATACAGTAACACTGCTCCAGATCCAGTCATACAGTAACACTGCTCCAGATCCAGTCATGGACATTCAGTAACACTGCTCCAGATCCAGTCATACAGTAACACTGCTCCAGATCCAGTCATACAGTAACACTGCTCCAGATCCAGTCATACAGTAACTCTGCTCCAGATCCAGACATATAGTAACACTGCTCCAGATCCAGTCATACAGTAACACTGCTCCAGATCCAGTCATACAGTAACACTGCTCCAGATCCAGTCATACAGTAACAGTGCTCCAGATCCAGACATACAGTAACACTGCTCCAGATCCAGTCATGGACATATAGTAACACTGCTCCAGATCCAGACATACAGTAACACTTCTCCAGATCCAGTCATGGACATATAGTAACACTGCTCCAGATCCAGTCATATAGTAACACTGCTCCAGATCCAGACATATAGTAACACTGCTCCAGATCCAGTCATGGACATACAGTAACACTGCTCCAGATCCAGCGATACAGTAAAACTGCTCCAGATCCGGACATACAGTAACACTGCTCCAGATCCAGTCATACAGTAACACTGCTCCAGATCCAGTCATGGACATACAGTAACTATGCTCCAGATCCAGTCATATAGTAACACTGCTCCATATCCAGACATACAGTAACACTGCTCCAGATCCAGACATACAGTAACACTGCTCCAGATCCAGTCATACAGTAACACTGCTCCAGATCCAGTCATGGACATACAGTAACACTGCTCCAGGTCCAGTCATACAGTAACACTGTTCCAGAACCAGACATACAGTAACACTGCTCCAGATCCAGTCATACAGTAACACTGCTCCAGATCCAGTCATATAGTAACACTTCTCCAGATCCAGACATATAGTAACACTGCTCCAGATCCAGTCATATAGTAACACTGCTCCAGATCCAGTCATATAGTAACACTGCTCCAGATCCAGTCATACAGTAACACTGCTCCAGATCCAGACATACAGTAACACTGCTCCAGATCCAGTCATACAGTAACACTGCTCCAGATCCAGTCATGGACATACAGTAACACTGCTCCAGATCCAGTCATACAGTAACACTGCTCCAGATCCAGTCATACAGTAACACTGCTCCAGATCCAGTCATACAGTAACTCTGCTCCAGATCCAGACATATAGTAACACTGCTCCAGATCCAGACATACAGTAACACTGCTCCAGATCCAGTCATACAGTAACACTGCTCCAGATCCAGTCATGGACATTCAGTAACACTGCTCCAGATCCAGTCATACAGTAACACTGCTCCAGATCCAGTCATACAGTAACACTGCTCCAGATCCAGTCATACAGTAACTCTGCTCCAGATCCAGACATATAGTAACACTGCTCCAGATCCAGTCATACAGTAACACTGCTCCAGATCCAGTCATACAGTAACACTGCTCCAGATCCAGTCATACAGTAACAGTGCTCCAGATCCAGACATACAGTAACACTGCTCCAGATCCAGTCATGGACATATAGTAACACTGCTCCAGATCCAGACATACAGTAACACTTCTCCAGATCCAGTCATGGACATATAGTAACACTGCTCCAGATCCAGTCATATAGTAACACTGCTCCAGATCCAGACATATAGTAACACTGCTCCAGATCCAGTCATGGACATACAGTAACACTGCTCCAGATCCAGCGATACAGTAAAACTGCTCCAGATCCGGACATACAGTAACACTGCTCCAGATCCAGTCATACAGTAACACTGCTCCAGATCCAGTCATGGACATACAGTAACTCTGCTCCAGATCCAGTCATATAGTAACACTGCTCCATATCCAGACATACAGTAACACTGCTCCAGATCCAGACATACAGTAACACTGCTCCAGATCCAGTCATACAGTAACACTGCTCCAGATCCAGTCATGGACATACAGTAACACTGCTCCAGGTCCAGTCATACAGTAACACTGTTCCAGAACCAGACATACAGTAACACTGCTCCAGATCCAGTCATACAGTAACACTGCTCCAGATCCAGTCATATAGTAACACTTCTCCAGATCCAGACATATAGTAACACTGCTCCAGATCCAGTCATATAGTAACATTGCTACAGATCCAGTCATATAGTAACACTGCTCCAGATCCAGACATACAGTAACACTGCTCCAGATCCAGTCATAGAGTAACACTGCTCCAGATCCAGTCATATAGTAACACTGCTCCAGATCCAGTCATGGACATACAGTAACACTGCTCCAGATCCAGTCATATAGTAACACTGCTCCAGATCCAGTCATACAGTAACACTGCTCCAGATCCAGACATACAGTAACACTGCTCCAGATCCAGTCATGGACATACAGTAACACTGCTCCAGATCCAGTCATACAGTAACACTGCTCCAGATCCACTCATATAGTAACACTGCTCCAGATCCAGACATACAGTTACACTGCTCCAGATCCAGTCATTTAGTAACACTGCTCCAGATCCAGTCATAGTGTTACACTGCTCCAGATCCAGACATACAGTAACACTGCTCCAGATCCAGTCATGGACATACAGTAACACTGCTCCAGATCCAGTCATATAGTAACACTGCTCCAGATCCAGTCATGGACATACAGTTACACTGCTCCAGATCCAGTCAAACAGTTACCATGCTCCAGATCCAGTCATACAGTAACACTGCTCCAGATCCAGACATACAGTAACACTGCTCCAGATCCAGTCATATAGTAACACTGCTCCAGATCCAGTCATACAGTAACACTGCTCCAGATCCAGTCATATAGTAACACTGCTCCAGATCCAGTCATGGACATACAGGAACACTGCTCCAGATCCAGTCGTTCAGTAACACTGCTCCAGATCCAGTCATACAGTAACACTGCTCCAGATCAAGACATACAGTTACACTGCTCCAGATCCAGTCATACAGTAACACTGCTCCAGATCCAGACATACAGTAACACTGCTCCAGATCCAGTCATACAGTAACACTGCTCCAGATCCAGACATACAGTAACACTGCTCCAGATCCAGTCATACAGTTACACTGCTCCAGATCCAGTCATGGACATACAGTAACACTGCTCCAGATCCAGTCATATAGTAACACTGCTCCAGATCCAGACATACAGTAACACTGCTCCAGATCCAGTCATGGACATAGAGTTACACTGCTCCAGATCCAGTCATATAGTAACACTGCTCCAGATCCAGTCATATAGTAACACTGCTCCAGATCCAGTCATACAGTAACACTGCTCCAGATCCAGTCATATAGTAACACTGCTCCAGATCCAGTCATGGACATACAGGAACACTGCTCCAGATCCAGTCGTTCAGTAACACTGCTCCAGATCCAGTTATACAGTAACACTGCTCCAGATCCAGACATACAGTTACACTGCTCCAGATCCAGTCATACAGTAACACTGCTCCAGATCCAGACATACAGTAATACTGCTCCAAATCCAGTCATACAGTAACACTGCTCCAGATCCAGACATACAGTAACACTGCTCCAGATCCAGTCATACAGTTACACTGCTCCAGATCCAGTCATGGACATACAGTAACACTGCTCCAGATCCAGTCATATAGTAACACTGCTCCAGATCCAGACATACAGTAACACTGCTCCAGATCCAGTCATGGACATAGAGTTACACTGCTCCAGATCCAGTCATATAGTAACACTGCTCCAGATCCAGACAAACAGTAACACTGCTCCAGATCCAGTCATACAGTAACACTGCTCCAGATCCAGTCATGGACATACAGTTACACTGCTCCAGATCCAGTCATATAGTAACACTGCTCCATATCCAGACATACAGTAACACTGCTCCAGATCCAGACATACAGTAACACTGCTCCAGATCCAGACATTTGGTAACACTGATCCAGATCCAGACATGTAGTAACACTGCTCCAGATCCAGACACACAGTAACACTGCTCCAGATCCAGTCATACAGTAACACTGCTCCAGATCCAGTCATGGTCATACAGTAACACTGCTCCAGGTCCAGTCATACAGTAACACTGTTCCAGAACCAGACATACAGTAACACTGCTCCAGATCCAGTCATATAGTAACACTGCTCCAGATCCAGTCATATAGTAACACTGCTCCAGATCCAGACATACAGTAACACTGCCCCAGATCCAGTCATGGACATACAGTAACACTGCTCCAGATCCAGACATACAGTAACACTGCTCCAGATCCAGTCATAGAGTAACACTGCTACAAATCCAGTCATATAGTAACACTGCTCCAGATCCAGTCATGGACATACAGTAACACTGCTCCAGATCCAGTCATACAGTAACACTGCTCCAGATCCAGTCATATAGTAACACCGCTCCAGATCCAGACATATAGTAACACTGCTCCAGATCCAGTCATGGACATACAGTAACACTGCTCCAGATCCAGTCATATAGTAACACTGCTCCAGATCCAGTCATACAGTAACACTGCCCCAGATCCAGACATACAGTAACACTGCTCCAGATCCAGTCATACAGTAACACTGCTCCAGATCCAGTCATACAGTAACTCTGCTCCAGATCCAGACATACAGTAACACTGCTCCAGATCCAGTCATACAGTAACACTGCTCCAGATCCAGACATACAGTAACACTGCTCCAGATCCAGTCATGGACATATAGTAACACTGCTCCAGATCCAGACATACAGTAACACTTCTCCAGATCCAGTCATGGACATATAGTAACACTGCTCCAGATCCAGTCATATAGTAACACTGCTCCAGATCCAGACATATAGTAACACTGCTCCAGATCCAGTCATGGACATACAGTAACACTGCTCCAGATCCAGCGATACAGTAAAACTGCTCCAGATCCGGACATACAGTAACACTGCTCCAGATCCAGTCATACAGTAACACTGCTCCAGATCCAGTCATGGACATACAGTAACTCTGCTCCAGATCCAGTCATATAGTAACACTGCTCCATATCCAGACATACAGTAACACTGCTCCAGATCCAGACATACAGTAACACTGCTCCAGATCCAGTCATACAGTAACACTGCTCCAGATCCAGTCATGGACATACAGTAACACTGCTCCAGGTCCAGTCATACAGTAACACTGTTCCAGAACCAGACATACAGTAACACTGCTCCAGATCCAGTCATACAGTAACACTGCTCCAGATCCAGTCATATAGTAACACTTCTCCAGATCCAGACATATAGTAACACTGCTCCAGATCCAGTCATAAAGTAACATTGATCCAGATCCAGTCATATAGTAACACTGCTCCAGATCCAGACATACAGTAACACTGCTCCAGATCCAGTCATGGACATACAGTAACACTGCTCCAGATCCAGACATACAGTAACACTGCTCCAGATCCAGTCATAGAGTAACACTGCTCCAGATCCAGTCATATAGTAACACTGCTCCAGATCCAGTCATGGACATACAGTAACACTGCTCCAGATCCAGTCATATAGTAACACTGCTCCAGATCCAGTCATACAGTAACACTGCTCCAGATCCAGACATACAGTAACACTGCTCCAGATCCAGTCATGGACATACAGTAACACTGCTCCAGATCCAGTCATACAGTAACACTGCTCCAGATCCACTCATATAGTAACACTGCTCCAGATCCAGACATACAGTTACACTGCTCCAGATCCAGTCATTTAGTAACACTGCTCCAGATCCAGTCATACAGTAACACTGCTCCAGATCCAGTCATGGACATACAGTAACACTGCTCCAGATCCAGTCATATAGTAACACTGCTCCAGATCCAGTCATGGACATACAGTTACACTGCTCCAGATCCAGTCAAACAGTTACCATGCTCCAGATCCAGTCATACAGTAACACTGCTCCAGATCCAGACATACAGTAACACTGCTCCAGATCCAGTCATATAGTAACACTGCTCCAGATCCAGTCATACAGTAACACTGCTCCAGATCCAGTCATATAGTAACACTGCTCCAGATCCAGTCATGGACATACAGGAACACTGCTCCAGATCCAGTCGTTCAGTAACACTGCTCCAGATCCAGTCATACAGTAACACTGCTCCAGATCCAGACATACAGTTACACTGCTCCAGATCCAGTCATACAGTAACACTGCTCCAGATCCAGACATACAGTAACACTGCTCCAGATCCAGTCATACAGTAACACTGCTCCAGATCCAGTCATACAGTTACACTGCTCCAGATCCAGTCATGGACATACAGTAACACTGCTCCAGATCCAGTCATATAGTAACACTGCTCCAGATCCAGACATACAGTAACACTGCTCCAGATCCAGTCATGGACATAGAGTTACACTGCTCCAGATCCAGTCATATAGTAACACTGCTCCAGATCCAGTCATATAGTAACACTGCTCCAGATCCAGTCATACAGTAACACTGCTCCAGATCCAGTCATATAGTAACACTGCTCCAGATCCAGTCATGGACATACAGGAACACTGCTCCAGATCCAGTCATTCAGTAACACTGCTCCAGATCCAGTCATACAGTAACACTGCTCCAGATCCAGACATACAGTTACACTGCTCCAGATCCAGTCATACAGTTACACTGCTCCAGATCCAGTCATGGACATACAGTAACACTGCTCCAGATCCAGTCATATAGTAACACTGCTCCAGATCCAGACATACAGTAACACTGCTCCAGATCCAGTCATGGACATAGAGTTACACTGCTCCAGATCCAGTCATATAGTAACACTGCTCCAGATCCAGACAAACAGTAACACTGCTCCAGATCCAGTCATACAGTAACACTGCTCCAGATCCAGTCATGGACATACAGTTACACTGCTCCAGATCCAGTCATATAGTAACACTGCTCCATATCCAGACATACAGTAACACTGCTCCAGATCCAGACATACAGTAACACTGCTCCAGATCCAGTCATATTGTAACACTGCTCCAGATCCAGTCATATAGTAACACTGCTCCAGATCCAGTCATATAGTAAAACTGCTCCAGATCCAGACATACAGTAACACTGCTCCAGATCCAGTCATACAGTAACACTGCTCCAGATCCAGTCATAGAGTAACAATCTTCCAGATCCAGACATATAGTAACACTGCTCCAGATCCAGTCATGGACATATAGTAACACTGCTCCAGATCCAGTAATACAGTAACACTGCTCCAGATCCAGTCATACAGTAACACTGCTCCAGATCCACTCATATAGTAACACTGCTCCAGATCCAGACATACAGTTACACTGCTCCAGATCCAGTCATTTAGTAACACTGCTCCAGATCCAGTCATAGTGTTACACTGCTCCAGATCCAGACATACAGTAACACTGCTCCAGATCCAGTCATGGACATACAGTAACACTGCTCCAGATCCAGTCATATAGTAACACTGCTCCAGATCCAGTCATGGACATACAGTTACACTGCTCCAGATCCAGTCATATAGTAACACTGCTCCAGATCCAGACATACAGTAACACTGCTCCAGATCCAGTCATGGACATAGAGTTACACTGCTCCAGATCCAGTCATATAGTAACACTGCTCCAGATCCAGTCATATAGTAACACTGCTCCAGATCCAGTCATACAGTAACACTGCTCCAGATCCAGTCATATAGTAACACTGCTCCAGATCCAGTCATGGACATACAGGAACACTGCTCCAGATCCAGTCATTCAGTAACACTGCTCCAGATCCAGTCATACAGTAACACTGCTCCAGATCCAGACATACAGTTACACTGCTCCAGATCCAGTCATACAGTTACACTGCTCCAGATCCAGTCATGGACATACAGTAACACTGCTCCAGATCCAGTCATATAGTAACACTGCTCCAGATCCAGACATACAGTAACACTGCTCCAGATCCAGTCATGGACATAGAGTTACACTGCTCCAGATCCAGTCATATAGTAACACTGCTCCAGATCCAGACAAACAGTAACACTGCTCCAGATCCAGTCATACAGTAACACTGCTCCAGATCCAGTCATGGACATACAGTTACACTGCTCCAGATCCAGTCATATAGTAACACTGCTCCATATCCAGACATACAGTAACACTGCTCCAGATCCAGACATACAGTAACACTGCTCCAGATCCAGTCATATTGTAACACTGCTCCAGATCCAGTCATATAGTAACACTGCTCCAGATCCAGTCATATAGTAAAACTGCTCCAGATCCAGACATACAGTAACACTGCTCCAGATCCAGTCATACAGTAACACTGCTCCAGATCCAGTCATAGAGTAACAATCTTCCAGATCCAGACATATAGTAACACTGCTCCAGATCCAGTCATGGACATATAGTAACACTGCTCCAGATCCAGTAATACAGTAACACTGCTCCAGATCCAGTCATACAGTAACACTGCTCCAGATCCACTCATATAGTAACACTGCTCCAGATCCAGACATACAGTTACACTGCTCCAGATCCAGTCATTTAGTAACACTGCTCCAGATCCAGTCATAGTGTTACACTGCTCCAGATCCAGACATACAGTAACACTGCTCCAGATCCAGTCATGGACATACAGTAACACTGCTCCAGATCCAGTCATATAGTAACACTGCTCCAGATCCAGTCATGGACATACAGTTACACTGCTCCAGATCCAGTCAAACAGTTACCATGCTCCAGATCCAGTCATACAGTAACACTGCTCCAGATCCAGACATACAGTAACACTGCTCCAGATCCAGTCATATAGTAACACTGCTCCAGATCCAGTCATACAGTAACACTGCTCCAGATCCAGTCATATAGTAACACTGCTCCAGATCCAGTCATGGACATACAGGAACACTGCTCCAGATCCAGTCGTTCAGTAACACTGCTCCAGATCCAGTCATACAGTAACACTGCTCCAGATCCAGACATACAGTTACACTGCTCCAGATCCAGTCATACAGTAACACTGCTCCAGATCCAGACATACAGTAACACTGCTCCAGATCCAGACATACAGTTACACTGCTCCAGATCCAGTCATACAGTAACACTGCTCCAGATCCAGACATACAGTAACACTGCTCCAGATCCAGTCATACAGTAACACTGCTCCAGATCCAGACATACAGTAACACTGCTCCAGATCCAGTCATACAGTTACACTGCTCCAGATCCAGTCATGGACATACAGTAACACTGCTCCAGATCCAGTCATATAGTAACACTGCTCCAGATTCAGACATACAGTAACACTGCTCCAGATCCAGTCATGGACATAGAGTTACACTGCTCCAGATCCAGTCATATAGTAACACTGCTCCAGATCCAGACAAACAGTAACACTGCTCCAGATCCAGTCATACAGTAACACTGCTCCAGATCCAGTCATGGACATACAGTTACACTGCTCCAGATCCAGTCATATAGTAACACTGCTCCATATCCAGACATACAGTAACACTGCTCCAGATCCAGACATACAGTAACACTGCTCCAGATCCAGACATTTGGTAACACTGATCCAGATACAGACATGTAGTAACACTGCTCCAGATCCAGACACACAGTAACACTGCTCCAGATCCAGTCATACAGTAACACTGCTCCAGATCCAGTCATGGACATACAGTAACACTGCTCCAGGTCCAGTCATACAGTAACACTGTTCCAGAACCAGACATACAGTAACACTGCTCCAGATCCAGTCATATAGTAACACTGCTCCAGATCCAGTCATATAGTAACACTGCTCCAGATCCAGACATACAGTAACACTGCCCCAGATCCAGTCATGGACATACAGTAACACTGCTCCAGATCCAGACATACAGTAACACTGCTCCAGATCCAGTCATAGAGTAACACTGCTCCAGATCCAGTCATATAGTAAAACTGCTCCAGATCCAGTCATGGACATACAGTAACACTGCTCCAGATCCAGTCATACAGTAACACTGCTCCAGATCCAGTCATATAGTAACACTGCTCCAGATCCAGACATATAGTAACACTGCTCCAGATCCAGTCATGGACATACAGTAACACTGCTCCAGATCCAGTCATATAGTAACACTGCTCCAGATCCAGTCATACAGTAACACTGCTCCAGATCCAGACATACAGTAACACTGCTCCAGATCCAGTCATACAGTAACACTGCTCCAGATCCAGTCATACAGTAACTCTGCTCCAGATCCAAACATATAGTAACACTGCTCCAGATCCAGTCATACAGTAACACTGCTCCAGATCCAGTCATACAGTAACACTGCTCCAGATCCAGTCATACAGTAACACTGCTCCAGATCCAGACATACAGTAACACTGCTCCAGATCCAGTCATGGACATATAGTAACACTGCTCCAGATCCAGACATACAGTAACACTTCTCCAGATCCAGTCATGGACATATAGTAACACTGCTCCAGATCCAGTCATATAGTAACACTGCTCCAGATCCAGACATATAGTAACACTGCTCCAGATCCAGTCATGGACATACAGTAACACTGCTCCAGATCCAGCGATACAGTAAAACTGCTCCAGATCCGGACATACAGTAACACTGCTCCAGATCCAGTCATACAGTAACACTGCTCCAGATCCAGTCATGGACATACAGTAACTCTGCTCCAGATCCAGTCATATAGTAACACTGCTCCATATCCAGACATACAGTAACACTGCTCCAGATCCAGACATACAGTAACACTGCTCCAGATCCAGTCATACAGTAACACTGCACCAGATCCAGTCATGGACATACAGTAACACTGCTCCAGGTCCAGTCATACAGTAACACTGTTCCAGAACCAGACATACAGTAACACTGCTCCAGATCCAGTCATACAGTAACACTGCTCCAGATCCAGTCATATAGTAACACTTTTCCAGATCCAGACATATAGTAACACTGCTCCAGATCCAGTCATATAGTAACATTGATCCAGATCCAGTCATATAGTAACACTGCTCCAGATCCAGACATACAGTAACACTGCTCCAGATCCAGTCATGGACATACAGTAACACTGCTCCAGATCCAGACATACAGTAACACTGCTCCAGATCCAGTCATAGAGTAACACTGCTCCAGATCCAGTCATATAGTAACACTGCTCCAGATCCAGTCATGGACATACAGTAACACTGCTCCAGATCCAGTCATATAGTAACACTGCTCCAGATCCAGTCATACAGTAACACTGCTCCAGATCCAGACATACAGTAACACTGCTCCAGATCCAGTCATGGACATACAGTAACACTGCTCCAGATCCAGTCATACAGTAACACTGCTCCAGATCCACTCATATAGTAACACTGCTCCAGATCCAGACATACAGTTACACTGCTCCAGATCCAGTCATTTAGTAACACTGCTCCAGATCCAGTCATAGTGTTACACTGCTCCAGATCCAGACATACAGTAACACTGCTCCAGATCCAGTCATGGACATACAGTAACACTGCTCCAGATCCAGTCATATAGTAACACTGCTCCAGATCCAGTCATGGACATACAGTTACACTGCTCAAGATCCAGTCAAACAGTTACCATGCTCCAGATCCAGTCATACAGTAACACTGCTCCAGATCCAGACATACAGTAACACTGCTCCAGATCCAGTCATATAGTAACACTGCTCCAGATCCAGTCATACAGTAACACTGCTCCAGATCCAGTCATATAGTAACACTGCTCCAGATCCAGTCATGGACATACAGGAACACTGCTCCAGATCCAGTCGTTCAGTAACACTGCTCCAGATCCAGTCATACAGTAACACTGCTCCAGATCCAGACATACAGTTACACTGCTCCAGATCCAGTCATACAGTAACACTGCTCCAGATCCAGACATACAGTAACACTGCTCCAGATCCAGTCATACAGTAACACTGCTCCAGATCCAGACATACAGTAACACTGCTCCAGATCCAGTCATACAGTTACACTGCTCCAGATCCAGTCATGGACATACAGTAACACTGCTCCAGATCCAGTCATATAGTAACACTGCTCCAGATCCAGACATACAGTAACACTGCTCCAGATCCAGTCATGGTCATAGAGTTACACTGCTCCAGATCCAGTCATATAGTAACACTGCTCCAGATCCAGTCATATAGTAACACTGCTCCAGATCCAGTCATACAGTAACACTGCTCCAGATCCAGTCATATAGTAACACTGCTCCAGATCCAGTCATGGACATACAGGAACACTGCTCCAGATCCAGTCGTTCAGTAACACTGCTCCAGATCCAGTCATACAGTAACACTGCTCCAGATCCAGACATACAGTTACACTGCTCCAGATCCAGTCATACAGTAACACTGCTCCAGATCCAGACATACAGTAATACTGCTCCAGATCCAGTCATACAGTAACACTGCTCCAGATCCAGACATACAGTAACACTGCTCCAGATCCAGTCATACAGTTACACTGCTCCAGATCCAGTCATGGACATACAGTAACACTGCTCCAGATCCAGTCATATAGTAACACTGCTCCAGATCCAGACATACAGTAACACTGCTCCAGATCCAGTCATGGACATAGAGTTACACTGCTCCAGATCCAGTCATATAGTAACACTGCTCCAGATCCAGACATACAGTAACACTGCTCCAGATCCAGTCATATTGTAACACTGCTCCAGATCCAGTCATATAGTAACACTGCTCCAGATCCAGTCATATAGTAAAACTGCTCCAGATCCAGACATACAGTAACACTGCTCCAGATCCAGTCATACAGTAACACTGCTCCAGATCCAGTCATAGAGTAACAATGCTCCAGATCCAGACATATAGTAACACTGCTCCAGATCCAGTCATGGACATATAGTAACACTGCTCCAGATCCAGTCATACAGTAACACTGCTCGAGATCCACTCATATAGTAACACTGCTCCAGATCCAGACATACAGTTACACTGCTCCAGATCCAGTCATTTAGTAACACTGCTCCAGATCCAGTCATAGTGTTACACTGCTCCAGATCCAGACATACAGTAACACTGCTCCAGATCCAGTCATGGACATACAGTAACACTGCTCCAGATCCAGTCATATAGTAACACTGCTCCAGATCCAGTCATGGACATACAGTTACACTGCTCCAGATCCAGTCAAACAGTTACCATGCTCCAGATCCAGTCATACAGTAACACTGCTCCAGATCCAGTCATATAGTAACACTGCTCCAGATCCAGTCATACAGTAACACTGCTCCAGATCCAGTCATATAGTAACACTGCTCCAGATCCAGTCATGGACATACAGGAACACTGCTCCAGATCCAGTCGTTCAGTAACACTGCTCCAGATCCAGTCATACAGTAACACTGCTCCAGATCCAGACATACAGTTACACTGCTCCAGATCCAGTCATACAGTAACACTGCTCCAGATCCAGACATACAGTAACACTGCTCCAGATCCAGACATACAGTTACACTGCTCCAGATCCAGTCATACAGTAACACTGCTCCAGATCCAGACATACAGTAACACTGCTCCAGATCCAGTCATACAGTAACACTGCTCCAGATCCAGACATACAGTAACACTGCTCCAGATCCAGTCATACAGTTACACTGCTCCAGATCCAGTCATGGACATACAGTAACACTGCTCCAGATCCAGTCATATAGTAACACTGCTCCAGATTCAGACATAGAGTAACACTGCTCCAGATCCAGTCATGGACATAGAGTTACACTGCTCCAGATCCAGTCATATAGTAACACTGCTCCAGATCCAGACAAACAGTAACACTGCTCCAGATCCAGTCATACAGTAACACTGCTCCAGATCCAGTCATGGACATACAGTTACACTGCTCCAGATCCAGTCATATAGTAACACTGCTCCATATCCAGACATACAGTAACACTGCTCCAGATCCAGACATACAGTAACACTGCTCCAGATCCAGACATTTGGTAACACTGATCCAGATCCAGACATGTAGTAACACTGCTCCAGATCCAGACACACAGTAACACTGCTCCAGATCCAGTCATACAGTAACACTGCTCCAGGTCCAGTCATACAGTAACACTGTTCCAGAACCAGACATACAGTAACACTGCTCCAGATCCAGTCATATAGTAACACTGCTCCAGATCCAGTCATATAGTAACACTGCTCCAGATCCAGACATAGAGTAACACTGCCCCAGATCCAGTCATGGACATACAGTAACACTGCTCCAGATCCAGACATACAGTAACACTGCTCCAGATCCAGTCATAGAGTAACACTGCTCCAGATCCAGTCATATAGTAACACTGCTCCAGATCCAGTCATGGACATACAGTAACACTGCTCCAGATCCAGTCATACAGTAACACTGCTCCAGATCCAGTCATATAGTAACACTGCTCCAGATCCAGACATATAGTAACACTGCTCCAGATCCAGTCATGGACATACAGTAACACTGCTCCAGATCCAGTCATATAGTAACACTGCTCCAGATCCAGTCATACAGTAACACTGCTCCAGATCCAGACATACAGTAACACTGCTCCAGATCCAGTCATACAGTAACACTGCTCCAGATCCAGTCATGGACATACAGTAACACTGCTCCAGATCCAGTCATACAGTAACACTGCTCCAGATCCAGTCATACAGTAACACTGCTCCAGATCCAGTCATACAGTAACTCTGCTCCAGATCCAGACATATAGTAACACTGCTCCAGATCCAGTCATACAGTAACACTGCTCCAGATCCAGTCATACAGTAACACTGCTCCAGATCCAGTCATACAGTAACACTGCTCCAGATCCAGTCATGGACATATAGTAACACTGCTCCAGATCCAGACATACAGTAACACTTCTCCAGATCCAGTCATGGACATATAGTAACACTGCTCCAGATCCAGTCATATAGTAACACTGCTCCAGATCCAGACATATAGTAACACTGCTCCAGATCCAGTCATGGACATACAGTAACACTGCTCCAGATCCAGCGATACAGTAAAACTGCTCCAGATCCGGACATACAGTAACACTGCTCCAGATCCAGTCATACAGTAACACTGCTCCAGATCCAGTCATGGACATACAGTAACTCTGCTCCAGATCCAGTCATACAGTAACACTGCTACAGATCCAGTCATATAGTAAAACTGCTACAGATCCAGACATACAGTAACACTGCTCCAGATCCAGTGATATAGTAACACTGCTCCAGATCCAGTCATACAGTAACACTGCTCCAGATCCAGTCATACAGTAACACTGCTCCAGATCCAGTCATACAGTAAAACTGCTCCAGATCCGGACATATAGTAACACTGCTCCAGATCCAGTCATACAGTAACACTGCTCCAGATCCAGTCATGGACATACAGTAACACTGCTCCAGATCCAGTCATACAGTAACACTGCTCCAGATCCAGTCATACAGTAACACTGCTCCAGATCCAGTCATACAGTAAAACTGCTCCAGATCCGGACATACAGTAACACTGCTCCAGATCCAGTCATGGACATACAGTAACACTGCTCCAGATCCGGACATACAGTAACACTGCTCCAGATCCAGTCATACAGTAACACTGCTCCAGATCCAGTCATAGAGTAACACTGCTCCAGATCCAGTCATACAGTAACACTGCTCCAGATCCAGTCATATAGTAACACTGCTCCAGATCCAGTCATGGACATACAGTAACACTGCTCCAGATCCAGTCATATAGTAACACTGCTCCAGATCCAGTCATGGACATACAGTAACACTGCTCCAGATCCGGACATACAGTAACACTGCTCCAGATCCGGACATACAGTAACACTGCTCCAGATCCAATCATACAGTAACACTGCACCAGATCCAGTCATGGACATACAGTAACACTGCTCCAGATCCAGTCATATAGTAACACTGCTCCAGATCCAGTCATGGACATACAGTAACACTGCTCCAGATCCAGTCATATAGTAACACTGCTCCAGATCCAGTCATGGACATACAGTAACACTGCTCCAGATCCGGACATACAGTAACACTGCTCCAGATCCAGACATACAGTAACACTGCTCCAGATCCAGTCATAGAGTAACACTGCTCCAGATCCAGTCATATAGTAACACTGCTCCAGATCCAGTCATGGACATACAGTAACACTGCTCCAGATCCAGTCATACAGTAACACTGCTCCAGATCCAGTCATATAGTAACACTGCTCCAGATCCAGTCATATAGTAACACTGCTCCAGATCCAGACATATAGTAACACTGCTCCAGATCCAGACATACAGTAACACTGCTCCAGATCCAGTCATACAGTAACTCTGCTCCAGATCCAGTCATGGACATACAGTAACACTGCTCCAGATCCAGTCATACAGTAACACTGCTCCAGATCCAGACATACAGTAACACTGCTCCAGATCCAGTCATGGACATATAGTAACACTGCTCCAGATCCAGACATACAGTAACACTTCTCCAGATCCAGACATACAGTAACACTGCTCCAGATCCAGTCATGGACATATAGTAACACTGCTCCAGATCCAGACATACAGTAACACTGCTCCAGATCCAGACATACAGTAACACTTCTCCAGATCCAGTCATGGACATATAGTAACACTGCTCCAGATCCAGACATACAGTAACACTTCTCCAGATCCAGTCATGGACATATAGTAAAACTGCTCCAGATCCGGACATACAGTAACACTGCTCCAGATCCAGTCATACAGTTACACTGCTCCAGATCCAGTCATGGACATACAGTAACTCTGCTCCAGATCCAGTCATACAGTAACACTGCTACAGATCCAGTCATATAGTAACACTGCTCCAGATCCAGACATACAGTAACACTGCTCCAGATCCAGTGATATAGTAACACTGCTCCAGATCCAGTCATATAGTAAAACTGCTCCAGATCCGGACATACAGTAACACTGCTCCAGATCCAGTCATGGACATACAGTAACACTGCTCCAGATCCAGTCATACAGTTACACTGCTCCAGATCCAGTCATGGACATATAGTAACACTGCTCCAGATCCAGTCATACAGTAACACTGCTCCAGATCCAGTCATGGACATACAGTAACACTGCTCCAGATCCGGACATACAGTAACACTGCTCCAGATCCAGTCATACAGTAACACTGCTCCAGATCCAGTCATGGACATACAGTAACACTGCTCCAGATCCAGTCATATAGTAACACTGCTCCAGATCCAGTCATGGACATACAGTAACACTGCTCCAGATCCGGACATACAGTAGCACTGCTCCAGATCCAGTCATACAGTAACACTGTTCCAGATCCAGTCATGGACATACAGTAACACTGCTCCAGATCCAGTCATATAGTAACACTGCTCCAGATCCAGTCATGGACATACAGTAACACTGCTCCAGATCCGGACATACAGTAACACTGCTCCAGATCCAGACATACAGTTACACTGCTCCAGATCCAGTCATATAGTAACACTGCTCCAGATCCAGTCATGGACATACAGTAACACTGCTCCAGATCCGGACATACAGTAGCACTGCTCCAGATCCAGTCATACAGTAACACTGCTCCAGATCCAGTCATGGACATACAGTAACACTGCTCCAGATCCAGTCATATAGTAACACTGCTCCAGATCCAGTCATGGACATACAGTAACACTTCTCCAGATCCGGACATACAGTAACACTGCTCCAGATCCAGACATACAGTTACACTGCTCCAGATCCAGTCATATAGTAACACTGCTCCAGATCCAGTCATATAGTAACACTGCTCCAGATCCAGTCATACAGTAACACTGCTCCAGATCCAGTCATGGACATACAGTAACACTGCTCCAGATCCAGCAATACAGTAACACTGCTCCAGATCCAGTCATATAGTAACACTGCTCCAGATCCAGACATACAGTAACACTGCTCCAGATCCAGTCATACAGTAACACTGCTCCAGATCCAGACATACAGTTACACTGCTCCAGATCCAGTCATATAGTAACACTGCTCCAGAACCAGTCATACAGTAACACTGTTCCATATCCAGTCATACAGTAACACTGCTCCATATCCAGTCATACAGTAACACTGCTCCAGATCCAGACATATAGTAACACTGCTCCAGATCCAGTCATGGACATACAGTAACACTGCTCCAGATCCAGACATACAGTAACACTGCTCCAGATCCAGTCATAGAGTTTCACTGCTCCAGATCCAGTCATACAGTAACACTGCTCCAGATCCAGACATATAGTAACACTGCTCCAGATCCAGTCATACAGTAACACTGCTCCAGATCCAGCGATACAGTAACACTGCTCCAGATCCAGTCATATAGTAACACTGCTCCAGATCCAGACATACAGTAACACTGCTCCAGATCCAGACATATAGTAACACTGCTCCAGATGCAGTCATACAGTAACACTGCTCCAGATCCAGTCATGGACATACAGTAACACTGCTCCAGATCCAGTCATAGAGTTTCACTGCTCCAGATCCAGACATATAGTAACACTGCTCCAGATCCAGTCATATAGTAACACAGAGCTCCACGTGACAAATTTAAGTCTGAGAATTTATATGAAACATATCGCCACTATAGAGCGTTGAGGTCTATCTTTGATACTACAATAGTCTCAGATATCTCTCTGTCTAATGGCTCAGCTCTATGATAATTCATTTGATTAGAACAACTCTCTCAGGACAGTTAGAGATACCTTAGTAGGACACAAAGAAACAGACATGCTGGGCTAAAAATACTAGAGTGTTTTAAAGAAATGATATGTCAGATAACCCTAAGAAATGATATGTCAGGTAACACTAAGAAATGATATGTCAGATAACCCTAAGAAATGATATGTCAGATAACCCTAAGAAATGATATGTCAGATAACCCTAAGAAATGATATGTCAGATAACACTAAGAAACGATATGTCAGATAACACTAAGAGGTTATTGGTCTGTTGAAACATTCTAAAAGCTTGTTTGCCCCTTACCATTCTAGAGTAAACAAGATTCGTACAAAATATAATATTGTCACTGATTTATTTGCATTAAACAACAGACCATGAATGTTCACTATTTCTCTGCATCTTCCTCCATCACGTTGCGAGGAAGGCATGTGCATGGCTGGTGGTGCATGGCTGGTGGTGCTTGGCAGGTGGTGCTTGGCTGGTGGTGCATGGCTGGTGGTGCTTGGCTGGTGGTGCATGGCTGGTGGTGCATGGCTGGTGCATGGCTGCCCTCCACATGTTAGGAAAATGTAATGTTGATTAATGCTAACCCCAACCCTTTTGCTTGGCTCTCAATAAGCATTTGATGTCACAGTTGTACTTTTCCTCTGTGCAGGACACCTCTCAGTAAATACAGAAGTAACTTGTCATAAGCCTGGGGATTTCTTTCTGTATTTCTTACAGTATTTGTATTTATTTATTTATTTTACTAGGCAAGTCAGTTAAGAACAAATTCTTA
>NC_138315.1:55035000-55130000 GCF_965601325.2 Salmo salar
TAGTCAGTAGTCTGGTGTAGTAGTGTAGTCAGTAGTCTGGTGTAGTAGGGTAGTCAGTCTGGTGTAGTAGTGTAGTCAGTAGTCTGGTGTAGTAGTGTAGTCAGTAGTCTGGTGTAGTAGTGTAGTCAGTAGTCTGGTGTAGTAGTGTAATCAGTAGTCTGGTGTAGTAGTGTAGTCTGTAGTCTGGTGTAGTAGGGTAGTCTGGTGTAGTAGTGTAGTCAGTAGTCTGGTTTAGTAGTGTAGTCAGTAGTCTGGTGTAGTAGTGTAGTCAGTAGTCTGGTGTAGTAGTGTAGTCAGTAGTCTGGTGTAGTAGTGTAGTCAGT
The DNA here is from genome assembly GCF_965601325.2 of Salmo salar. Lineage (NCBI taxonomy): Eukaryota > Metazoa > Chordata > Actinopteri > Salmoniformes > Salmonidae > Salmo > Salmo salar. Next base: position 55,035,324 of record NC_138315.1, read on the forward strand.
AGTCTGGTGTAGTAGTGTAGTCAGTAGTCTGGTGTAGTAGTGTAGTCTGTAGTCTGGTGTAGTAGGGTAGTCTGGTGTAGTCTGGTGTAGTAGGGTAGTCTGGTGTAGTAGTGTAGTCAGTATTCTGGTGTAGTAGTGTAGTCAGTAGTCTGGTGTAGCAGTGTAGTCAGTAGTCTGGTGTAGTAGGGTAGTCAGTAGTCTGGTGTAGTAGTGTAGTCTGTAGTCTGGTGTAGTAGGGTAGTCTGGTGTAGTAGTGTAGTCTGTAGTCTGGTGTAGTAGTGGAGTCAGTAGTCTGGTGTAGTAGGGTAGTCAGTAGTCTGGTGTAGCAGTGTAGTCAGTAGTCTGGTGTAGTAGGGTAGTCAGTAGTCTGGTGTAGTAGTGTAGTCAGTAGTCTGGTGTAGTAGTGTAGTCTGTAGTCTGGTGTAGTAGTGTAGTCAGGAGTCTGGTGTAGTAGTGTAGTCAGTAGTCTGGTGTAGTAGTGTAGTCAGTAGTCTGGGGTAGTAGTGTAGTCAGTAGTCTGGTGTAGTAGTGTAGTCAGTAGTCTGGTGTAGTAGGGTAGTCAGTAGTCTGGTGTAGTAGTGTAGTCAGTAGTCTGGTGTAGTAGGGTAGTCAGTAGTCTGGTGTAGTAGGGTAGTCTGTAGTCTGGTGTAGTAGTGTAGTCAGTAGTGTGGTGTAGTCAGTAGTCTGGTGTAGTAGTGTAGTCTGTAGTCCGGTTTAGTATTTGTATTTATGAAGGATCCTCATTTGTTCCTGCCAAGGCAGCAGCTACTCTTCCTGGGGTCCAGCAACATTAAGGCAGTTTTATACAATTTAACCTGTTGGGGCTAGGGGGCAGTATTTGTACGGCCGGATAAAAAACGTACCCGATTTAAACTGGTTACTACTCTTGCTCAGAAACGGAATATGCATATAATTAGTAGATATGGATAGAAAACACTATAAAGTTTCTAAAACTGTTTGAATGGTGTCTGTGAGTATAACAGAACTCATATGGCAGGCCAAAACCTGAGAAGATTCCATACAGGAAGTGCCCTGTCTGACGATTTGTTCTCCTTCTGTGGCATCTCTATCAAAAATACAGCATCTCTGCTGTAACGTGACATTTTCTAAGGCTTCCATTGGCTCTCAGAAGGCGCCAGAAAGTGTAATGATGTGTGCTGTCTCTGGACTAAGTACAGCAGCTCTGTTTGTTACTGGCCTGCCTGGGGACAGTGACACTGGAGATGCGCATTCACGAGAAGTCGCCATGTTTTTCTTTCAGCCTTTGAATGAATACAAAGTTGCCCGGTTGGAATATTATCGCTATTTTACGAGAAAAATAGCATAAAAATGTATCTGTTTGACATGCTTCGAAGTACGGTAATGGAATATTTTGACATTTTTTGTCACGAAATGCGCTCGCGCGGCACCCTTCGGATTGTGACCTGAACGCACGAACAAAACGGAGCTATTTCAATATAACTATGGATTATTTGGAAGTAGAAGTCCTGGGAGTGCATTCTGACAAAGAACAGCAAAGGTAATCCAATTTTTCTTATAGTAAATCTGAGTTTGGTGAGGGCCAAACTTGGTGGGTGTCAAATTAGCTAGCCGTGATGGCCGAGCTATGTACTCAGAATATTGCAAAATGTGCTTTCGCCGAAAAGCTATTTTAAAATCTGACACCGCGATTGCATAAAGGTGTTCTGTATCTATAATTCTTAAAACAATTGTTATGTATTTTGTGAACGTTAATCGTGAGTAATTTAGTAAATTCACCGGAAGTTTGTGGTGGGTATGCTAGTTCTGAACATCACATGCTAATGTAAAAAGCTGGTTTTTGATATAAATATGAACTTGATTGAACAAAACATGCATGTATTGTATAACATAATGTCCTAGGAGTGTCATCTGATGAAGATCATCAAAGGTTAGTGCTGCATTTAGCTGTGGTTTAGGTTTATGTGACATATATGCTTGCTTTGAAAATGGCTGTGTGATTATTTTTGGCAGGGTACTCTCCTGACATAATCTAATGTTTTGTTTTCGCTGTAAAGCCTTTTTGAAATCGGACAATGTGGTTAGATTAACGAGAGTCTTGTCTTTAAAATGGTGTAAAATAGTCATATGTTTGAGAAATTGAAGTTATAGCATTTTTGAGGTATTTGTATTTCGCGCCACGCGATTCCACTGGCTGTTGACTAGCACCTTGCCCAGGGAGGTTAAAACAATACATTACATTTCATAACACTTTACCCAATACATATAATGTGTGCCTTCTGGCCCCTACTCCACCATTGCCACATATCTACAATACATAATGCACGTGTGTGTGTGTGTGTATAGTGTGTATGTCATCGTGTGTGTGTATGCATGGGTCTGTGCCTATGTAAGTGTCTCTTCACAGTCCCCGTTGTTCCATGAAATGTATTTTTCTGTTTTTTAAATCTGATTCTACTGCTGCATTAGTTACCTGATGTGGAATAGAGTTCCATATAGTCATGGCTCTATGTAGTACTGTGCTCCTCCCATAGTCTGTTCTGGACTTGGGGACTGTGAAGAGACCTCTGGTGGCATGTCTTGTGGGGTATGCAGGTACAAGCTGTGTGCTGGTAATTTAAACAGACACCTCGGTGCATTCAGCATGTCAACACTTCTTAGAAAAACAAGTAGTGATGAAGCCAATCTCTCCTCCACTTTGAGCCATGAGACATGTACATGCATATTATTAATGTCGGCTCTCTGTGTACATTTATGGGCCAGCCGTGCTGCCCTGTTCTGAGCCAATTGTAATTTTCCTAATTCCCTCTTTGTAGCACCTGACCACATGACTGAACAGTAGTCCAGGTGCGACAAAACTAGGGCCTGTAGGACCTGCCTTGTTGATAGTGTTGTTAAGAAGGTAGAAACTAGGGTCTGTAGGACCTGCCTTGTTGATAGTGTTGTTAAGAAGGTAGAAACTAGGGCCTGTAGGACCTGCCTTGTTGATAGTGTTGTTAAGAAGGTAGAAACTAGGGTCTGTAGGACCTGCCTTGTTGATAGTGTTGTTAAGAAGGTAGAAACTAGGGCCTGTAGGACCTGCCTTGTTGATAGTGTTGTTAAGAAGGTAGAAACTAGGGCCTGTAGGACCTGCCTTGTTGATAGTGCTGTTAAGAAGAGAGAGCAGAGCTTTATTATGGACAGAATTCTCCCCATCTCAGCTACTGTTGAATCAATATGTTTTGACCAGGACAGTTTACAATCCAGATGGTAGTAGTGTAGTCTGTAGTCTGGTGTAGTAGTGTAGTCAGGAATCTGTAGTCTGGTGTAGTAGTGTAGTCAGGAGTCTGTAGTCTGGTGTAGTAGTGTAGTCAGTAGTCTGGTGTAGTCAGTAGTCTGGTGTAGTAGTGTAGTCTGTAGTCTGGTGTATTAGTGTAGTCAGTAGTCTGGTGTAGTAGTGTAGTCAGTAGTCTGGTGTAGTCAGTAGTCTGGTGTAGTAGTGTAGTCAGTAGTCTGGTGTAGTAGGGTAGTCAGTAGTCTGGTGTAGTCAGTAGTCTGGTGTAGTCAGTAGTCTGGTGTAGTAATGTAGTCAGTAGTCTGGTATAGTAGTGTAGTCAGTAGTCTGGTGTAGTAGGGAGGTCAGTAGACTGGTGTAGTAGTGTAGTCAGTAGTCTGGTGTAGTCAGTAGTCTGGTGTAGTCGGTAGTCTGGTGTAGTCACTAGTCTGGTGTAGTAGGGTAGTCAGTAGTCTGTTGTAGTAGTGTAGTCAGTAGTCTGGTGTAGTAGTGTAGTTAGTAGTCTGGTGTAGTCTGTAGTCTGGTGTAGTAGTGTAGTCTGTAGTCTGGTGTAGTAGTGTAGTCTGTAGTCTGGTGTAGTAGGGTAGTCAGTAGTCTGGTGTAGTCAGTAGTCTTGTGTAGTCAGTAGTCTTGTGTAGTCAGTAGTCTGGTGTAGTAGTGTAGTCTGTAGTCTGGTGTAGTAGTGTAGTCTGTAGTCTGGTGTAGTAGGGTAGTCAGTAGTCTGGTGTAGTCAGGAGTCTGTAGTCTGGTGTAGTAGGGTTGTCAGTAGTCTGTTGTAGTAGTGTAGTCAGGAGTCTGGTGTAGTAGGGTAGTCAGTAGTCTGGTGTAGTCAGGAGTCTGTAGTCTGGTGTAGTAGGGTTGTCAGTAGTCTGTTGTAGTAGTGTAGTCAGTAGTCTGGTGTAGTAGTGTAGTCTGTAGTCTGGTGTAGTCTGTAGTCTGGTGTAGTAGTGTAGTCTGTAGTCTGGTGTAGTAGGGTAGTCAGGAGTCTGGTGTAGTAGTGTAGTCTGGTGTAGTCAGTAGTCTGGTCTAGTAGTGTAGTCTGTAGTCTGGTGTAGTCAGTAGTCTGGTGTAGTAGTGTAGTTAGTAGTCTGGTGTAGTAGGGTAGTCTGTAGTCTGGTGTAGTCAGTAGTCTGGTGTAGTAGCGTAGTCAGTAGTCTGGTGTAGTAGTGTAGTCAGTAGTCTGTAGTCTGGTGTAGTAGGGTAGTCTGTATTCTGGGGTAGTAGTGTAGTTTGTAGTCTGGTGTAGTAGTGTAGTCAGTAGTCTGGTGTAGTAGTGTAGTCTGTAGTCTGGTGTAGTCAGTAGTCTGGTGTAGTAGTGTAGTCAGTAGTCTGGTGTAGTAGTGTAGTCTGTAGTCTGGTGTAGTCAGTAGTCTGGTGTAGTAGTGTAGTCTGTAGTCTGGTGTAGTAGTGTAGTCTGTAGTCTGGTGTAGTCTGTAGTCTGGTGTAGTAGGGTAGTCAGTAGTCTGGTGTAGTCAGTAGTCTGGTGTAGTAGTGTAGTCAGTAGTCTGGTGTAGTAGGGTAGTCTGTAGTCTGGTGTAGTAGGGTAGTCAGTAGTCTGGTGTAGTAGTGTAGTCAGTAGTCTGGTGTAGTCTGTAGTCTGGTGTAGTAGTGTAGTCTGTAGTCTGGTGTAGTAGTGTAGTCTGTAGTCTGGTGTAGTAGGGTAGTCAGTAGTCTGGTGTAGTCAGTAGTCTTGTGTAGTCAGTAGTCTTGTGTAGTCAGTAGTCTGGTGTAGTAGTGTAGTCTGTAGTCTGGTGTAGTAGTGTAGTCTGTAGTCTGGTGTAGTAGGGTAGTCAGTAGTCTGGTGTAGTCAGGAGTCTGTAGTCTGGTGTAGTAGGGTTGTCAGTAGTCTGTTGTAGTAGTGTAGTCAGGAGTCTGGTGTAGTAGGGTAGTCAGTAGTCTGGTGTAGTCAGGAGTCTGGTGTAGTCAGTAGTCTGGTGTAGTCTGTAGTCTGGTGTAGTAGTGTAGTCTGTAGTCTGGTGTAGTAGTGTAGTCTGTAGTCTGGTGTAGTAGGGTAGTCAGTAGTCTGGTGTAGTCAGTAGTCTTGTGTAGTCAGTAGTCTTGTGTAGTCAGTAGTCTGGTGTAGTAGTGTAGTCTGTAGTCTGGTGTAGTAGTGTAGTCTGTAGTCTGGTGTAGTAGGGTAGTCAGTAGTCTGGTGTAGTCAGGAGTCTGTAGTCTGGTGTAGTAGGGTTGTCAGTAGTCTGTTGTACTAGTGTAGTCAGGAGTCTGGTGTAGTAGGGTAGTCAGTAGTCTGGTGTAGTCAGGAGTCTGTAGTCTGGTGTAGTAGGGTTGTCAGTAGTCTGTTGTAGTAGTGTAGTCAGTAGTCTGGTGTAGTAGTGTAGTCTGTAGTCTGGTGTAGTCTGTAGTCTGGTGTAGTAGTGTAGTCTGTAGTCTGGTGTAGTAGGGTAGTCAGGAGTCTGGTGTAGTAGTGTAGTCTGGTGTAGTCAGTAGTCTGGTCTAGTAGTGTAGTCTGTAGTCTGGTGTAGTCAGTAGTCTGGTGTAGTAGTGTAGTTAGTAGTCTGGTGTAGTAGGGTAGTCTGTAGTCTGGTGTAGTCAGTAGTCTGGTGTAGTAGCGTAGTCAGTAGTCTGGTGTAGTAGTGTAGTCAGTAGTCTGTAGTCTGGTGTAGTAGGGTAGTCTGTATTCTGGGGTAGTCGTGTAGTTTGTAGTCTGGTGTAGTAGTGTAGTCAGTAGTCTGGTGTAGTAGTGTAGTCTGTAGTCTGGTGTAGTCAGTAGTCTGGTGTAGTAGTGTAGTCAGTAGTCTGGTGTAGTAGTGTAGTCTGTAGTCTGGTGTAGTCAGTAGTCTGGTGTAGTAGTGTAGTCTGTAGTCTGGTGTAGTAGTGTAGTCTGTAGTCTGGTGTAGTCTGTAGTCTGGTGTAGTAGGGTAGTCAGTAGTCTGGTGTAGTCAGTAGTCTGGTGTAGTAGTGTAGTCAGTAGTCTGGTGTAGTAGGGTAGTCTGTAGTCTGGTGTAGTAGGGTAGTCAGTAGTCTGGTGTAGTAGTGTAGTCAGTAGTCTGTAGTCTGGTGTAGTAGGGTAGTCTGTAGTCTGGTGTAGTCTGTAGTCTGGTGTAGTAGGGTAGTCAGTAGTCTTGTGTAGTAGTGTAGTCAGTAGTCTGGTGTAGTAGGGTAGTCTGTAGTCTGGTGTAGTAGGGTAGTCAGTAGTCTGGTGTAGTAGTGTAGTCAGTAGTCCGTAGTCTGGTGTAGTAGGGTAGTCAGACTGTTGTCAGGTATCTAGCCCGGCTTGCTCTCCTCTGTTTTCATTAGCAGGCTAGTCACACGGTGAGGAGACGCAGCAGAGCAGAACATCTCAGCGGCCCGTAGGGACTGTTAGGAGAGGAGAGGAGGAAGAGAGGAGAGGGGACGAGGGGAGGAAGAGGAGAGGGAAGGGGAGAGAGACGGAGATGGATGGCACGTGGAAAAGGAACAAACCTGTCTGAGATTAGTCGGTCTTCCAGCAGGGGGACTCGCTCCAGTCTGAGGATCCATTTGTTTTCTACTGAGAGAGATAATTCTTTAATTAACCTGCAGTGCATCTCTGGAACTCGAAGAGTTAAAGAACTTATGTATCGCTGCTGAGTTAAAGCACTGTCAAGAAGTGTTACCTCTCTGTCGGGATGGTTACAAAATAACCAGACTGTGTTTTCAGCCCCAGCTCAGGGAGAAGACTGTCCTTGACCCTACTGATGGCATCTCAGTGGCTGCTGTTGGAAATTCAATGTGTTGAGTCTTCTATAATGCAGACATGTATATTTATTAATACATTTGCAGTGGGGTGTAGATGTGCCATTGTTTTATTTGTAGAAGATTGTTGTTGACTTGACCAATACTAAAAACACATTAAATCATACAAATTAATGGAGTTGAATTACAGAGAAAACATTTCCGTAAAGCATTTCTTCACACCTACACATCTTATGCACTGACAGAGAGAAAGAGGCCATTATAGGACATTATCAACCACCATGCCCCCTGTTAGCGGTAAATCACATCCATGACTGAAGTCTCTCTCACTCTAACCAGCTTCATCTAATATCTGTCTTCAGATTCACAAACACGTCTCCCCCAGGCAACAGCAGCAGCCTCTGCTCTCCTGCAAATAAATTCAGCAGCCTGGAGAGGTTCATCATACTTGGTGTCTGGTTCATGCTTTAGCCCCCCCCCTCTTTAAATGTGTAATTCCCCTCCATCTGGCAGGGGAGCAGGCATCCGAGGGCTGTGTGATGCCAGCAGGACGATGCCACATCTTGGAACGGGCTATTGCTTTCTAAATGGTTTTGGGCTCTGTGTCCTCTCCACACTGTATTGAAGCAATATCATTAGCTTGTTTTTTCGATCCCCCTCCTTCTCTTCCCAAAGTTTAAAAAGTAATCTTGACTCTCTTGCAGGCTGTTGTGATAAGGAATGTGAACTGGGTCAAGGACTGTGTAAGTCATCCAGTATAATTACAGCAGTGTTCAGTTTATTCTACTCTGCTCTGCTGTGAGCTGCTGCTGAGAGATACACATCCACTACTGGATTTAGATCCTTTGTTTCTCTTTCCTCATGAGTCAAATCATTTCCTGCTATTTTGTTTCCACAGTATAGTCAGTAATAAAGCTGCTCAGATATTATGGAGCCCTCTGGGAGGAAGGAGTGTTCAGACCACTCACCTCAACACTACAGAGGTAGGACATCCACCTCAACACTACAGGACATCCACCTCAACATTACAGCGGTAGGACATCCACCTCAACACTACAGCGGTAGAACATCCACCTCAACACTACAGCGGTAGGACATCCACCTCAACACTACAGGACATCCACCTCAACACTACAGGACATCCACCTCAACACTACAGGACATCCACCTCAACACTACAGCGGTAGAACATCCACCTCAACACTACAGCGGTAGAACATCCACCTCAACATTACAGGACATCCACCTCAACACTACAGGACATCCACCTCAACATTACAGCGGTAGGACATCCACCTCAACACTACAGCGGTAGAACATCCACGTCAACATTACAGGACATCCACCTCAACACTACAGGACATCCACCTCAATACTACAGCGGTAGGACATCCACCTCAACACTACAGTGGTAGGACATCCACCTCAACACTACAGGACATCCACCTCAACACTACAGTGGTAGGACATCCGCCTCAACACTACAGGACATCCACCTCAACACTACAGTGGTAGGACATCCACCTCAACACTACAGAGGTAGGACATCCACCTCAACACTACAGCGGTAGGACATCCGCCTCAACACTACAGGACATCCACCTCAACACTACAGTGGTAGGACATCCACCTCAACACTACAGAGGTAGGACATCCACCTCAACACTACAGAGGTAGGACATCCACCTCAACACTACAGAGGTAGGACATCCACCTCAACACTACAGCGGTAGGACATCCACCTCAACACTACAGGACATCCACCTCAACACTACAGCGGTAGAATATCCACCTCAACACTACAGGACATCCACCTCAACACTACAGGACATCCACCTCAACACTACAGGACATCCACCTCAACACTACAGTGGTAGGACATCCACCTCAACACTACAGTGGTAGGACATCCACCTCAACACTACAGCGGTAGAACATCCACCTCAACACTACAGCATAAACTGTCCACTCTCTTAAATGCATGAGCGTTATGTAAACACAGTGCAGTAGCTTTGAAACAAAAAGGCTCCATATTTTGGTGGATATATTATTAAGTGTTCATTGTTGAGGTACTGTATGTTGCTTATTAGACCTGGGCATGAATTCAAAAATACAAATTGAATAACACAACACTTTATAAAATATTCTATCTATTTATTCCTATACTAGTATTGATAGGCTAAAATAAGAAGTTAATATGAAAATAAAATAAACATTCCAGGAACAGTATGCCATGCTACATTTAATAATATAAATAATATATATATATAATATATAATATATAATATATACCATGCTACATTTAATGATATAAATAATATATATATAATATATAATATATAATATATACCATGCTACATTTAATAATATAAATAATATATATATAATATATAATATATACCATGCTACATTTAATAATATAAATAATATATATATAATATATATAATATATACCATGCTACATTTAATAATATAAATAATATATATATAATATATAATATACCATGCTACATTTAATAATATAAATAATATATATATAATATATATAATATATAATATATACCATGCTACATTTAATAATATAAATAATATATATATAATATATAATATATAATATATACCATGCTACATTTAATAATATAAATAATATATTTATAATATATAATATATAATATATACCATGCTACATTTAATAATATAAATAATATAATATATAATATATAATATATACCATGCTACATTTAATAATATAAATAATATATATATATAATATATAATATATAATATATACCATGCTACATTTAATAATATAAATAATATATATATAATATATAATATATACCATGCTACATTTAATAATATAAATAATATATATATATAATATATAATATATAATATATACCATGCTACATTTAATAATATAAATAATATATATATATAATATATAATATATAATATATACCATGCTACATTTAATAATATAAATAATATAATATATAATATATAATATATACCATGCTACATTTAATAATATAAATAATATATATATAATATATAATATATACCATGCTACATTTAATAATATAAATAACATATATATATATAATATATGCCATGCTACATTTAATAATATAAATAATATATATATAATATATAATATATAATATATACCATGCTACATTTAATAATATAAATAATATAATATATAATATATAATATATACCATGCTACATTTAATAATATAAATAATATATATATATAATATATAATATATAATATATACCATGCTACATTTAATAATATAAATAATATATATATAATATATAATATATACCATGCTACATTTAATAATATAAATAATATATATATATAATATATAATATATAATATATACCATGCTACATTTAATAATATAAATAATATATATATAATATATAATATATAATATATACCATGCTACATTTAATAATATAAATAATATAATATATAATATATAATATATACCATGCTACATTTAATAATATAAATAATATATATATAATATATAATATATACCATGCTACATTTAATAATATAAATAACATATATATATATATAATATATAATATATGCCATGCTACATTTAATAATATAAATAATATATATATAATATATAATATATACCATGCTACATTTAATAATATAAATAATATATATATAATATAATATATACCATGCTACATTTAATAATATAAATAATATATATATAATATATAATATATAATATATGCCATGCTACATTTAATAATATAAATAATATATATATAATATATAATATATACCATGCTACATTTAATAATATAAATAATATATATATATAATATATAATATATAATATATACCATGCTACATTTGGCATAACACCAATATAACCATGGCAACATTAAATATGTACGGCGTGTCCAATATGCCACCCTATTCCCTACGCAGTGCCCTTATTTTGACCAGAGACCTATGAGCAGTAGTGCACTATACAGGGAATAGGGTACCATTTGGACACATGAACACTGTACTGTATCAACACACTATTAGATCTGCTAATGCAGGAGTAGAGTGGTGGCCTTGGAATGAATGGAGAGATGAAGGGGTAGAGGGGTAGAGGGGTAGAGGGATGGAGGGATGGAGGGGTAGAGGGGTAGAGGGGTGGAGGGGTAGAGTGGTGGCCTTGGAATGAATGGAGGGATGGAGGGGTAGAGGGGTAGAGGGGTAGAGGGATGGAGGGATGGAGGGGTAGAGGGGTAGAGGGGTGGAGGGGTAGAGGGGTGGCCTTGGAATGAATGGAGGGATGGAGGGGTAGAGGGGTAGGGGGTGGAAGGGTAGAGGGGTAGAGTGACGGAGGGGTAGAGGGGTCGAGGGATGGAGGGGTAGAGGGGTAGAGGGGTGGAGGAGTAGAGTGGTAGAGGGGTAGAGGGGTGGAGGGGTAGAGGATTAGAGGGATGGAGGGATGGAGGGGTAGAGGGGTAGAGGGGTGGAGGGGTAGAGGGGTAGAGGGGTGGAGGGGTAGAGGGGTAGAGTGACGGAGGGGTAGAGGGGTCGAGGGATGGAGGGGTAGAGGGGTAGAGGGGTAGAGGGGTGGAGGGGGTAGAGGGGTAGAGGGGTGGAGGGGTAGAGGAGTAGAGGGGTAGAGGGACGGAGGATGTACTGCCCAAGGCTGTTTCTAACACAAACTGATTTTCATATTGATGTGCAATGTAGGGTCTCTCTTTCCAGTCCACATATTGGCTCATGCATCACCTAACTGCAGCTGTCAGCTACACTGATAGGACTGACTCAGACACAATGTTCCTCCTTTCATAAATAACCGTTAGCTGGTGTTAGGGCTGCATACTGCTCCAGGCATACTGCTCCAGGCATACTGCTGCAGGCATACTGCTCCAGGCATACTGCTCCAGGCATACTGCTCCAGGCATACTGCTCCAGGTATACTGCTGCAGGTATACTGCTCCAGGTATACTGCTCCAGGCATACTGCTCCAGGCATACTGCTCCAGGCATCACACACCGTTCATTACTATTAACATTCAATCACACGCAGGACTTTGTATTTCTACACAGTGTGACTATTATAAGTCTTTACATTCAGAATTGTCAATACCGATTAATAAAAATACAAAAATTGCATCATATTATCCTTTATGGCGAGTCTGAGCTAACATTAATTTTCTAGTCCTAGATGGGCTCTGAAAAACAGGGAATGTTTCAATTTGACATGACCTCATGCTACACTGTAGCTGTAAAGTTCTCCTGTTAGATTATATTATAGATATATTATTATATATTATATCTCAGTATCACACAATAATGTTCACACAATTACAGCACTTGGGACCTTGAGACCAGAAACGTTGTATTTCCAGTAAACGTTTGTTTAGAGAGATCCTCAACACCACCAACAGTGGAGCAAGATGGCGTCGACATGCAAGATGGCGTCGACATGCAAGATGGCGTCGACATGCAAGATGGCGTCGACATGCAAGATGGCGTCGACATGCAAGATGGCGTCGACATGCCAGCTCTGCTCCTAAGGAACTTTGCAGTATTTTTTGTTGTTGTTGTGTGTGTTATTTCTTACATTATTAGCCCAGAATTTGTTTTGTGTTATTACATACAGCCAGAAATAACTTTTGGATATCAGAGCGGCGGTAACTGACCACCATTCTGACCAGGAACACGACTTTCCCGAATTGTTTTTTTGTTCGTACCCCCCAGGGCGTTTTAACTCATCCCAGAAACTGCTCCAAGTTGCCGCTGGTGGAGAAGAGGTATTCAGAGTGGACTACTAGTCTGACTCAGGAGGAGAGGAGAGGAGAGGAGAGGAGAGGAGAGGAGAGGAGAGGAGAGTTGCCGTTGGTGGAGAAGAGGTATTCAGAGTGGACTACTAGTCTGACTCAGGAGGAGAGGAGAGTAGAGGAGAGGAGAGGAGAGGAGAGGAGAGGAGAGGAGAGGAGAGGAGAGGAGAGGAGAGGAGAGTTGCCGTTGGTGGAGAAGAGGTATTCAGAGTGGACTACTAGTCTGACTCAGGAGGAGAGGAGATGGAGAGGAGAGGAGAGGAGAGTTGCCGTTGGTGGAGAAGAGGTATTCAGAGTGGACTACTAGTCTGACTCAGGAGGAGAGGAGATGGAGAGGAGAGGAGAGGAGAGGAGAGGAGAGGAGAATTGCCGTTGGTGGAGAAGAGGTATTCAGAGTGGACTACTAGTCCGACTCAGGAGGCGTGCACACCATCCACCGCTACCAAGTATATTACTCCCTGCATTTCGCCACAGCCGCAATAACATCTGCTAAATATGTGTATGTGACCGATAAAATTTGATTTGATTTGAAGAGCAGAGATACTGATCACAGTGAGGCTAAACTATTTAATCTACAGTATTACAGTATCTACAGGGTTGAACTGAGACATGGAAGAGAAGTCTGTTTCTGTAATCCATGTGAAAGAGAAAAGAGCAGTCAGAGAATTACATGAAGCTAAGCGTTGCATGTTACATTGGGAAAAGATTATCCCAGGCCAGCCAGATGTGTCTTTCTTGGAGGGAGCTGGGCCGACGGGGCCGATCAGAACAAGCTGTAAGAAGCCGAGAGACAGGCCGTGCAGCGACAAGCAGTCATATCCTGCGGCTGGGAGGCAGAGAACAGCGGGGAGTCTTACACTGAGTCACTCACCGTCTCTCTCTCTGTCTCTGAATATGCAACATTTCAGGTTTAGGAGAATTCAGTTATTGTTGACATACATGTGTTTCCCATGCCAATAAAGCCTTTTGAATTATATATATAGAGAGAAAATCCATTGAAAAAGACTAATAAATATATAAAGGTTTTGTGTTTCACTTTGTACTATGTATACAGTACAGGTCAAAAGTTTGGACACACCTACTCATTCCAGGGTTTTTCTTTATTTCTACTATTTTCTACATTGTAGAATAATAGTGAAGACATCAAAACTATGAAATAACACATATGGAATCATGTAGTAACCAAAAAAGTGTTAAACAAATCAAAATATATTTTATATTTGAGATTCTTCAAAGTAGCCACCCTTTGCCTTGAGAGCTTTGCACACTCTTGGCGTTCTCTCAACCAGCTTCATGAGGAATGCTTTTCCAACAGTCTTGAAGGAGTTCCCACATATGCTGAGCAGTTGTTGGCTGCTTTTCCTTCAGTCTGCGGTCCAACTCATCTCAATTGGGTTGAGGTCGTGTGATTGTGGAGGCCAGGTCCTCTGATGCAGCACCATCACTCTCCTTCTTGGTCAAACAGCCCTTACACAGCCTGGAGGTGTGTTATGGGTCATTGTCCTGTTGAAAAACAAATGATAGTCCCACTAAGCGCAAACCAGATGGGATGAAGTTGTAACGTCCGTCTGAAGGAGTAGACCAAGGCGCAGCGTGGGTTGGGTTCATCATATTTTAATTAACGTGAACCAGCAAAACAATAAACAAAACACAACGAACGAACAGTATTGCAGGCTACTCACAGCTATGCAAAATCAACTTCCCACAAAAGACAGGTGGAAAAAGGGCTACCTAAGTATGGCTCCCAATCAGCGACAACGAAGTACAGCTGTCCCTGATTGAGAGCCATACCAGGCCAAAACACAGAAATATAAAAACTAGATAGGGAACATAGAATGAACATAGAAATATAAAATATAGAACATACATCAAAACCCCAAACACACAAAACAAACACCCCCCTGCCACGCCCTGACCTAACTACTATAACAAATAACCCCTTTTACTGGTCAGGACGTGACAGAAGTATAGCTGTTGTAGCCATGCTGGTTAAGTGTGCCTTGAATTCTAAATAAATCACAGACAGTGTCACCAGCAAAGCACCCCCAAAGTGCAAGTGAAAATGGTGCCGACAGAGAGGGCTGCCTCGCTTCTTGCTCTCAGGAAACTTAGCAGTATTTCTTTTTTTATGTATTATTTCTTACATTGTTAACCCAGAATTTGTTATGTTATTACATACAGCCCAGAAGAACTATTGGATATCAGCGTGGCAGTAACTCACCAGCACTACCAGCATCACAACCAGGAATACATTTACGTTTACATTTAAGTCATTTAGCAGACGCTCTTATCCAGAGCGACTTACAAATTGGTGCATTCACCTTATGATATCCAGTGGAACAACCACTTTACAATAGTGCATCTAAATCTTTTAGGGGGGGTTAGAAGGATTACTTTATCCTATCCTAGGTATTCCTTAAAGAGGTGGGGTTTCAGGTGTCTCCGGAAGGTGGTGATTGACTCCGCTGTCCTGGTGTCCTGAAGCAAATCCTTTGTTCGTACCCCCCAGTATCAGGTATCAAAGTAAGACCCAGATGCAGACTGTCGAAGTAACAATTTTAAATGTTCCAACAGGGACAAGCAGAAGACAGGTCAAGGCAGGCAGAGGTCGGTAATCCAGAGGTCGACAGAGGTATAGGTCAGAGGCTCAGGGTCGGGGGAAGGCAGAGTGGTCAGGCAGGCAGGCACAGAGTCCAGAAAACAGGCAAGGGTCAAAACCGGGAGGACTAGCAAAAGAGAAAGCGAAAGCAGGAGCATGGGAAAACACGCAGGTAGACTTCAAAACATACAAGACGAACTGGCCCAGAGAGACAGGAAACACAGGGATAAATACACTGGGGAAGATAAGCGACATCTGGAGGGAGTGGAGACAATCACAAGACAGGTGAAACAGATCAGGGCAATTGAACTGATTCCAGAATCCAACCCAAAACAACGCCGGCGAAGGAGAGGTACAACTCATGGTGTAATTGTGATAACATAGAGGAACTTAAGTCCTTTCGTTCACCCAATCTAGAATACCTCACAACAAAATGCAGACCGTATTATCTCCCAAGAGAGTTCTCATCGGTTATAGCCATGGCCGTGTATATCCTCCCTCAAGCTGATACCACAACAGCCCTCAAAGAACTCCAGTGGACTTTATGCAAACTGGAAACCATATATCCTGAGGCTGCATTTATTGTAGCTGGGGATTTTAACAAAGCAAATTTGAGAATAAGGATGCCGAAGTTCTATCAACATATCGACTGTAGTACTCGCGCTGCCAAAACACTTGACCACTGTTACTCCAATTTCCGGGATGCCTATAAGGTCCTCCAAATCTGACCACAACTCTATTTTGCTCCTCCCTTCCTACAGGCAGAAACTCAAACAGGAACTACCCGTGAATAACATTGACATATACACTGATTCTGTGACTGAGGATATCAGGAAGTGTATAGGAGATGTCGTACCCACTGTGACTATTAAAACCTACCCTAACCAGAAACCGTGGATAGATGGCAGCATTCGCAGAAAACTGAAAGCGCGAACCACCGCATTTAACCATGGCAAGGTGACTGGAATGCTTGTGTTTCTAGCTCCGACAGTGCAGTAATATCTAACAAGTAATATCTAAAAATTACACAACATATACCCAATACACACAAATCTAGTAAAGAAATGGAATTAAGAATATAAAAATATATGGACGAGCAATGTCAGAGCGGCATAGAATAAGATACAGTAGGATAGTATAGGATACAGACTATACATATGGGTAATGCAAGATATAGAACAAAGTGGAGTCGCAATTCAACAGCTCAGACACGAGACGTATGTGGCAGGGTCTACAGACAATCACGGACTACAAAAGAAAAACCAGCCTCATTGCGGACACTGACATCTTGCCTCCAGACGAGCTAAACTCCTCCTTTGCCCACTTTGAGGATAACAGTGCTACCAACACGGCCCACTACCAAGGACTGTGGGCTCTCCTTCTCCATGGCGCATGTGAGTAAGACATTTAAGCCTACTAACCCTCGCAAGACTGCCAGCCCAGACGACATCCCTAGCCGCATCCTCAGAGCATGCGCAGACCAGCTGGCTGGTGTGTTTACGGACATATTCAATCTCTCTCCCTGTCCTAGACTGCTGTCCTCATATGCTTCAAGATGGCCACCATTGTTCCTGTACCAAAGAAAGCAAAAGTAACTGAACTAAATGACTATTGCCCCGTAGCGCTCACTTCTGTCATCATGAAGTACTTTGAGAGACTAGTCAAGGATCATATCACCTCCACCTTACCTGTCACCCTAGACCCACTTCAATTTGCTTACCGCCCCAATAGATCCCCAGGCGATGCAATCATCATCACTCTGCACACTGCCCTATCCTATCTAGACAAGAGGAATACATGTGTAAGAATGCTGTTCATTGACTATAGCTCAGCATTCAACACCAGAGTACCCTCCAAGCTCATCATCAAGCTGGAGGCCCTGTGACTGAACCCCACCCTGCGCAACTGGGTCCTGGACTTCCTGACGGGCCGCCCCCAGGTGGTGAAGGTAGGAAACAACACATCCACTTTGCTGATCCTCAAGACTGAGGCCCCAGAAGGGTGCGTGCTCAGTCCCCTCCTATACTCCCTGTTCACCCATGACTGGTGGCCAAGCACGCCTCCAGCTCAATTATCAAGTTTGCAGATGACATAACAGTAGTAGGCTTGATTACCAACAATGATGAGACAGCCTACAGGGACCTGGGAGTTTGGTGCCAGGAAAATAACCTCTCACCTATCCTCAACAAAACAAAGGAGCAGATCGTGGACTTCAGGAAACAGCAGAGGGAGCACCCCCCCTATCCACATCGGGCCGCTTGTAAACTGCAGCCTACACCTCCTTCAGAGCTTTAAGAAACAAATGCTCCTGTTGACTGGGCCTCCTTCAGAGTTGGAGCTCACCGAGTTAGGAGCGTCTGTCTGCGTGCAAGGCCTGCTACACGAGCGCAGGTGCGCACTGAAGACTTGGAGCTGAGAAGCGGTTACCGGATTGGAAAACCTGATGAGTGGGAAAATCTACTGTTCTGAAATACCTCTAAAAACCGGCATTATGTATCTGTTACTGTGCCTGATCTTTACTCAATGCCATCCTGGATTAAATAGGCTGAATGGGAATTATCTTCGCCTTATGTCCTACAATTCACAAACACTCTGACAAGACCATCATTTCAATACAACCAGGAACTTGGTCTCTCTGCATTCGTAGCACTCTCAAATGCAACTGGAATTACACTTGATGGCATACTTCCAAAATCTCAAACTATTGAATTTCCTTTTTCTGTGTCAAAAGACAGCTCATTTTATTGACAATGGTGCCGTCTCCACCAAGTCCTCACGCATTGGGCAACTGGGCCGGTAGATACCATGTAATCTCTACCGACTCCCTAGGATTTTAAAAATAGAGCAGGTTTTGGCCTCTTGCATGTTAATGTCAGAAGTCTATTTCCAAAAATAGACATGATTAGAATATGGGCCAAAACGACAAATGCAAACGGAATGGTTTCATCAGAAACTTGACTAAAGAAATCTGTGTCAAATAACTCGATTTCTATTGATGGTATACGGTTTTTAGAGCTGATCGGATGAGTAAGGGAGGAGGGGTTGCAATTTATGTTAAATCCGACTTTAACACATCTGAAATTCTCTCCATTACCAAAGCCAAACATTTTCAATTGCTTGAGGTTAAAGTGAACGTATATAAGGACTCCCACATCCCTGTAGTCGGCTGCTACAGACCGCCCTCGGCATCGGGAGACACACTTAACTCTCTTTTTGATGTCCTGCACAAGCTAAATTACTGAATTCATTATTTTAGGAGATTTGAACTGGGACATGCTTACATCTATATCGGACTCTTTTAAAGAGCTGTGTGACTCTCTGAATCTCGCTCAATTAATTAATGCGCCTACGAACACACCTCACAAATACACATCAACTGGGATAGTCTGTAATGATGTCAGTGATCACTGTGCAATCGCTTGTGTTAGAAATTCAAAAATGACCAAAACCAAACCCGTTATATTTTTAAAAGACATTTTAGACAGTTTGATGAGCAAGCGTTCTTACATGATCTGTACCATAATATTGACAGAGTAAGTCTGATTCCCGATGTTGACACTGCCTGGGACTATTTTTATATGAAATTTGTGTCAATTTGTGATAAGCATGCCCCTGTGAAGAAATTTAGAATCAGTGGAAGAGACAATCCCTGGTTTTCAGATAACTTGGCAGAATTAATTAGAAAGAGAAATGTCTCTTGGAATCAAGCTAGACATACAAATGCTCCTGTTGACTGGGCCTCCTTCAGAGCTTTAAGAAACAAATGTACAGGTTGGATCAGGAAGTCCAAATCAGATGACTATTTAAATACAGTCACAGAGAACCTAAAACAACCCTACCAAGTTCTGGAAGCTAATCCAATCAGTGACAGGTTCTAATGTCTCCTCTGGCCTTCCTGACCATTTAATGATGGATTCTAATGAAGTGAAGGATAAAGCCAATATTGTAGAAGTTTTTTAACAAGCACTTCATATCTGCTGGTTCAGTTTTTGATAATGTTGGGACCCAGGCCTCTAATGTAAGCTCTGTTACAGTAAACTATTATATAGGCCCTTAAAACCATCTTAACTTTGAGCCCGTTTCTTACGCTGAGATCTATAAAGCACTAAAGGCAATAGACACTAAAAAGTCTGCAGGTCCAGACAACCTGGACCGCTACCTCTTAAAGATAACAGCTGGTATTATTACTGAACCTGTGGCTCACATTTTCAACTTGAGTCTCTTGATCAGTTCCATACCCTGCATTTGGAAATCAGATTATGTGGACATCCCTCAGATGCTAAAAACTATCTCCAAACTCCCTATCCTGGCCAAAGTCTATGAATCCCTAGTGAACTCACAGTTAAAACACTTCTTAATGGAAAATAACACACTGAGCGGGGTTCAGTCTGGCTTTAGATCGGGGCACAGCACCACAACCGCAGCTATGGAAAATTACATAATTAATGCACTTGTTAAAAAGCAACATTGTGCTGCTCTGTTTGTGGATTTATTAAAAGGCATTTTATTCAGTTGACCATGAAATGTTGCTAGCTAGACTCAGTAACATTGGTCTCAGTGAAGGATCAATAAATTGGTTTAAGAACTATCTTTCTGACAAAACACAAGGTGTATATACTGACAATCACAAGTCTAGCTTTCTAGAGATTAATAGAGGTGTCCCCCAGGGTTCCATTTTAGCTCCTGTGTTGTTCTCAATTTTTATTTATGATTATTTATGATTTGGAAATGGGATGCAACAAGCACTGAATAAAAACTGAATAAAATGCCTTTTAATAAATCCACAAACAGAGCAGCACAATGTTGCTTTTTAACAAGTGCATTAATGATGTAATCTATATGCAGATGATCCAGTCATATATTCATGGGCTCCTTCTCTGGTTGAGGCTGTTGAAGAGCTCCAGACTGCTTTTCAGTCACTGCAGGCCTCCCTTTATGGTCTCAAACTGGTCTTGAATGTACAAAAAACTAAATTCATGACCTTTACCAGAGCAAGAACTCTGCCAGAGAAGGTTTGCATTGTCACATCTGGTGGTTTATCCATTGAAAAAGAGTCATCCTCCAAATACCAAGATATATGGTTGGATGACAACTTGTCCTTTAAAGTTCATATGGATAATCTTGTGAGGAAGCTTAAATTGAAATTGGGTTTTTATTTTCGTAATAAGGCTTGCTTCCCGCTTATGGCTAGAAGCTTGTTCAGGCCACTTCTCTCTCTGTAATTGATTATGGTGACTTGTTGTATATCCTGTTGGGGCTAGGGGGCAGTATTTGCACGGCCGGATAAAAAAACGTACCCGATTTAATCCCTCTGTAGTCTGGACTCCTTCACCACCAGCAGGTAAACTCCCTCTTTACCTCTGTAGTCTGGTCTCCTTCACTACCAGCAGGTAAACTCCCTCTGTAGTCTGATCTCCTTCACCACCAGCAGGTAAACTCCCTCTGTAGTCTGATCTCCTTCACCACCAGCAGGTAAACTCCCTCTGTAGTCTGGACTCCTTCACCACCAGCAAGTAAACTCCCTCTGTAGTCTGATCTCCTTCACCACCAGCAGGTAAACTCCCTCTGTAGTCTGATCTCCTTCACCACCAGCAGGTAAACTCCCTCTTTACCTCTGTAGTCTGATCTCCTTCACCACCAGCAGGTAAACTCCCTCTGTAGTCTGGTCTACTTCACCACCAGCAGGTAAACTCCCTCTTTACCTCTGTAGTCTGGATTCCTTCACCACCAGCAGGTAAACTCCCTCTGTAGTCTGGACTCCTTCACCACCAGCAGGTAAACTTCCTCTTTACCTCTGTAGTCTGATCTCCTTCCCAACCAGCAGGTAAACTCC
This sequence comes from Salmo salar, assembly GCF_965601325.2. Lineage (NCBI taxonomy): Eukaryota > Metazoa > Chordata > Actinopteri > Salmoniformes > Salmonidae > Salmo > Salmo salar. The sequence goes on from NC_138315.1 coordinate 55,056,511, forward strand.
CTCTTTACCTCTGTAGTCTGATCTCCTTCCCCACCAGCAGGTAAACTCCCTCTTTACCTCTGTAGTCTGATCTCCTTCCCCACCAGCAGGTAAACTCCCTCTGTAGTCTGGATTCCTTCACCACCAGCAGGTAAACTCCCTCTGTAGTCTGATCTCCTTCACCCCCAGCAGGTAAACTCCCTCTGTAGTCTGATCTCCTTCACCACCAGCAGGTAAACTCCCTCTTTACCTCTGTAGTCTGATCTCCTTCACCACTAGCAGGTAAACTCCCTCTGTAGTCTGGACTCCTTCACCACCAGCAGGTAAACTCCCTCTGTAGTCTGATCTCCTTCCCCACCAGCAGGTAAACTCCCTCTTTACCTCTGTAGTCTGGATTCCTTCACCACCAGCAGGTAAACTCCCTCTGTAGTCTGGACTCCTTCACCACCAGCAGGTAAACTCCCTCTGTAGTCTGATCTCCTTCACCACCAGCAGGTAAACTCCCTCTGTAGTCTGGACTCCTTCACCACCAGCAGGTAAACTCCCTCTGTAGTCTGATCTCCTTCACCACCAGCAGGTAAACTCCCTCTGTAGTCTGATCTCCTTCACCACCAGCAGGTAAACTCCCTCTTTACCTCTGTAGTCTGATCTCCTTCCCCACCAGCAGGTAAACTCCCTCTGTAGTCTGGACTCCTTCACCACCAGCAGGTAAACTCCCTCTTTACCTCTGTAGTCTGATCTCCTTCACCACCAGCAGGTAAACTCCCTCTGTAGTCTGGACTCCTTCACCACCAGCAGGTAAACTCCCTCTGTAGTCTGGACTCCTTCACCACCAGCAGGTAAACTCCCTCTGTAGTCTGGACTCCTTCACCACCAGCAGGTAAACTCCCTCTGTAGTCTGATCTCCTTCACCACCAGCAGGTAAACTCCCTCTGTAGTCTGATCTCCTTCACCACCAGCAGGTAAACTCCCTCTGTAGTCTGATCTCCTTCACCACTGGCAGGTAAACTCCCTCTGTAGTCTGGACTCCTTCACCACCAGCAGGTAAACTCCCTCTGTAGTCTGGACTCCTTCACCACCAGCAGGTAAACTCCCTCTGTAGTCTGATCTCCTTCACCACCAGCAGGTAAACTCCCTCTGTAGTCTGGACTCCTTCACCACCAGCAGGTAAACTCCCTCTGTAGTCTGATCTCCTTCACCACCAGCAGGTAAACTCCCTCTGTAGTCTGATCTCCTTCACCACTGGCAGGTAAACTCCCTCTGTAGTCTGGACTCCTTCACCACCAGCAGGTAAACTTCCTCTTTACCTCTGTAGTCTGATCTCCTTCCCAACCAGCAGGTAAACTCCCTCTTTACCTCTGTAGTCTGATCTCCTTCCCCACCAGCAGGTAAACTCCCTCTGTAGTCTGATCTCCTTCCCCACCAGCAGGTAAACTCCCTCTTTACCTCTGTAGTCTGGATTCCTTCACCACCAGCAGGTAAACTCCCTCTGTAGTCTGGACTCCTTCACCACCAGCAGGTAAACTTCCTCTTTACCTCTGTAGTCTGATCTCCTTCCCAACCAGCAGGTAAACTCCCTCTTTACCTCTGTAGTCTGATCTCCTTCCCCACCAGCAGGTAAACTCCCTCTTTACCTCTGTAGTCTGGATTCCTTCACCACCAGCAGGTAAACTCCCTCTGTAGTCTGGTCTACTTCACCCCCAGCAGGTAAACTCCCTCTGTAGTCTGATCTCCTTCACCCCCAGCAGGTAAACTCCCTCTGTAGTCTGATCTCCTTCACCACCAGCAGGTAAACTCCCTCTTTACCTCTGTAGTCTGATCTCCTTCACCACTAGCAGGTAAACTCCCTCTGTAGTCTGGACTCCTTCACCACCAGCAGGTAAACTCCCTCTGTAGTCTGATCTCCTTCCCCACCAGCAGGTAAACTCCCTCTTTACCTCTGTAGTCTGGATTCCTTCACCACCAGCAGGTAAACTCCCTCTGTAGTCTGATCTCCTTCACCACCAGCAGGTAAACTCCCTCTGTAGTCTGGTCTACTTCACCCCCAGCAGGTAAACTCCCTCTGTAGTCTGATCTCCTTCACCACCAGCAGGTAAACTCCCTCTGTAGTCTGATCTCCTTCACCACCAGCAGGTAAACTCCCTCTTTACCTCTGTAGTCTGATCTCCTTCCCCACCAGCAGGTAAACTCCCTCTGTAGTCTGGACTCCTTCACCACCAGCAGGTAAACTCCCTCTTTACCTCTGTAGTCTGATCTCCTTCACCACCAGCAGGTAAACTCCCTCTGTAGTCTGGACTCCTTCACCACCAGCAGGTAAACTCCCTCTTTACCTCTGTAGTCTGATCTCCTTCACCACTAGCAGGTAAACTCCCTCTGTAGTCTGGACTCCTTCACCACCAGCAGGTAAACTCCCTCTGTAGTCTGGTCTCCTTCACCACCAGCAGGTAAACTCCCTCTGTAGTCTGATCTCCTTCACCACCAGCAGGTAAACTCCCTCTGTAGTCTGATCTCCTTCACCACCAGCAGGTAAACTCCCTCTGTAGTCTGGACTCCTTCACCACCAGCAGGTAAACTCCATCTGTAGTCTGATCTCCTTCACCATCAGTAGGTAAACTCCCTCTGTAGTCTGATCTCCTTCACCATCAGTAGGTAAACTCCCTCTGTAGTTACCATACCCGGTCTGCTGGGTGGTTGCTATGTTACCATACCCGGTCTGCTGGGTGGTTGCTATGTTACCATACCCGGTCTGCTAGGTGGTTGCTATGTTACCATACCCGGTCTGCTAGGTGGTTGCTATGTTACCATACCCGGTCTGCTGGGTGGTTGCTATGTTACCATACCCGGTCTGCTAGGTGGTTGCTATGTTACCATACCCGGTCTGCTGGGTGGTTGCTATGTTACCATACCCGGTCTGCTGGGTGGTTGCTATGTTACCATACCCGGTCTGCTAGGTGGTTGCTATGTTACCATACCCGGTCTGCTAGGTGGTTGCTATGTTACCATACCCGGTCTGCTAGGAGGTTGCTACGTTACCATACCCGGTCTGCTGGGTGGTTGCTACGTTACCATACATTTTTACATTACATTTTAGTCATTTAGCAGACGCTCTTATCCAGAGCGACTTACAGTAGTGAATGCATACATTTCGTACATTTCATTTAATTTCATGCATTTTTTTTTTTTTTGTACTGGCCCCCCTTGGGAATCGAACCCACAACCCTGGCGTTGCACACACCATGCTGGCGTTGCAAACACAATGCTCTACCAACTGAGCCACAGGGAGCCCCATACCCGGTCTGCTAGGTGGTTGCTACGTTACCATACCCGGTCTGCTAGGTTGTTGCTACGTTACCATACCCGGTCTGCTAGGTGGTTGCTACGTTACCATACCCGGTCTGCTAGGTGGTTGCTACGTTACCATACCCGGTCTGCTAGCTGGTTGCTACTTAAAGTCCCCAGGACATTCACACTATTAGGCAAGACTGCCTTCTCTTCTTGTGCACCAGAGGCATGGAATAGTCTACAATCCCTGCTTCATCTAGATATGTTAGTGCCGCTGAATGAATTTAAAATATAGATGGGAGGCTCTGTTACGGAGGAGTGTAAATGCTTTTTTAGGCTGGATCATGTTATATTGTATGTTTTAATTCTGTAATGTATTGAGTGTTGCTGCCTTCTTGGCCAGGTCTCCCTTGAAAAAGACTCTGGGTCTCAATGGGCCTTTCCTTGTTAAATAAAGGTAAAAAACATAGTCTGTCAGGCAAGAGAAGGTGTGTAGCAGCAAATTTGTCCTGCGTTCACAAAGCGTCAACCAAGCTGTCCCTTTCACTTGCTAGCCATACAGACAACAAGCTAGCTAGCCACCGAAATGAAGGCTAGAGTAATGTGTGTTTATCTTTTGGGCTTAGGTTATGGTTTGTCATGTTGGCTAGGTGCAGATAATATTATATAATAACAAATAATATTGTCTGGTCTGATGAAACCAAGATTAAACTCTTTGGCCTGAATGCCAAGCGTCTTGCCTGGAGGAAACCTGGCACCATCCCTATTGTGAAGCATTGTGGTGGCAGCATCATGCTGTGGCGATGTTTTTCAGCAGTAGGAATTGGGAGACTAGTCAGGATTTAGGGAAAGATGACCGGAGCAAAGTATAGAGAGATCCTTGATGAGAACCTGCTCCAGAGTGCTCAGGACCTCAGACTGGGGCGAAGGTTCACCTTCCCACAGGACAACGACCCTAAGCACACAGCCAAGACAACGCAGGAGTGGCTTCGGGACAAGTCTCTGAATGTCTTTGTGTGGCCCAGCCAGAGCACAGACTTGAACCTGATTGAACATCTCTGGAGAGACCTGAAAATAGCTGTGCAGCAACACTCCCCATCCAAACTGACAGAGCTTGAGAGGATCTGCAGAGAAGAATGGGAGAAACTCCTCAAATACAGATTTTCCAAGCTCGTATCGACATACCCAAGAAGTCTCAAGGCTGTAATCGATGCCAAAGGTGTTTCAACAAAATACTGAGTAAATGGTCTGAATACTTATGTAAATTTGATATTTCATAATTTCTTTCACAAATTAAAAAAGAAACGTGCTTTTGCGTTGTCATTATGTAGTATTGTGTGTAGTTTGATTAGAATTTTGTTTTAAATCCATTTTAGAATAAGGCTGTAACGTAACAAAATGTGGAAAAGGTCATTCTAGTGGGATGGGGAAAAAATAAAAAATAAGAAAAAATAAAATAATAATATATATATATAGATATAAAGAGAGAGAGCGAGAGAGAGAGAGAGGACCCAACCAAATCATGAGAAAATAAAAAGATAATCACATGGAAAGAATTACCAAAAAAACTGAGCAAACTAGAATATTTGGCCCTAAACAGAGAGTACACAGCGGCAGAATACCTGACCACTGTGACTGACCCAAAATGAAGGAAAGCTTTGACTATGTACAGACTCAGTGAGCATAGCCTTGCTATTGAGAAAGGCTGGCTCTCAAGAGAAGACAGGTTAAGTGCACACTGCCAACAAAATGAGGTGGAAACTAAGCTGCACTTCCTAACCTCCTGTCAAATATATGACCATATTAGAGATACATATTTCCCTCAGATTATTATTACTGTATATATTTTTTTTAATTTAACCTTTATTTAACTAGGTAAGTCAGTTAAGAACAAATTCATATTTACAATGATGGCCTACCCCGGCCAAAACCGGACGACGATGGGCCAATTGTGCGCCGCCCTATGGGACTCCCAATCAAAGCCAGATGTGATGCAGCCTGGATTCGAACCTGGGACTGCAGTGACACCACCTTTGGAGCCCCAAAGTGGCACAGCGGTACAGACCCACAAAGAATTCGAAAACAAATCCAATTTTGATAAACTCCCATATCTATTAGGTGAAATACCACAGTGTGCAATCACAGCAGCAAGAATTGTGACCTCTTGCCACAAGAAAAGGGCAACCAGTGAAGAACAATCAACATTGTAAATACAACCCATATTTATGTTTATTTATTTTCCCTTTTGTACTTTAACTATTTGCACATCGTTACAAAACTGGATATAGACACACAGTGAAATGTCACTATTATTTTAGAACTTTTGTGTGTGTAATGTTTACTGTTCATTTTTTATTGTTTATTTCACTTTTGTTTGTTATCAATTTCACTTGCATTGGCAATGTAAACATCTGTTTCCCTATTTTTCCAACTTCATTTAGGAGAAGAAGAACAATCCAAATTGTATATTTGATACTGTCACAAAGCTAACTAAAAAGCAGCATTCCCCAAGAGAGGATGGCTTTCACTTCAGCAGTGATAAATTCATGAACTTCTTTGACGAAAAGATCATGATCATGAGAAAGCTAATTACTAGGTCCTCTTTAAATCTGTTGTCACGTTCGTGTGTAGAGACGGACCAAGGCGCAGCGTGAGTAGCGTTCCACATCTTTATTATAAAGTGAAACTTTATAATACAAAACAAACAACAAATTAATAAACAAACCGTGACTACAGAGATGCTACGTGCACTAACTCAAAACAATATCCATAAACACAAGTGGGAAAAACAGCTACTTAAATATGATCCCCAATTAGAGACAACGATTACCAGCTGCCTCTAATTGGGAATCATACACAATCACCAACATAGAAAAATAAACCTAGAACCCCACATAGAAATAATAAACTAGACTAACCCCCCAGTCACACCCTGAATTACTCTACCATAGAAAATAAGGACTCTCTATGGTCAGGACGTGACAGTACCCCTTCCCAAAAGTGCGGACTCCGGCCGCAAAACCTGAAACCAAAAGGGAGGGTTAGGGGGGGTGTCTAGTGTCGGTGGCAGCTCGTGTGCTGGACGAAGAACCCTCACATCCCGCTGATCCGCCAGCATTGGAGGCGGCTCTGGTGCGGGACGAAGAACCCGCTCAGCTCGCGAATCCACCATCTTTGGTGGCGGCTCTGGTGCGGGCCGAAGAACCCGCTCATCCCGTGGATCCAGCCATGGACCCGGGCTGAACACTGTCCCTAGACTGGACCTCGGTATCAAGGAAGGCTCCTGCCATGGAGTGGGACTGGACACCAGATCTGGACTGAACATCAGTGCAGAGGAAGGCTCCTGCCATGGAGCGGGACTGGACACTGTGCTTAGACTGGGCATTGGCGCAGGGGAAGGCTCCGGCCATGGAGCTGGAGGTCCCGGACCGTTGACCATTGCAGGAGTTTCCGGACCGTTGACCATCTCAGGAGGTTCCGGACCGTGGGCCATCTCAGGAGGCTCTGGACCGTGGACCGTCGTTGGAGGTTCCGGACTGTGGACCGTCGTTGGAGGTTCTGGACTGTGAACTGTTGCCGGAAGCTCTGGACTGGGAACTGTCGCCGGAAGCTCTGGACTGGGAACTGTCACCGGAAGCTCTGGACTGGGAACTGTCGCCGGAAGCTCTGGACTGGGAACTGTCACCAGAAGCTCTGGACTGGGAAATGTCACCGGAAGCTCTGGACTGGGAACTGTCGCCGGAAGCTCTGGACTGGGAACTGTCGCCGGAAGCTCTGAACTGGGAACTGTCGCCGGAAGCTCTGGACTGTGAAGGCGCACTGGAGGCCTAGTGCGTGGAGCTGGAACAGGACGCACTGGGCTGAGAAGGCGCACTGGAGACCTGGTGCGTAGAACTGGCACAATGTGTCCTGGACAGATGACAACCTTCGCACGGCAAGTGCGGGGGGCTGGCACAGGACGCACCGGGCTGTGGAGACGCACCGGAGACACGGTGCGTAGAACCAGCACAGGACTTACTGGGCCATGGAGGCACACTGGAGGTCTGGATAGTAGAGCTGGTGCAACGTGTCCTGGACAGATGACCACCCTCACACGGCAAGTGCGGGGGGCTGGCACAGGACGCACTGGGCTGTGGAGGCACACTGGAGACATGGTGTGTAGAACCGGTATCAATGGTACCGGTTCGATGACACACTTTGCACGGTGAGTACGAGGAGCTGGCACAGGACATACCGGACTGGGGACACGCGCTTCAGGGAGAGTGCGAGGAACAGGTACATGATGCACCGGACTGGGGACACGCACTTCAGGGAGAGTGCGAGGAGGAGAAACAAGACATATCTGACTGGAGAGGCGCACTTGAGGCCAGAAGTGTGGAGCTGGTACAGGTTGCACCAGACTGCTAACCGGATCCTCTGGTCGGATGTTGAGCAGAAAACACAACATCTCTCTCATCTCACCCTCTCCCAACTTCGCCATTGCCTCCCTGACTGTCTCTGGCTCTTCCCTCTGCTCAGTCGCCAGCTCCAAGTGCCCCCCCCCCAAAAAACTTGGGGTTGTCCTTGGGCTTTCTGTAGCCGCGAACCCTGTCGTTGTCGCTGTCCTCCATTATCTCCTTCCGATGTCCAGAAATCCTGGGCACGATGCTTGGTCCTGGTTTGATGGGATATTCTGTCACGTTCGTGTGTAGAGACGGACCAAGGCGCAGCGTGAGTAGCGTTCCACATCTTTATTATAAAGTGAAACTTAGCAAAATACAAAACAAACAATAAATGAATAAATGAACCGTGACTACAGAGATGCTACGTGCACTAACTCAAAACAATATCCCATAAACTCAAACCCTACCACCCTTCCCAAAATTGGAGTAAACTAATAAACAATAACACTTACAGTTGAAGTCAGAAGTTTACATACACTTAGGTGGAGTCATTAAAACTTGCTTTTCAACCACTCCACACATTTCTTGTTAACAAACTATAGTTTTGGCAAATTGATTAGGACATCTACTTTGTGCATGACACAAGTAATTTTTCCAACAATTGTTTACAGACAGATTATTTCACTTATAATTCACTGTAACACAATTCCAGTGGGTGAGAAGTTTACACACACTAAGTTGACTATGCCTTTAAACAGCTTGGAAAATTCCCAAAAATGATGTCATGGCTTTAGAAGCTTCTGATAGGCTAATTGACATCATTTGAGTCAATTGGAGGTGTACCTGTGGATGTATTTCAAGGCCTACCTTCAAACTCAGTGCCTCTTTGCTTGACATCATGGGAAAATCAAAAGAAATCAGCCAAGACCTCAGAAAAAAAATTGTAGACCTCCACAAGTCTGGTTCATCCTTAGGAGCAATTTCCAAATGCCTGAAGGTACCACGTTCATCTGTACAAACAATAGTACGCAAGTATAAACACCATGGGACCACGCAGCCATCATAGCGCTCAGGAAGGAGACGCGTTCTGTCTCCTAGAGATGAACGTACTTTGGTGCAAAAAGTGCAAATCAATCAAATAACAACAGCAAAGGACCTTGTGAAGATGCTGGAGGAAACAGGTACAAACGTATCTATATCCACAGTAAAACGAGTCCTATATCAACATAACCTGAAAGGCCGCTCAGCAAGGAAGAAGCCACTGCTCCAAAACCACCATAAAAAAGCCAGACTATGGTTTGCAACTGCACTTGGGGACAAAGATCGTACTTTTTGGAGAAACGTCCTCTGGTCTGATGAAATAGAATTTTTTGGCCATAATGACCATCGTTATGTTTGGAGGAAAAAGGGGGAGGCTTGCAAGCTGAAGAACACCATCCCAACCGTGAAGCACGGGGGTGGCCGCATCATGTTATGGGGATGCTTTGCTGCAGGAGGGACTGGTGCACTTCACAAAATAGATGGCATCATGAGGAAAGAAAATGTTGTGGATATATTGAAGCAACATCTCAAGACATCAGTCAGGAAGTTAAAGCTTGGTCGCAAATGGGTCTTCCAGATGGACAATGACCCCAAGCATACTTCCAAGGTTGTGGCAAAATGGCTTAAGGACAACAAAGTCAAGGTATTGGAGTGGCCGTCACAAAGCGCTTACCTCAATACTATAGAAAATTTGTCGGCAGAACTGAAAAAGCATGTGCGAGCAAGGAGGCCTAGAAACCTAACTCCGTTAGCTCTGTTAGGAGGAATGAGCCAAAATTCACCCAACTTATTGTGGGAAGCTTGTGGAAGGCTACAGGAAACGTTTGACCCAAGTTAAACAATTTAAATGCAATGCTACCAAATGCTAATTGAGTGTATGTAAACTTCTGACCCACTGGGAATGTGATGAAATAAATACAAGCTGAAATAAATCATTCTCTCTACTATTATTCTGACATTTCACTTTCTTAAAATAAAGTGGTTATCATAACTGACCTAAAACAGGGAATTTTTACTAGGATTAAAGGTCAGGAATTGTGAAAAACTGAGTTTAAATGTATTTGGCTAAGGTGTATGTAAACTTCAGACTTCAACTGTAGGCTTCTACCTTCAGTTTATACATCTTATACATATTTTACAGACACAATCTATTTTACCATAGTTATATTTTGTTTGTTTTTAGTCCTTCCTCTTTTTCTGATATCTATCCAGTTGATTTCCATTTGTAATTGTGCTATTTCACAAAATATCTGAACCTATATACATTTTACAGACCCCGTATGTTTTACATTGGTTATCTTGTTATTAGTCCCACCCTTCAGCTCCATTCAACCCCTCCCATCTATCTCTTAAGACCATCCATTTTGGATTTCTATTTGCCATATATTTTTCAACTGTGCTGTGATGCTTCACAAAAACACTGAACCTTTCTATTCTCGTTGCTTCCACAGATTAAAATAAAGACAAAAATATTTGCTAAAATAATGATTATATTATTGATTGATTGACAATGGCTTTTCAAATCACCCGGTATTGCTATCTGCAGCGATAGTTCTCGGCAAATGTTGGAATTCTTCAGCCATTCCTGGACCTATGAACAAAAACGAGCTACATATGGGCAATTCCAAAATAAATGATCTAATGACTCTGCCTCCTCACAACAAAATCTGCAGAGCTGGGAAGATTGTATCCCCCATATATATAACATTCTATTGTTTGCAAGAATTTTGTGTAGTAATTTAAATTGAAAAATTTGAAGTTTTGAATCCGGCGTTGTTTTGCGTGTCAGTTCATAAACCATGTGCCATGAAATGGGTACATCGAAAATCTCTTCCCAACTATTTTGCAATTTATATGGCACAGCTGTCAGTTTTTTGGTCCTTAAATTAAATTGGTATATGTTTTTATTTATCACACTTTTCTTTAACCATGTATGTTCTTTAATGCATGGCCGACATACAAGTTCCTTACTTTTTTCCCCTTCTACTTGCCTCTTCCATTTTTGGGGTAATGCTGCAATTAGTTGGTTGTAATTTTGGGTAGAGCAGGCATTTCCATATGTCTGTGTTAGCTGCATGTGTGACATAACTCCACCAGTCCTATTTATGATATCATTCACAAAAATGATACCTTTTTAAAATATTTCTTTGAAAAATATGTTTTTTTTAAAATCAATTAGTATATTGAGTTTAACCACAATATTTGTTGTACTATTTGTTCTGTATTTTAAGGTGGATTAAACTGAAATTGCAACCAACTTTCTAAGGCTTGTTAGAAAGTTGATTATTTCCTTTTCAAACAACCGGAAGGGAGCAGTTGTAATCTGAATAAAGGGAAAAGGCCATTCTTGAACATGGGATGAGACATTCCTACCAATTTACTAGAGAACCAGTTTGGATTTAAGTATAACTTTTGTATGACTGATGCTTTAATATTTAAGGTCTAATGCTTTAATATTTAATCATTTCTGCCCTCCAAATTCATATTCGTTAAATAAATAGGCCCTTTAAATTTTGTCTGGCTTGCCATTCCAAATAAAATTGAATAGTTGTTGTTCATATAATTTCAAAAGCAGGTCACTAGGTGTAGGCACAACTTTAAGCAAATAGGTAAACTGTGATATGACTAAAGAGTTAATCAGGGTGATTTTTCCACAAAAAGACAGATATTTTCCTTTCTTATCAATCTTATCAATTTTTGCTAACTTTCTATAAAAATGTATTGGAGTGAGATAAGTAATTTATTTAGGGATTTGTATACCTAGTATGTCCACATCTCCGTCAAACCATTTAATTGGTAAACTACACGGTAATGTAAAATGTGCATTTTTTTGTGATCCAATACTTATCATAATTTAGTTTTAATCCAGAGGTTAGCAAAAGTATCTAGATCCTCTATGAGGCCATGGAGGGATTCTAATTGTGGTTTTAAAAGAAAACATGAATCATCAGCATACAATGACACCTTAGTTTTTAAGCCGCAGATTTCTAATCCCTTAATATTATTGTTGGATCTAAATTTAACAGCTAACATTTCGATGGCAATAATAAATAGATATGCAGATAGTGGACAACCTTGTTTTACTCCTCTAGATAGTTTAAAACTTATTGAGATGTAGCCATTATTTACTATTTTGCACCTAGGTTTACTATACATAGCTTTAACCCATTTTATAAGAGATTCCCCAAAATTGAAATATTCTAGGCATTTATATATAACCTCCAGTCATACTTTATCAAAAGCCTTTTTAAAATCCGCTATGTAAACCAGACCTGGTGTCCCTGATATTTCATAGTGTTGTCACGTCCTGACCAGTAAAGGGGTTATTTGTTATTATAGTTTGGTAAGGACGGGGCAGGGGGTATTTGTTTTATATGGTTTTGAGTGTGTGTTTATATAGAGGGGCAATTTATTTATGTTTCCGGGGTTTTTGGTTTAGTTCTATGTTGTACAGTTCTATGTCTGTTTCTAGGGTGTTTATTTCTATGTTTAGTATTTGGGATTGGGGCCTTCAATTGGAGGCAGCTGGTTATCGTTGCCTCTGATTGAAGGTCCTATAATTAGGAGTTTGTTTGTTTTGGGGATTGTGGGAGATTGTTTCTTGTATTGCTGTGTGTTGCCTACAAGACTGTTTTGTCGTCAATTTATCGTTTTCGTGTTTGTTTTTTGAAAAATAAAAATGAGCATTCACGTACCCGCTGCGCCTTGGTCCATCTATTATGGCGACCGTGACAGAATCTCCCACCAGCCACGGACCAAGCAGCGGAGGAAGGAGCAGCAGGTGGACTATCGGGAGTCGTGGACCTGGGAGGAGATTATAGCCGGAGAGGGCTCATGGAGGAAGGTTAAAGAGGACCGTGAATGTTACAGGGGTACACGGTTGGCGTTTAAACCTGAGAGGCAGCCCCAATAAACATTTTTGGGGGGGCACACGGGTAGTTTGGCAGGGCCAGGATTAAGCCCCAAGCCAAATCCCCGTGCTTTTTGGAGGCAACCTATTACTGGACAGGTCCTGTGCTTCGGAGTAATGCGCACTGCGTCAAGGCCAAGTATTTACAGGCCGGTGTGCGCGGTGCCAGCGCCCCGCATTTTCCAGGGGGAAGCGGGTATCCAGCCAGTAAGGGTGGAGCCAGTGCTGCGCTCGAGACCGCCAGTGCGTCTTCACGGTCCAGTGTATCCTGTTCCTGCTCCTCGCACTAGCCGTGAGGTGCGTGTCTCCAGTCTGGCACATCCCAAGCCAGCACCACGCACCAGGCTTCCAGTGCATCTGCCCAGTCCAGTATGTCCTGTTCCCGCTCCTCCCACTAGCCTTGAAGTGCGTGTCTCCAGTCTGATACCTCCACTACCAGCCCCACGCACCAGGATTCCAGTACGTCAGCCCAGTCCCGAGCTTCTGACGACAGTGCCTCGTCCAGAACTTCCGGCAACAGTGCCTCGTCCAGAACTTCCGGCAACAGTGCCTCGCCCAGAACTTCCGGCAACAGTGCCTCATCCAGAGTGTCCGGTAACAGTGCCTCGTCCAGAACTTCCGGAACCAAGAGAGACGGCCCACTGTCCGGAACCAAGAGAGACGGCCCACTGTCCGGAACCAAGAGAGACGGCCCACTGTCCGGAGCTCCCAGACTCGTCCTACAGTCCGGAGCTCCCTAAGTCGCTCTACAGTCCGGAGCTCCCAGAGTCGTCCTACACTCCGGAGCTCCCAGAGTTGACCTACAGTCCGGAGCTCCCAGAGTCATCCTACAGTCCGGAGCTCCCAGAGTCCAGTCCAGGGTCCTCAGTGACAGGTTTCAGGCCGAGGTATTCAGTGGGGGTGGACTGGTCAGGTAGGGGACTAAGGCCTAAGCCTAAGCCACCTCCACTGTAGGAGGTTTGGGGAGGGGGGGTGTAGCACGGGAGCCGTCGGTGACGGCAGCCACCCTCCCTTCCCTCCCTTTAGTTTAGGGGTTTATTTTCTGGGTATTTTTGTTGTCAGGTGCATCCGGGGTCTGCACCTTTGGGGGGGGGGGGGGGTGTACTGTCACGTCCTGACCAGTAAAGGGGTTATTTGTTATTATAGTTTGGTCAGGACGTGGCAGGGGGTATTTGTTTTATATGGTTTTGAGTGTGTGTTTATGTAGAGGGGCAATTTATGTTTCCGGGGTTTTTGGTTTAGTTCTATGTTGTACAGTTCTATGTCTGTTTCTAGGGTGTTTATTTCTATGTTTAGTATTTGGGATTGGGGCCTTCAATTGGAGGCAGCTGGTTATCGTTGCTTCTGATTGAAGGTCCTTTAATTAGGAGTTTGTTTGTTTTGGGGATTGTGGGAGATTGTTTCTTATATTGCTGTGTGTTTCCTACAAGACTGTTTTGTCATCAGTTTATCGTTTTTCGTGTTTGTTTTGGATAAATAAAAATGAGCATTCATGTACCCGCTGCGCCTTGGTCCGTCTATTACGACGACCGTAACAAGTATTCTATTGTTTCCAGTTCTTGTCTTATATTATCTCCAATGTCCATGTAAAACACCTGTCTGATTAGGATGAGTAATGTCTGATAATACTTTAATTCTATGCGCCAAGCATTTAGCTAGGATTTTTGCATCACAACATTGAAGTGTAAGAGACCTCCAATTTTTTTTAAATGGACTGGATCTTTATATTTACCACCTCGGTCCTGTTTCAGTAAAAAGGATATTAGACCTTCTTGTTGCGTGTCTGATAATCTACCATTTATATAGGAGTGGTTAAAACATGCTAATAATGGTCCTCTGAGTATATAAAAAAAGTTTGGTATACTTCCACTGGTATGCCATCCAGCCCTCGAGTTTTCCCTTGCCGTTAAGGCTTTAATTGCATCTAGAAGTTCCTCCTCTGTAATTTGGCTTTCACATGTTTCTTTCTGTACAGATGTTAATTTTGGGCTAGGGTTCATACCTCTGCCCTCTCTGTCCGAAGCGGTGTACACATTCGAGTTGGATTTTGTCAATAGCTTCACGTGGAATCTGAAGCGCTGTGAAGAGGAACTCTCTAACTACAGATTCAGGAACTTCACCTTCTTTCTCTTGGATACCTGTAATTACCAGATTCTCTCTCGTGGATCTAGTCTGTATGTCAAGTAAGGCTTCTCTCAGAAAGGTGTTCTCCTTTTTAAGTTCATTAACTTCGGTTTCAATCTTATTGACTGTCCCTTTTAGCTTGTTTGTATCTTTCTCCAATGTCACAGCGTTTTCATCACTCATCTCGAGGCCTTCACCTCTTTTATATCCTTACTGACTAATTCAAGTATACCCAGTTTGTCATTTATTGATTCTAACAGATCGATTTCGACCTTTACCATTCCCAGTGGTGAAAATATTAAATCGTCTGTGTCTGTAGAAGAGTCACATTTTCATTTTGAAATAGCTTCCCCTGTCTTACTCTCCATCATGTTTGGGTGTTGCTTGTTTTCTGAAAATTTGTCGATAAATTTCTCTCATCTTAAGATTTGTTTTGTGTTGTTATCCAGATTGAAGGTTATCACCCACCAGATTGTGTAGTGCTAATATTTAGTCTAACTTACCGATATTGAATATTACGTTTTTATCTTGAGGTGCTCTACATAACTACATTCAGTCCGCCATCTTCAGTCCGCCATCTTCCTTGACTACCTTTAAGTCTTCATTGAAGACTCATCTCTTCAGCAGGTTCTATGATTGAGTGTAGTCTGGCCCAGGGGTGTGAAGGTGAACGGAAAGGCACTGGAGCAGTTAACCACCCTTGCTGTCTCTGCCTGGCCAGTTCCCCTCTCTCCACTGGGATTCTCTGCCTCAAACCCTATTACAGGGGCTGAGACACTGGCTTACTGGTGCTCTTCCATGCCGTCCCTAGGAGGGGTGCGTCACTTGAGTGGGTAGAGTCACTGACGTGATCTTCCTGTTGGGGTTGGCCCCCCCCCCCTCGGATTCGTGCCATGGGGGAGATCTTCGTGGGCTATACTCGGCCTTGTCTCAGGATGGTAAGTTGGTGGTTGAAGGAATCCCTCTAGTGGTGTGGGGGCTGTGCTTTGGAAAAGTGGGTGGGGTTATATCCTGCCTGTTTGGGCCTGTCCGGGGGTATCGTCTGACAGGGCCAAAGTGTCTTCCGACCCCTCCTGTCTCAGCCTCCAGTATTTATGATGCAGTTGTTTATGTGTCGGGGGGCTAGGGACAGTCTGTTAGATCTGGGGTATTTCTCCTGTCTTATCCAGTGTCCTGTGTGAATTTAAGTATGCTCCCTCTAATTCTCTCTCTCTTCTTTTTCTGTCTTTCTCTTTCTCCTTCTCTCTCTCTTTCTCTCTCTCTCTTTCTCTCTCTTTCTCTCTCTCAGAGGACCTGAGCCCTAGGACCATGCTTCAGGAATACCTGTCCTGATGACTTCTTGCTGTCCCCAGTCCACCTGGTCGTGCTGCTCCAGTTTCAACTGTTCTGCCTGCGGCTATGGAACCCTTACCTGTTCACTGGACGTGATACCTTGTCCCGGACCTACTGTTTTGGATTCTCTCTGTACCGCACATGCTGTCTCTAACTCTGAATGATTGGCTATGAAAAGCCAACTGACATTTACTCCTGAGGTGCTGACCTGTTGCACCCTCTACAACCACTGTGATTATTATTATCTAACCCTGCTGGTCATCTATGAACGTTTGAACATCTTGGCCATGTGCTGTTATAATCTCCACCCGGCACAGCCAGAAGAGGACTGGCCACACCTCAGAGCCTAGTTCCTCTCTAGGTTTCTTCCTAGGTTCCTGCCTTTCTAGGGAGTTTTTCCAAGCCACTGTGCTTCTACATCTGCATTGCTTATTGTTTGGGGTTTTAAGCTAGGTTTCTGTACAGCACTTTGTGACATTGGCTAATGTAAAAAGGGCTTTATAAATAAATGTGATTTGATTTGAGAGGTTATTTTCCTGGCACCACACTTCCAGGGCCCTCACCTCCTCCGTATAGGCTGTCTCATCATTGTTGGTAGTAAAGGCCTCCTACTATTATGTCATCTGTAAACTTGATCATTGAGTTGGAGGCGTGCTTGGCCATGCAGTCATGGGTGAACAGAGAGTACAGGAGGGGGCTGAGCACACATTCTTGTGGGGCCTCAGTGTTGCAGATTAGCAAAGTGGATGTTTCCTACCTTCTCCACCTGAGGGGGGGGGGGGGTGTTTGCGGCCAGTCAGGAAATCCAGGACCAAGTTGCACATGGCGGGGTTCAGACGGGCGGTAAGGAAATTGAAGTGGGTCTAGGGTGTTAGGTAAGGTAGAGGTGTTATGATCCTTGACTAGTCTCTCAAAGAACTTCATGATGACAGAGTGCTACGGGGCAATAGTCTTTTAGTTCAGTTACCTTTGCATTATTGGGTACAGGAACAATGGTTGTCATCTTGAAGGATGTGTGGACAGCAGACTGGGATGGGAGAGATTGAATATGTCCGTTACACTCCAGCCAGCTGGTCTACGTATGCTCTGAGGACGCAGCTAGGGATGCTGTCTGGGCCGGCAGCCTTGTGAAGGTTAAATGTCTTACTGGCCACGGAGAACAAGAGCCCACAGCCCTTGGTAGCGGGCCTCGTCGGTGGCACTATGTTATCCTCAAAGCGGGCGAAGAAGGTGTTTACCTTTTCTGAAAGCAAGACGTCTGTATCCGCGACATGGCTGGTTTTCCCTTTGTAGTCCGTGACTGTCTGTAGACCCTGCCACATACGTCTTGAGTCTGAGCCGTTGAATTGCGACTCCACTTTGTCTCTATACTGATGTTTGCCTGTTTGATTACCTTACGGAGGGAATAACTACACTGTTTGTATTCGGCAATATTCCCAGTCACCTTGCCATGGTTAAATGTGGTGGTTCGTGCTTTCAATTTTGCGCGAATGCTTCCATCTATCCACGGTTTCTGGTTAGGTTAGGTTTTAATAGTCACAGTGGGTACAACATCTCCTATACACTTCCAGATAAACTCAGTCACAGTATCAGTGTATTCGACAATGTTATTCTTGGAGGCTACCCAGAACATATCCCAGTCCGTGTTATCAAAACAATCTTGAAGCGTGGATTCCGATTGGTCAGACCAGCATTGAATAGTCCTTAGCACGTGTACTTCTTGTTTGAGTTTCTTTCTATAGGAAGGGAGGAGCAAAATGGAGTCGTGATCAGATTTCGCAAAGGGAGGGCGGGGGAGGGCCTTGTAGGCATCCCGGAAGTTGGAGTAGCAGTGATTGAGTGTTTTAGCAGCGCGAGTACTACAGTCAATGTTTTGATAGAACTTCGGTAGCGTTTTCCTCAAATTTGCTTTGTTAACATCCCCAGCCACAATAAATGCGGCCTCAGGATATGTGGTTTCCAGTTTGCATAAAGTCCAGTGAAGTTCTTTAAGAGCCTTCATGGTATCGGCTTGAGGGAGAATATACACGGCTGTGACAATAACCTCTATGGGCTAGGTGGGACGCAGGCGTCCCCCCCGTGGTGCACTCCATCAACAGCAGGTGCATTTCAAGAGCGGCAAATTTGAATCCAAATAAATGTCAAAATTCAAATTTTTCAAACATACAACTATTTTACACCCTTTGAAAGATAAACATCTCCTTAATCTAACCACGTTTTACGATTTCAAAAAGGTTTTACGGCGAAAGCATAAATTTAGAGTATGTTAGGACAGTACATTTACAAGAGTTGTGTGTAATGTTTTGTCAATTCAAAGACAGGGTCACCAAAACCATAAAACCAGCTAAAATGATGCACTAACCTTTAACAATCTCCATCAGATGACACTCCTAGGACATTATGTTAGACAATGCATGCATTTTTAGTTCCATCAAGTTCATATTTATATCCAAAAACAGCGTTTTACTATGGCATTGATGTTGAGGAAATCGTTTCCCTCCAATAACCGGCAGTCAAGTCAGCATCACAAATTAAATAATTAAAATTAGAAAACATTGGTAAAATATTATATTGTCATTTAAAGAATTATAGATTTACATCTCTTGAATGCAATCAACTTGCCAGATTTAAAAATAACCTTACTGGGAAATCACACTTTGCAATAATCTGAGCACTGCACCCAGAAATATACGCGTTGCGATACAGACTAGCCGTCATGTTGGGGAGATCTAAAATCGAAAATACTATGTAAATAATCCATTACCTTTGATTCTCTTCATCAGATGTCACTTCCAGGTATCACAGGTCCATAACGAATGTAGTTTTGTTCAAAAAAGCTCATCATTTATGTCCAAAAATCTCCGTCTTGTTAGCACATGATCTAAGCCCGCCGGACTTCACTTCATGAACGAGGGGAAAAAATATATTTACGTTCGTTCAAACATGTCAAACGTTGTATAGCATAAATCATTAGGGCCTTTTTTAACCAGAACATGAATAATATTCAAGGTGGACGAATGCATACTCTTTTATAACGTATTGGAACGAGGGTACCCAACATGAACTCGCGCGCCAGGTGTCTAATGGGCCATCATCGTTCCATGGCTCTTGTTCGGTCAGATCTCCCTCCAGAAGACTCAAAACACTTTGTAAAGGCTGGTGACATCTAGTGGAAGCAATAGGAAGTGCCAAAATATTCCTCAGCCCCTGTGTTTTTCAATGGCATAGGTTTAAAGGTAATACAACACATCAGGTATCCACTTCCTGTCAGAAAATGTCTCAGGGTTTTGCCTGCCAAATGAGTTCTGTTATACTCACAGACACCATTCAAACAGTTTTAGAAACTTTAGAGTGTTTTCTATCCATATATAATAAGTATATGCATATTCTAGTTACTGGGTAGGATTAGTAACCAGATTAAATCGGGTACATTTTTTTTATCCAGCCGTGCAAATACTGCCCCCTAGCCCTAACAGGTTAACCGAAGATAATTATCTTGGGAGGTAATAGGGCCGGCATTTGATTGTGTGGTATTCTAGGTAGGGTGAACAAAAGGTCTTGAATTCCTGTATAGTTATCACAATCACATCATGAGTAGTTAATCATGAAACACACACCCGCCCTTCATCTTCCCAGAGAGATAATTATTCCTGTCTGCGCGATGAACTGAGAACCCAACTGGCTGTACGGACTCAGACAGCATATCCTGAGAGAACCATGTTTCAGTGAAACAGAGTATGTTACAATCCCTGATGTCTCTCTGGAAGGAAATCCTTGCCCTGAGCTCGGCAACTTTATTATCCATAGACTAAACATTAGTGGGTAATATACTCAGAAGTGGTGGGTGGTGTGCGCACTTCCTGAGTCGGACTAGAAGACCACTTTGAATACCTCTTCTTCGCCGGCGGTGTTTTGGATCAGCCTCTGGAATCAGTTCAATTGCCCTGGGGGGTAAGAATAAAGGATCCGATTCGGGAAAGTTGTATTCCTGGTTGTAATGCTGGTGAGTTACCGCCGCTCTGATAGCCAAAAGATCTTCCCAACTGTATGTAATAACACACAAAAAATTCTGGGCTAATAACGTAAGAAATTACACAAAAAACAAATACTGCCAAGTTGCCTATGGGCTAGAAGAATGGCTGCCCTATCTATTGGCATCATTTTGAAGTCAAGGCTGTGTTTAGACAATGACTTATCAATGACCCAAGCCCGGCTCAGATAATCCCTACTATTGTGTCGCTGAGTTGTTGTAGTGCTTCTGCAAATGTACATTGTCCCAGGAGCGTTGGCATACACAATGTAAATAACCTAATTTATGTCCTTCTGACTCCCCTGAATGCCTCTGTCAACCCTACATCTATTGCATGCAGTAACCATGTGCCTATGAACCTGAGTAATACTGTTAGCACTGAGGCTGTGTGCCCTAGTACGAAGTCCACTGTGTGCAGCTCACCCTGCACTATCAGCTCCAATATAAATAACATGTGCATGTCTACTTCTGATAAGCTTACGAGTAAAGCAATAAAAATGATCAAGTATCCCAAAAAAGTGAAAAAAATATCCCACATTAACATATGTAGCAAGGTTCATGAAGAAACAAGGTTCATGAAATCAATAACTCTGCCTCACCTAAAGCCCATTCTGGTGGGAAGCTGCTATAGACCAACAAGTACAAACAGGCAGTATTTGGATATTATGTGTGAAATACTTGATAACGTATGTGATATCAACAGAGAGGTGTATTTTTTAGGTGATTTCAATATTGACTGGCTTTCATCAATCTGCCCACTCAAGAAAATGCTTCAAACTCTAACCAGTGCCTGCAACCTGGTTCAGGTTATCAGTCTACCTGCTAGGGTAGTTACAAACAGCACAGGAATGAAATCATCAACATGTATTGATCACATCATTAACTAATGCAGCCGAAATTTGCTTTCAAGAAATATCCATATTCATAGGATGCAGTGATCACAAAACAGTTGCCATATCTAGGAAGACCAGAGTTCCAAAGGCTGGGCCTAATATAGTGTACAAGAGGTAGTGATTCCTATGTTGATGATGTAAATAATATTTGCTGATCTATGGTGTGTAATGAGGAGCAACCAGACAACGCACTTGACACATTTATGAAATTGCTTATTCCTGTTACTAATAAGCATAAACCCATTAAGAAAATGACTGTAAAAACTGTTAAATCCCCGTGGATTGGTGAGGAATGGAAGAATGGTATGGTTGAGAGGGATGAGGATAAAGGGAAAGCAAATAAGTCTGGCTGCACAACCGATTGGCAAATGTATAGCAAATTGACAAATCATGTGACAAAATTGAATAAAAATAAGAAGCTACACTTTGAAACAAAGATAAATTACATTTATTGAACTAGGCAAATAAGTCAAGAACAAATTATTATTTTCAATGACGGCCTAGGAACAGTGGGTTAACTGCCTTGTTCAGCCTTGTCAGCTCGGGGATTTGATCTTGCAACCTTTTGGTTACTAATGCAATGCTCTAACCACTAGGCTACCTGCCGCCCCAAATAAAGAATGAGAGTAAAAAGCTTTGGAGCACCTTAAATTACATTTTGGGAAAAAAGGCAAATTCAGTTCCATCATTAATTGAATCAGATGGCTCATTGATCACAAAACACACTGATATTGATACTACTTTAATTATTTTGTTCATTGGCAAGATTAGCAAATTTAAGCATGACATACAGCAACAAACGCTGACACTACACATCCAAGTTTATCTGAGCAAATTATGAAAGACAGTGTTGTAATTTTGAATTCTGTAAAGTGAGTGTAGAAGAGGTGAAAAAAATTGTTGTCTATCAACAATGACAAGCCACTGGTGTCTGAGAACTTGGACGGAAAATGACTGAGGTTAATAGCGGATGATATTGCCACTCCTATTTGCCATATGTTCAATTTAAGCCTACTAGAAAGCATATGCCCCCAGGCCTGGAGGGAAGCAAAAGTAATTCCGCTACCTAGGAATAGTAAAGCCCGGCTCAAATAGCCGACCAATCAGCCTGTTATCATACCAAAGTAAACTTTTGGAAAAAATTGCATTTGACCAGATAGAATGCTATTTTACAGAAAACAAATTGACAACTGTCACGACTTCCGCTGAAGTCGGTCCCTCTTCTTGTTCGGGCGGCGTTCGGCGTCACCGGCCTTCTACTTTTACATTTACATTTTACATTTTAGTCATTTAGCAGACGCTCTTATCCAGAGCGACTTACAGTAGTGAATGCATACATTTCATACATTTTTTTCTTCCGTACTGGTCCCCCGTGGGAATCGAACCCACAACCCTGACGTCGCAAACGCAAAATGCTCTACCAACTGAGCCACACGTCGATCCAGTTTTAATTTTCCATTTGTTTTGTCTTTGTTTTACACACCTGGTTTCAATTCCCCAATTACATCTTCATTGTTTAACCCTCTGTTTTCCCCATGGTTTTTGTGAGTGATTGTTTTATTGTATGTTCGGTCCGATGTTTGTGGGCTTGGTATTACTTCATGTATTTGGACATTTTTAGTAAAGTTCATTGTGTTACTGATCTCTGCTGTCCTGTGCCTGACTCCTCTGCACCAGCTACACCCAGAACCTTACAACAACAAACTTTCAGCACGCTTATAGGTAAGGGAGGAACATTCAACAAGCAAAGCACTTACACAAATGCTTGATGACTGGCTGAGAGAAATGTATGATAAAAAGATTGTGGGGTTTATTTTGTTAGACTTCCATCTGGCTTTTGACATTATTGATCATAGTCTGCTGCTGGAAAAACTTGGGTTATGGCCTTACACACCCTTCTATATTGTGGATAAAGAGTTAACAGAATACAGAGGGTGTTCTTTAATGGGAGCCTCTTCAACATAATCCAGGTAGAATCAGAAATTCCCAAGGGCAGCTGTCTAGGCCCCTTACTTTTTTCAATCTTTACTAACGACATGAATAAATCCAGTGTGTTGATGTATGCGGATGACTCAATACTATACATGTCAGCTACTACAATGACTGAAATGACTGCAACACTTAACAAAGAGCTGCAGTTCAATTCAGAGTGGGTGGCAAGGAATAAGTTAGTCCTACATTTTTCAAAAACTAAAAGCATTGTATTTGGGACAAATCATTCACTAAACCTTAAACCTCAACTAAATATTATAGTAAATAATTTGGACATTCAGCATGTTGAGGTGACTAAACTGCTTGGAGTAACCCTGGATTGTAAACTGTCATGGTCAAAACATATTGATACAACAGTAGGTGTATGTTGATAGACAACATTAGCAGCATACAGCTGGCTGGTTATACGCTGTACTGGCAGGATAGAACAGTGGCGTCTGGTAAGGGGCGGCGGACTATGTATTTTTGTAAATAACAGCCGGTGCACGATATCTAAGGAAGTCTCAAACTATTGTTCGCCTGAGGTAGAGTATCTCATGATAAGGTGTAGACCACAATATCTACCAAGAGAGTTTTCATCTGTATTTTTCGTAGCTGTTTACATACCACCACAGACTGAGGCTGGCACTAAGACAGCATTGAATGAGCTGTATTACGCCATAAGAAAACAGGAAAACGCTCACACAAACAAGAAAATGCTCATCCAGAGGTGATGCTCCTAGTAGCCAGGGACTTAATGCAGGGAAACTTAAATCCGCTTTACCAAATTTTTATCAGCATGTTAAATGTGCAACCAGAGGGAAAAAACTCTGGACCACCTTTACTCCACACACAGAGATGAATACAAAGCTCTCCCTCACCCTCCGTTTGGCAAATCTGACCATAATTCTGTCCTCTTAATTCCTGCTTTCAAGCTAAAATTAAAGCAGGAAGCACCAGTGACTAGGTCAATAAAAAAGTGGTCAGATGAAGCGGATGCTACGCTACAGGACTGTTTTGCTACCACAGACTGGAATATGTTCCGGCATTCCTCTGATGACATTGAGGAGTACACCACAATAGTCATTGGCTTCATCAATAAGTGCATCGATGATGTTGTCCCCACAGGACCGCTGCCACTTCAAGGAGCGGGACTCTAACCAGGAAGCTTATAAGAAATCCCGCTATGCCCTCAGATGAACTATAAAACAGGCAAAGAGTCAATACAGGGCTAAGATCAACTATACTACACCGGCTCTGACGCTCTTTGGATGTGGCAGGGCTTGCAAGCCCTTACAGACTACAAAAGGAAGCACAGCCAAGACCTGCCCAGTGACACGAGCTTACCAGATGATCTAAACTACTTCTATGCTCGCTTCGAGGCAAATAACACTGAAACATGCATGAGAGCACCAGCTGTTTCGGAAGACTGTGTGATCACGCTCTCTGCAGCCGATGTAAAACCATTAAACAGGTCAAATTCGTGATGGTAAATGCCCATTGAAACATATTGCAAATGGACAGCCGTGCGCCTGGTGAATGGAACGGGTTACCAGGAGCACATTTTAAAAAAAAAAAGTAATGCCTAGGGGGGTGCAAGGGTCCACGGTTGGGTAGGGAGCACCCCCACACCCGTGCCCATCCAATAAGGGGTGCCCCTGGTCATTTTGGAAATTTTTTCAAAAAATCGTTAAACGACAGAGTCCCACTTCTCCCTCATCATACATGACAAATAGACCTTCTAGGTTGATTCATGGCTTAACATAGTGCTATATATAATTTGGGCCATATAAATGCCATTTGGACATGGTTCACTGACTTTTGGGTTTGGAAACCAACTTCCTATGATCATACATGGCAAATGGACATTACATCCTGATTTGGCACTTTCAATACTTTCATATTGGATTTGGACATTTCTTATGGCATTTGGCAATGGTTAACTGACTTTTGACTTCCTATGATATCATATTGCAAATGGACAAAACATATGCCTTATGGACAAGTCAAAAAAATATGACAATAAAATATGACAAATGCATGTTCATACAGCTCTTATATATGTATAATTGACCAAATAAAATCGAAAGAATCTCGAAAAATGGTCCAGAAAGCACTGTCAACTTCTTATGGCTTGAGGGCGCTATTTTCACATCCGGATGAAAAGTGTGCCCAAAGTATATTGCCTGCTACTCAGGCCCAGAAGCTAGGATATGCATATAATTGGTAGATTTGGATAGAAACACTCCGTTTCTAAAACTGTTTGAATGATGTCTGTGAGTATAACAGAACTTATTTGGCAGGCGAAACCCAGAGGACAAACCATCCAGGATTTTTTTTTTTAGGTCACTCTCTTTTCAATGAGTTTTCATTGAGAATCCATAATTCTTAGGCAGTTGCTTGCAGTTCCTATCGCTTCCACTGGATGTCAACAGTCTTTAGAAATTGGTTGATGTTTTTCCTTTGTGTAATGAAGAAGTGGCCCTGTTCAGAATGAGGCTCGAGAGAAGTGTACTGTTTGATAGAGGCGCGTGACCTGAAAAGCATGCTCCACTTTCCTCCGGTATTGAACGCAGTTTATCCCGTTTGAAATTTTATCGATTATTTACGTTAAAAAATACCTAAAGTTGTATTAGGAAAGTTGTTTGAAATGTTTGGACAAAGATTACAGGTAACTTGAGATATTTTGTAGTCATGTTGCGCGAGTTGGAACCAGTGTTTTTCTGAATCAAACGTGCCAAATAAATGGACATTTTGGATATATAACGACGGAATTAATCGAACAAAAGGACCATTTGTGATGTTTATCGGACATATCGGAGTGCCAACAGAAGAAGCTCGTCAAAGGTAAGGCATGAATTATATCGTTATTTCTGAGTTTTGTGTCGCGCCTGGCTGGATGAATTATGATTGTCTGTGTTGTTTGATGGGGTGCTGTCCTCACATAATATCATTGTTTGCTTTCGCCGTAAAGCCTTTTTGAAATCTGACACTGTGGCTAGATTAACCTGTTAGGGCTAGGGGGCAGTATTTGCACGGCTGGATAAAAAAATGTACCCGATTTAATCTGGTTACTAATCCTACCCAGTAACTAGAATATGCATATACTTATTATATATGGATAGAAAACACTCTAAAGTTTCTAAAACTGTTTGAATGGTGTCTGTGAGTATAACAGAACTCATTTGGCAGGCAAAACCCTGAGACATTTTCTGACAGGAAGTGGATACCTGATGTGTTGTATTACCTTTAAACCTATGCCATTGAAAAACACAGGGGCTGAGGAATATTTTGGCACTTCCTATTGCTTCCACTAGATGTCACCAGCCTTTACAAAGTGTTTTGAGTCTTCTGGAGGGAGATCTGACCGAACAAGAGCCATGGAACGATGATGTCCCATTAGACACCTGGCGCGCGAGTTCATGTTGGGTACCCTCGTTCCAATACGTTATAAAAGAGAATGCATTCGTCCACCTTGAATATTATTCATGTTCTGGTTAAAAAAGGCCCTAATGATTTATGCTATACAACGTTTGACATGTTTGAACGAACGTAAATATATTTTTTCCCCTCGTTCATGAAGTGAAGTCCGGCGGGCTTAGATCATGTGCTAACAAGACGGAGATTTTTGGACATAAATGATGAGCTTTTTTGAACAAAACTACATTCGTTATGGACCTGTGATACCTGGAAGTGACATCTGATGAAGAGAATCAAAGGTAATGGATTATTTACATAGTATTTTCGATTTTAGATCTCCCCAACATGACGTCTAGTCTGTATCGCAACGCGTATTTTTCTGGGCGCAGTGCTCAGATTATTGCAAAGTGTGATTTCCCAGTAAGGTTATTTTTAAATCTGGCAAGTTGATTGCGTTCAAGAGATGTAAATCTATAATTCTTTAAATGACAATATAATATTTTACCAATGTTTTCTAATTTTAATTATTTAATTTGTGGTACTGACTTGACTGCCGGTTATTGGAGGGAAACGATTTCCTCAACATCAATGCCATAGTAAAACGCTGTTTTTGGATATAAATATGAACTTGATAGAACTAAAAATGCATGCATTGTCTAACATAATGTCCTAGGAGTGTCATCTGATGGAGATTGTAAAAGGTTAGTGCATCATTTTAGCTGGTTTTATGGTTTTGGTGACCCTGTCTTTGAATTGACAAAACATTACACACAACCCTTGTAAATGTACTGTCCTAATATACTCTAAATTTATGCTTTCGCCGTAAAACCTTTTTGAAATCGTAAAACGTGGTTAGATTAAGGAGATGTTTATCTTTCAAAGGGTGTAAAATAGTTGTATGTTTGAAAAATGTGAATTTTGACATTTATTTGGATTCAAATTTGCCGCTCTTGAAATGCACCTGCTGTTGATGGAGTGCACCACGGGTGGCACGCTAGCGTCCCACCTAGCCCATAGAGGTTAAAGAGATGGGTGGGGCTAAAGCTTAAGAGGGTGTGAGCGATGCTGAATGGGTGGAGACAAAGAAGAGCTCTCCAGTAGGTACCAAAATTATTCAAGGGCCATTTTTTCAAAAGTGAGATTACACGTTTATCAACTTTCAAAGCAGAATTACTTTCCCATTGTTCCTCAACTGTAGGGTATGATGTACCATTTTCTAGCTCTGAGTCTCTACTTTTATCCAATGTAAAAAACACAATTTCAAATTCTGCTACATAACACCGAATCAGTCACAAATATGGGCCTGTCTGTATGGGCAGAACATTTCCAAGGCTTTAATATGGGCCTGTCTGTATAGGAAGAACATTTGTAGGGCTTTAACTTCTCAGGGCTACGTGGGACGCTAGTGTCCCACCTGCGGGACTGTCACGTCCTGACCAGTAAAAGGGGTTATTTGTCATTTTAGTTTGGTCAGGGCGTGGCAGGGGGTGTTTGTTTTGTGTGTTTCGGTGTTTATGGGTTTAGGTTCTATGTTCTCTATTTCTGTGTTTATATCTAGTTTTCTATTTCTATGTTTGGTTTTGGCAATGACCTCCAATTAGAGGCAGCTGGTTGTCGTTGTCTCTAATTGGAGGCCATATTTAGTTGGGTTTGTTTCACTTGTGTTTTGTGGGTGGATATTTTCTGTATAGCCTGGGAGCCTTATGGAACTGTTTTTGTCGTTTGTTTATTTTGTTTAAGTGTTTTCTTTAAATAAATTAAGAAGATGAGCACTTAACCCACTGCGACTTGGTCCAATCCTTACAATGCCTATGACAGAACCACCCACCAAACAAGGACCAAGCAGTGGGGATTGGAGCACCGAGGAGAAGGATGGACGTGGGAGGCAGAACGATGTTTCTGGGAGAGAAAATTAAGGGAGCTACATGAGGCCGAGAGGCACCCCACACGAGGAGTTTGGCAGAGTCAGAGTGGAGACCTGAGCCAACTCCCCGTGCTTATTATGGGGAGCGACGGATCAAACAAGCACCTTGTTACGCAGAAATGCACACGGTGTCACCCATACGCACACACAGTCCGGTGCGGCCAATAAGGGCTCCGCAGCGTTGCCGGGCAAGAGTTGGCCGGCAGCCAGGAAGAAGTGTGCCGGCACAACGGATCTGGTCTCCAGTGCGTCTCCTCGGCCCAGTGTATCTTGCGCCTGCTCTACGCATGGCAGCCCTCATTCCCCAGAACAGCCCAGTTCACCCTGTGCCAGCGCTCCGCCCGTGCCGGGCTACAATGACCATCCAGCCAGGACGGGTTGTGCAGGCCGTGCGCGCCAGACCTCCAGTGCGTCTCCAAGACCCAGTGTACCCTGTTCCTGCTCCCCGCACTAGCCTGAAGGTGCGTGTTACTAGTCTGGCACCTCCTAGGCAAGCCCCACGCATCAGGCCTCCAGCGACGCCTCTCAGCCCGGGGTCTCCAGCGACGCTCCCCAGCCCGGAGTCTCCAGCGACGCTCCTCAGCCCGGAGTCTCCAGCGACGCTCCTCAGCCCGGGGTCTCCAGCGACGCTCCCCAGCCCGGAGTCTCCAGCAACGCTCCCCAGCCCGGGGTCTCCAGCGACGCTCCTCAGCCCAGAGTCTCCAGCGACGCTCCCCGGCCCGGAGTCTCCAGCGACGCCTCTCAGCCCGGGGTCTCCAGCGACGCTCCCCAGCCCGGAGTCTCCAGCGATGCTCCTCAGCCCGGAGCCTCCAGCGACGCTCCTCAGCCAGGAGCCTCCAGCGACGCTCCTCGGCCCGGAGCCTCCAGCAACGCTCCTCAGCCCGGGGCCTCCAGCGACGCTCCCCGACCCGGGGCCTCCAGCGATGCTCCCCAGCCTAGAGTCTTCTGAACGGGAGCTACGCCCAGAGCGAGAGCCACCTCCGTAGTGGGAGGATTGGGAAGGGGGGTGTAGCACAGGGACCGTCATTAACGGTGGCCACCCTCCCTTCCCTCCCTTTAAGTTTGGGGTTGTTTTTGTGGGGTTTTTGTTTGTGAGGTGCATTCGGGGTCTGCACCTTTGGGGGGGGGGGGGGTACTGTCACGTCCTGACCAGTAAAAGGGGTTATTTGTCATTGTAGTTTGGTCAGGGCGTGGCAGGGGGTGTTTGTTTTGTGTGTTTCAGTGTTTTTGGGTTTAGGTTCTATGTTCTCTATTTCTATGTTTATATCTAGTTTTCTATTTCTACGTTTCCAATTAGAGGCAGCTGGTTGTCATTGTCTCTAATTGGAGGCCATATTTAGTTGTGTTTGTTTCACTTGTGTTTTGTGGGTGGATATTTTCTGTATAGCCTGGGAGCCTTATGGAACTGTTGTTGTCGTTTGTTTATTTTGTTTAAGTGTTTTCTTTAAATAAATTAAGAAGATGAGCACTTTACCCGCTGCGCCTTGGTCCAATCCTTACGACGCCTATGACAGGGACACACTATTCAACAGCCAGTGAAATAGCATGGCGCGAAATACAAAACAGCAAAAATCTCATAATTTCATTTTCTCAAACAATCAACTATTTTACACCATTTTAAAGATAAACTTCTCGTTAATCTAATCACATTGTCCGATTTAAAAAAGGCTTTACGGCGAAAGCATAAAATTTGATTATGTTAGGACATAAACTTCACAAGAAAAACCACACAGCCATTTTCCAAGCAAGGACATGCATCACAAAAAACAAAAATTCTGCTAAAATATTCACTAACCTTTGATGATCTTCAACAGATGGCACTCATAGGACTTCATGTTATGATGTGATGTGATGTTCAGAAAATGTATTCCCACCAAAACCCTCTGGTGAATGTGCACATCAATTTACAAAAATACTCATCATAAACGTTGATAAAATTTACAACAGTTATTGAAAGAATTATAGATATACTTCTCCTTAAAACCTGTTAGGGCTAGGGGGCAGCATTGACACGGCTGGATAAAAAACATACCCGATTTAATCTGGTTACCACTCCTACTCAGTAACTAGAATATGCATATACTTATTACATATGGATAGAAAACACCCTACATTTTCTAAAACTGTTTGAATGGTGTCTGTGAGTATAACAGAACTCAAATGGCAGGTCAAAACCTGAGAGATTCCTTTACAGGAAGTGGCCTGTCTGACCATTTGTTGAACTTCTTTTCCATCTCTATCATTTACTAAGGATCTCTGCTCTAACGTGACACTTCCCACGTCTTCCATAGGCTCTCAGAACCCGGGAAAAAACAGAATGTCGTCATCCCAGCCCCAGGCTGAAACACATTATCGCCTTTCTCAAGTGGCCCATCAAGAGACACTAGCTTATGCGCGTGACCCCGACCGCCCCCGCCTTTGGGATTTTTTCCTCTGTTTGCCGAAAAGGAGATTCCCTGTCGGAATATTATCGCTTTTCTACGAGAAAAATGTCGTAAAAATTGATTTTAAACAGCGGTTGACATGCTTCGACGTACGGTAATGGAATACTTAGAATTTTATTGTCAGGAATTGCGCCAAGCGCGTGACACTTCTTTACTATTTCGGATAGTGTCTGGAACGCACGAACAAAACGCCGCTATTCGGATATAACGATGGATTATTTTGGACCAAACCAACATTTGTTATTGAAGTAGCTGTCCTGGGTGTGTATTCTGACGAAGACAACAAAAGGTAATGACATTTTTATAATAGTAAATATGATTATGGTGAGTGCTAAACTTGCCGGGTGTCTAAATAGCGAGCCCGTGATGCCTGGGCTATGTACTTAGAATATTGCAAAATGTGCTTTCACCAAAAAGCTATTTTAAAATCGGACATATCGAGTGCATAGAGGAGGTCTGTATCTATAATTCTTAAAATAATTGTTATGCTTTTTGTGAACGTTTATCGTGAGTAATTTAGTAAAATGTTAGCGAATTCCCCGGAAGTTTGCGGGGGGTATGCTAGTTCTGAACGTCACATGCTAATGTAAAAAGCTGGTTTTTGATATAAATATGAACTTGATTGAACAAAACATGCATGTATTGTATAACATAATGTCCTAGGGTTGTCATCTGATGAAGATCATCAAAGGTGAGTGCTGCATTTAGCTGTCTTCTGGGTTTTGGTGACATTATATGCTGGCTTGAAAAATGGGTGTCTGATTATTTCTGGCTTGGTACTCTGCTGACATAATCTAATGTTTTGCTTTCGTTGTAAAGCCTTTTTGAAATCGGACAGTGTGGTTAGATTAACGAGAGTCTTATCTTTAAATGGCTGTAAAATAGTCATATGTTTGAGAAATTGAAGTAATAGGATTTTTAAGGTTTTGAAAATCGCGCCACAGGATAGCCGTGGCTGTTACGTAGGTGGGACGAATTCGTCCCGCCTAGCCTAGAGAGGTTAACGCAACCGCTTTGTCAGATTTTAAAATAGCTTTATGGAGAAAGCACATTTTTCAATATTCTGAGTACATAGCTCGCCATCAAAGCAAGCTATACAGATACCCGCCAAGTTCTGGGGTCAACTAAACTCAGAATTAGAATTTGTCACGTCCTGGCCAGTATAAGGGTTAATTGTTATTGTAGTTTGGTCAGGACGTGGCAGAGGGTATTTGTTTTATGTGGTTCAAGGTTGTGTGTTAGTTAGGAGGGTGTTTGATTTATTATTTCCGGGTTTTGAGTTATGGTCTATGTTTATGTATTTCTATGTGTAGTCTAGTGAGTGTGTTTCTATGTTGAGTTAATTGGGGTGGACTTCCAATTGAAGGCAGCTGTTTGGTGTTGCCTTTGATTGGAAGTCCTATATTAGTTGGGTGTGTTTGTCTTGTATTTGTGGGAGATTGTTTTTGCACTGCGTATGTATAGCCTGCAAAACTGTCATTTGTCGTGCTTATTGTTTTTTCGTGTTCAACATTCGTTAATAAATTAAGAAAATGAACACCAACTCTGCTGCATATTGGTCCACCTTTTCAGACGACGATTTCGCTATATCGTCCTCCGACGAAGAAAGGCGTGACAGTATTATAAATATTCTCTTACCTTTGCTGATCTTCGTCAGAATGCACTCCCAGGACTGCTACTTCCACAAGAAATGTTATTTTTGTTCGAAATACTCCATATTTATGTCCAAATACCTCTTTTTTTTTTTGTGCGTTCAGATCACTATCCAAAGGCATAACGCGCGAGCGTAAATCCAGACACGTAAAGTCAAATAGTTCCATTAGCGTTCGTAGAAACATGTCAAATGTTGTTTACAATCAATCCTTAGGGTCTTTTTAAGATAAAACGTCGATAATATTCCAACCGGACAATAGCGTATTCATTCAAGTAGAAAAGAAGGAACGGCACGCTCGCGGGCTCGCGCATAACCAAGCCCTTTGTCCATAGGCAGTCCACTCATTGACTGAGCTACTATTCTCTGCCCAGTAACAGGAGAAGGAGGAAAGAAGTTTCTAAAGGCTGTTGACAGCCAATGGGAGCCTTAGGAAGTGCAACGTGACCCCACAGACACTGTAGTTTCGATAGGGATTCAAAAGAACTACAATTCTCAGATTTCCCACTTCCTGGTTGGATTTTTCTCAGGTTTTTGCCTGCCATATGAGTTCTGTTATACTCAGACATCATTCAAACAGTTTTAGAAACTTCAGAGTGTTTTCTATCCAAATCTACTAATCATATGCAAATATTTGACTCTGGGCCCGAGTATTAGGCAGTTTACTCTGGGCACGCTTTTCATCCGAAAATGAAAATACTGCCCCCTATACCTTAAAAAGTTGATATGGGCCAGTCTGTATAGGAAGAACATTTACAGGGCTTTAACCTGTTAGAGCTAGGGGGCAGTATTGACACGGCCGGATAAAAAACGTACCCGATTTAATCTGGTTACTACTCCTGCCCAGTAACTAGAATATGCATATAATTATTGGCTTTGGATAGAAAACACCCTAAAGTTTCTAAAACTGTTTGAATGGTGTCTGTGAGTATAAGAGAACTCATATGGCAGGCCAAAACCTGAGAAGATTCCATGCAGGAAGTGGCCTGTCTGACAAGTTGTGTTTCATCTTGGCTCTTTTTATTGAAGACTGAGGATCTTTGCTCTAACGTGACACTTCCTACGGCTCCCATAGGCTCTCAGAGCCCGGGAAAAAGCTGAACGATATCGAGGCAGCCTCTGGCTGAAACACATTATCGCTTTTGGCAAGTGGCCGATCAGAGTACTATGGTCTTAGGCGCGTGCCCGAGTCGACCGAATGCTTTATTTTCTTTCGTCTGTTTACCTAAACGCAGATTCCCGGTCGGAATATTATCGCTTTTTTATGAGAAAAATGGCATAAAAATAGATTTTAAACAGCGGTTGACATGCTTCGAAGTACGGTAATGGAATATTTAGAATTTTTTTGTCACGAATTGCGCCATGCTCGTCACCCTTATTTACCCTTTCGGATAGTGTCTTGAACGCACGAACAAAACGCCGCTGTTTGGATATAACGATGGATTATTTTGAACCAAAACAACATTTGTTATTGAAGTAGAAGTCCTGGGAGTGCATTCTGACGAAGACAGCAAAGGTAATAACATTTTTCTTATAGTAAATCTGACTTTGGTGAGTGCTAAACTTGCTGGGTGTCTAAATAGCTAGCCCTGTGATGCCGGGCTATCTACTGAGAATATTGCAAAATGTGCTTTCCCCGAAAAGCTATTTTAAAATCAGACATATCGAGTGCATAGAGGAGTTCTGTATCTATAATTCTTAAAATAATTGTTATGCTTTTTGTGAACGTTTATCGTGAGTAATTTAGTAAATTCACCGGCAGTGTTCGGTGGGAATGCTAGTCACATGCTAGTCACATGCTAATGTAAAAAGCTGTTTTTTTATATAAATATGAACTTGATTGAACAAAACATGCATGTATTGTATAACATAATGTCCTAGGGTTGTCATCTGATGAAGATCATCAAAGGTTAGTGCTGCATTTAGCTGTGGTTTGGGTTTATGTGACATTATATGCTAGCTTGAAAAATGGGTGTCTGATTATTTCTGGCTGGGTACTCTGCTGACATAATCTAATGTTTTGCTTTCGTTGTAAAGCCTTTTTGAAATCGGACAGTGTGGTTAGATTAACGAGAGTCTTGTCTTTAAAATGGTGTAAAATAGTCGTATGTTTGAGAAATTGAAGTTATAGCATTTTTGAGGTATTTGTATTTCGCGCCACGCGATTCCACTGGCTGTTGACTAGCACCTTGCCCAGGGAGGTTAAAACAATACATTACATTTCATAACACTTTACCCAATACATATAATGTGTGCCTTCTGGCCCCTACTCCACCATTGCCACATATCTACAATACATAATGCACGTGTGTGTGTTTTTGCATTTTTGAGGTTTTTGAATAACGTGCCACGGAATTACACTGGCTGTTACGTAGGTGGGACGATTTGGTGCCACCTACCCTAGAGAGGTTAATATGGGCCAGTCTGTATAGGCAGAACATTTCCAGGTCTTTAATATGGGCCAGTCTGTATAGGCAGAACATTTACAGGGCTTTAATATGGGCCAGTCTGTATAGGCAGAACATTTCCAGGGCTTTAATATGGGCCTGTATGTATTGACAGAACATCTACAGGGCTTTAATATAGGCCTGTATGTATGGGCAGAACATTTACAGGGCTTTAATATGGGCCTGTCTGTGTAAGCAGAACATTTACAGGGCTTTAATATGGGCCTGTCTGTGTAAGCAGAACATTTACAGGGCTTTAATATGGGCCTGTCTGTGTAAGCAGAACATTTACAGGGCTTTAATATGGGCCTGTCTGTGTAAGCAGAACATTTACAGGGCTTTCCCCGAGGATTCTCTTGGTCCGTTCAGGTAGTATTATAAGCTCTGTGAGCTATGGCTCTAAGGAAAACACTGTTCACTGTCAACAGATTGCACTTTATTGAACCAGAGCTTGTCAGCATTTTTGGAGAGCTGGTGAAGTATAATTGTGTGATCCTTTATAAAACAGTTTCTGGATGACAGGGACCAGAGGCGTCATTACTCTGTGTTTTATTGGGCTGTGAAGACATTCTCCTAGTGATGAATAACAGCTCTCTGCTGGGAGTCAAGGTAAAACACTGTGAAGACAGGACATTCTCCCAGTGATTAATAACAGCTCTCTGCTGGGAGTCAAGGTAAAACACTGTGAAGACAGGACATTTTCATAGTGATTAATAACAGCTCTCTGTTGGGAGTCAAAGTAAAACACTGTGAAGACAGGACATTCTCCTAGTGATGAATAACTGTTGGGGGTCAACGTAAAAAACTGTGGAGACAGGACATTCTCCTAGTGATGAATAACAGCTCTCTGTTGGGAGTCAAGGTAAAACACTGTGAAGACAGGACATTCTCCTAGTGATTAATAATCAATCAATCAAATGCATTTATAAAGCCCTTTTTACATCAGCAGATGCCACAAAGTGCTATACAGAAACCCAGACTAAACCCCAAACAGCAAGCAATGCAGATGTAGAAGGACGGTAGATAAGAAAAACTCCCTAGAAATTCAGGAACCTAGGAAGAAACCTAGAGAGGAACCATGCTCTGAGGTGTGCCAGTCCTCTCTGCTGGCAGCCAAGGTAAAACTCACTGTGAACACAGGACATTCTCCTTGTGATGAATAACAGCAATCTGGTAAAACACAGGTAAAACACACAAAACCTGCCCAGAGTGTGTCAAAACACACTTTGCTGATGAAATTTCTCTTATGTTAAAAAAATACATTTTACTAAGACAGATGATTCTTCATGTTCTGAATCCTTCAGTGGGGTATTTTTAGAACATATCATTAAAACCTGTTGGGGCTAGGGGGCAGTATTTGCACGGCCGGATAAAAAACGTACCCGATTTAAATTGGTTACTACTCTTGCCCAGAAACGAGAATATGCATATAATTAGTAGATTTGGATAGAAAACACTCTATAGTTTCTAAAACTGTTTGAATGGTGTCTGTGAGTATAACAGAACTCATATGGCAGGCCAAAATCTGAGAAGATTCCATACAGGAAGTGCCCTGTCTGACAATTTGTTCTCCTTCTGTGGCATCTCTATCGAAAATACAGCATCTCTGCTGTAACGTGACATTTTCTAAGGCTTCCATTGGCTCTCAGAAGGCGCCAGAAAGTGGAATGACGTCTCTCCAGTCTCTGGGCGAAAAACAGCATGAGATTTTGTGAGTGGTCAGGCTGAGAACAGTGACACTGGAGATGCGCGGTTATGTGAATTCTGAATTTTTTTCTTTCAGCCTTTGAATGAATACAACGTTGCCCGGTTGGAATATTATCGCTATTTTAGGAGAAAAATAGCATAAAAATTGATTTTAAACAGCGTTTGACATGCTTCGAAGTACGGTAATGGAATATTTTGAATTTTTTTGTCACGAAATGCGCTCGCGCGTCACCCTTCGGATACTGACCTGAACGCATGAACAAAACGGAGGTATTTGAATATAACTATGGATTATTTGGAACCAAAACAACATTTGTTGTTGAAGTAGAAGTCCTGGGAGTGCATTCTGACGAATAACAGCAAAGGTAATCCAATATTTCGCGCCACACGATTCCACTGGCTGTTGACTAGGTGGGATGCAAACGTCCCACCTTGCCCAGGGAGGTTAACGTTATCAAATCAATCAGATTTTATTTGTCACATGTTTTGGAAATAACAGGTGTAGACTAACAGTGAAATTCTTATGAGAGATGCAGGCCTCAATTTAACCTTTTGTAATACCCTAGATGCAGTTGCACACCTAAAAAGAAAAAACATTTGTCATAAGAAAC
This sequence comes from Salmo salar, assembly GCF_965601325.2. Classification (NCBI taxonomy): domain Eukaryota; kingdom Metazoa; phylum Chordata; class Actinopteri; order Salmoniformes; family Salmonidae; genus Salmo; species Salmo salar. Next base: position 55,093,659 of record NC_138315.1, read on the forward strand.
TAGCTCCATGGTATACAGAAAATACCCGAGCTCTGAAGCAAGCTTCCAGAAAATTGGAACGGAAATGGCGCTATACCAAACTGGAAGTCTTCTGACAAGCTTGGAAAGACAGTACCGTGCAGTATCGAAGAGCCCTCACTGCTGCTAGAAAATAACAACAATCCTAAATACATTTTTGATACAGTCGCAAAGCTAACTGAAAAGCAACATTCCCCAAGAGAGGATGGCTCTCACTTCAGCTGTGATGAATTCATGAACTTCTTTGACGAAAAGATCATGATCACTAGAAAGCAAATTACAGACTCCTTTTTAAATCTGCGTATTCCTCCAAAGCTCAGTTGTACTGAGTCTGCACAACTCTGCCAGGACCTAGGATAGAGGGAGACGCAAAGGTTTTTTAATCCTATATCTCTTGACAACGGATGTGTACTAAACTCACTAAAAGTGGAGGTAAAAAAGCCTTTCATGAAAAAGCCAAACCTTTACCCAGAAAATATAAAAAACTATCGGCCTATATCGAATCTCCCATTCCTCCCAAAAGTTTTAGAAAAAGCTGCTGCGCAGCAACTCACTGCCTTCATGAAGACAAACAATGTATACGAAATGCTTCAGTCTGGTTTTAGACCCCATCATAGCACTGAGACTGCACTTGTGAAGGTGGTAAATTACCTTTTAATGGCATCAGACCGAGGCTCTGCATCTGTCCTCATGCTCCTAGACCTTAGTGCTGCTTTTGATACCATCGATCACCACATTCTTTTGGAGAGATTGGAAACCCAAATTGGTCTACATGGACAAGTTCTGGCCTGGTTTAGATCTTATCTGTCGGAAAGATATCAGTTTGTCTCTGTGAATGGTTTGTCCTCCGACAAATCAACTGTACATTTCGGTGTTCCTCAAGGCTCCGTTTTAGGACCACTATTGTTTTCACTATATATTTTACCTCTTGGTGATGTCATTCGGAAACATAATGTTAACCTCTATGGGCTAGGTGGGACGCTAGCGTGCCACCCGTGGTGCACTCCATCAACAGCAGGTGCATTTCAAGAGCGGCAAATTTGAATCCAAATAAATCTCAAAATTCAAATTTTTCAAACATACAACTATTTTACACCCTTTGAAAGATAAACATCTCCTTAATCTAACCACGTTTTACGATTTCAAAAAGGTTTTACGGCGAAAGCATAAATTTAGAGTATGTTAGGACAGTACATTTACAAGAGTTGTGTGTAATGTTTTGTCAATTCAAAGACAGGGTCACCAAAACCATAAAACCAGCTAAAATGATGCACTAACCTTTTACAATCTCCATCAGATGACACTCCTAGGACATTATGTTAGACAATGCATGCATTTTTAGTTCTATCAAGTTCATATTTATATCCAAAAACAGCGTTTTACTATGGCATTGATGTTGAGGAAATCGTTTCCCTCCAATAACCGGCAGTCAAGTCAGTACCACAAATTAAATAATTAAAATTAGAAAACATTGGTAAAATATTATATTGTCATTTAAAGAATTATAGATTTACATCTCTTGAACGCAATCAACCTGCCAGATTTAAAAATAACCTTACTGGGAAATCACACTTTGCAATAATCTGAGCACTGCGCCCAGAAAAATACGCGTTGCGATACAGACTAGACGTCATGTTGGGGAGATCTAAAATCGAAAATACTATGTAAATAATCCATTACCTTTGATTCTCTTCATCAGATGTCACTTCCAGGTATCACAGGTCCATAACGAATGTAGTTTTGTTCAAAAAAGCTCATCATTTATGTCCAAAAATCTGTGTCTTGTTAGCACATGATCTAAGCCAGCCGGACTTCTCGTCATGAACGAGGGGAAAAAATATATTTACGTTCGTTCAAACATGTCAAACGTTGTATAGCATAAATCATTAGGGCCTTTTTTAACCAGAACATGAATAATATTCAAGGTGGACGAATGCATACTCTTTTATAACGTATTGGAACGAGGGTACCCAACATGAACTCGCGCGCCAGGTGTCTAATGGGACATCATCGTTCCATGGCTCTTGTTCGGTCAGATCTCCCTCCAGAAGACTCAAAACACTTTGTAAAGGCTGGTGACATCTAGTGGAAGCAATAGGAAGTGCCAAAATATTCCTCAGCCCCTGTGCTTTTCAATGGGATAGGTTTAAAGGTAATACAACACATCAGGTATCCACTTCCTGTCAGAAAATGTCTCAGGGTTTTGCCTGCCAAATGAGTTCTGTTATACTCACAGACACCATTCAAACAGTTTTAAAAACTTTAGAGTGTTTTCTATCCATATATAATAAGTATATGCATATTCTAGTTACTGGGTAGGATTAGTAACCAGATTAAATCGGGTACATTTTTTTTATCCAGACGTGCAAATGCTGCCCCCTAGCCCTAACAGGTTAACTTTCACTGCTATGCGGATGACACACAGCTGTACATTTTGATGAAACATGGTGAAGCCCCGAAATTGCCCTCCCTGGAAGCCTGTGTTTCAGACATAAGGAAGTGGAGGGCGACAAATGTTCTATTTTTAAACTCAGGCAAAACAGAGATGCTTGTTCTCGGTCCCAAGAAACAAAGAGATCTTCTGTTGAATCTGACAATTAATCTTGATGGTTGTACAGTCGTCTCAAATAAAACTGTGAAGGACCTCGGCGTTACTCGGGACCCTGATCTCTCTTTTGACGAACATATCAAGACTGTTTCAAGGACAGCTTTTTTCCATCTACGTAACATTGCAAAATTCTGAAACTTTCTGTCCAAAAATGATGCAGAAAAATGAATTCATCCTTTTGTCACTTCTAAATTAGACTACTGCAATGCTCTACTTTCCGGCTACCCTGATAAAGCACTAAATAAACTTCAATTAGTGCTAAATACGGCTGCTAGAATCTTGACTAGAACCAAAAAAAGTGATTATATTACTCCAGTGCATGCCTCTCTACACTGGCTTCCTGTTAAGGCAAGGGCTGATTTCAAGATTGTACTGCTAACTTACAAAGCATTACATAGGCTTGCTCATACCTATCTTTCCGATTTGGTCCTTCCGTACATACCTACACATACGCTATGGTCACAAGATGCAGGCCTTCTTACTCCTCCCTAGAATTTCTAAGCAAACAGCTGGAGGCAGGGCTTTCTCCCATAGAGCTCCGTTGTTATGGAATGGTCTGTCTATCCATGTGAGAGACGCAGACTCGGTCCCAACCTTTAAGTCTTTATTGAAGACTCATCCCTTCAGTAGGTCCTATGATTGAGTGTATTCTGGCCCTGGAGTGTGAAGGTGAATGGAAAGGCACTGGAGCAACGAACCGCCCTTGCTGTCTCTGCCTGGCCGGTTCCCCTCTCTCCACTGGGATTGTTTGCCTCAAAACCTATTACAGGGGCTGAGTCACTGACTTACTGGTGCTCTTCCATGCCGTCCCTAGGAGGGGTGCATCACTTGAGTGGGTTGAGTCACTTACGTGATCTTCCTGTCTGTGTTGGCACCCCCCCCCCCCCCCCCCCTTGGGTTCGTGCTGTGGGGGAGATCTTTGTGGGCTATACTCGGCCTTGTCACAGGGTGGTAAGTTGGTGGTTGAAGATATCCCTCTGGTGGTGTGGGGGCTGTGCTTTGGCAAAGTGGGTGGGGTTATATCCTGCCTGTTTGGCCCTGTCTGGGGGTATCGTCGGACAGGGCCCCAGTGTCTCCCGACCCCTCCTGTCTCAGCCTCCAGTATTTATGCTGCAATTGTTTATGTGTCGGAGTGTTAGGGTCAGTCTGTTATATCCGGAGTATTTCTCCTGTCTTATCCAGTGCCTTGTGTGAATTTAAGTATGCTCTCTCTAATTCTCTCTTCTCTTTTCTCTTTATTTCTTTCTCTCTTTCTTTCTTTCTCTCTCTGTCACGTTCTGACCAGTAAAGGGGTTATTTGTTATTGTAGTTTGGTCAGGACGTGGCACGGGGTGTTTGTTTAGAATGTTTCGGGGTTTGTTGGGCTATGTTCTATGTTAGTATATTTCTATGTTTAGCTAGTATGTCTAGTTCTATGTTTAGTTAATAGGGTTGACCTTCAATTGGAAGAAGCTGCTCCTAGTTGCTTCAAATTGAAGGTCCTATTTAAGAGAGGTGTTTTTCTGTGGGATTTTGTGGGTAGTTGTCTCCTGTTTTGTGTCTGTGCACCTGACAGGACTGTTTAGTGTCGTTCATTGTTTTGTATACGTGATTTGTTTGTTTTTCCTTCTTTTAAATGAATAAAGAAGATGAGTATACACGTTCCCGCTGCACCTTGGTCCAATCCTTACGACCCCTGTGACACTCTCAGAGGACCTGAGCCCTAGGACCATGCATCAGGACTACCTGCCCTGATGACTCCTTGCTGTCCCCAGTCCACCTGGTCGTGCTGCTGCTCCAGTTTCAACTTTTCTGCCTGTGGCTATGGAACCCTGACCTGTTCACCGGACGTGCTTCTTGTCCCAGACCTGCTGTTTTCAACTCTCTAGAGACAGCAGATGCGGTAGAGATACTCTGAATGATCGGCTATGAAAAGCCAACTGACATTTACTCCTGAGGTGCTGACCTGTTGCACACTCTACAACCACAATGATAATTATTATTTGACCCTGCTGGTCATCTATGAGCATTTGAACATCTTGGCCATGTTCTGTTATAAACTCCACCCGACACAGCAAGAAGAGGACTGGCCTGCTTCCTCCCTAGGTTTCTTCCTAGGTTCTTGCCTTTCTAGAGAGTTTTTCCTAGCCTCTGAGCTTCTACACCTGCATTGCTTGCTGTTTGGGGTTTTAGGTTGGGTTTCTGTACAGCACTTTGTGACATCAGCTGATGTAAGAAGGGCTTTAAAAAATACATTTAATTGATTGATTGACTGATTATGGGCCCTTCCCAACAATGCAGAGAGAAAAATAGACAAAAAGAATAGAAAGATAATAACACAAGGAATAAATACACAATGAGGAATGATGAAGTCGGAAGTTTACATACACTTAGATTGGAGTCATTAAAACTCGTTTTTCAACCACTCCACAAATTTCTTGTTAACAAACTATAGTTTTGGCAAGTCTGTTAGGACATCTACTTTGTGCATGACACAGATCATTTTTACAACAATTGTATACAGGCAGATTATTCTGCTTATAATTCACTGTATCACAATTCCAGTGGGTCAGAAGTTTACATACACGAAGTTGACTGTGCCTTTAAACAGTTTGGAAAATTCCAGAGAATTATGTCATGGCTTTAGAAGATTCTGATAGGCAAATTGACATCATTTAAGTCAATTGGAGGTGTATCTGTGGATATATTTCAAGGCCGACCTTCAAACTCCGTGCCTCTTTGTGTGACATCATGGGAAAATCAAAAAAAATCAGGCAAGACCTCAGAAAAACAATTGTAGACCTCCACAAGTCTGGTTCATCCTTGGGAGCAATTTCCAAACGCCTGAAGGTACCATGTTCATCTGTACAAACAATAGTACACAAGTTTAAACACCATGGAACCAAGCAGCCGTCATACCGCTCAGGTAGGAGACGCGTTCTGTCTCCTAGAGATGAATGTACTTTGGTGTGAAAAGTGCAAATCAATCCCAGAACAACAGCAAAGGACCATGTGAAGATGCTGGAGGAAACGGGCACAAAAGTATTTATATCCACAGTAAAACAAGTATTTTTCGACATAACCTGAAAGGCTACTCAGCAAGGAAGAAGCCACTGCTCCAAAACCGACATAAAAAAGCCAGACTACGTTTTGCAATTGCAAATGGGGACAAAGATCGTACTTTTTGGAGAAATGTCCTCTGGTCTGATGAAACAATCAGAGAACTATTTGGCCATAATGAACATCTTTATGTTTGGAGGAAAAAGGGGGAGGCTTGCAAGCCGAAGAACACCATCCCAACCGCGAAGCATGGGGGTGGCAGCATCATTTTGTGGGGGTGCTTTGCTGCAGGAGGGACTGGTGCACTTCATAAAATAGATGGCATCATGAGGAAAGAAAATGTTGTGGATATATTGAAGCAACATCTCAAGACATCAGTCAGGAAGTTAAAGCTTGGTCGCAAATTGGTCTTCCAAATGGACAATGACCCCAAGCATACTTCCAAGGTTGTGGCAAAATGGCTTAAGGACAACAAGGTCAAGGTATTGGAGTGGCCATCACAAAGTCCTGACCTCAATCCTATAGAAAATTTGTCGGCAGAACTGAAAAAGTGTGTGCGAGCAAGGAGGCCTACCTAACTGACTCAGTTATACCAGCACTGTCAGGAGGAATGGGCCAAAATTCATCCAACTTATTGTGGGAAGATTGTGGAAGGCTACCTGAAATGTTTGACCCAAGTTAAACAATTTAAAGGCAATGCTACCAAATACTAATTGAGTGTATGTAAACTTCTGACCCAGTGGGAATGTGATGAAAGAAATAAAAGCTGAAATAAATCATTCTCTCTACTATTATTCTGAAATTTCACATTCTTTAAATAAAGTGTTGATCCTAACTGACCTAAGACATGGAATGTTTATTAGGATTAAATGTCAAGAATTGTGAAAAACTGAGTTTAAATGTATTTGGCTAGGTCAGATTCCATAACCTAATGCATCCGATAAGAAACACTCAGCGGGTGCTGCTTCTCACAGAGACTTTTCAGGATTTGACATTGATTTGACATCTTCTGCAAAGTTGTTTCAGCGTGTCTCATAAAGCAAAATTAACATGACATGAGCAGAATTAAATGCAAAAGGTTTAGAAAATTAAAGCTTGAGGTATGCTCAGTGCTCTGTTGACATTTCACAGAGATACGCTTGTTTTTCTGAAAAATCTTTGAAAAAGAACAGGAGTTTCGCATTAATATGAAAACCATGTGACTAAAAATGTGACCAGCTCAATTCGGTGTTATGTGACACCGGGCGCATTTCTGCGTAACAAGGTGCTTGTTTGATCCGTCGCTCCGCATAATAATCACGGGGAGTTGGCTCAGGTCTCCACTCTGACTCTGCCAAACTCCCCGTGTGTCCCCCCCAAAAAATGTTTTGGGGGTGCCTCTCGGCCTCATGTAGCTCTCTTAATTTTCTCTCCCAGAAACGTTGTTCTGCCTCCCACGTCCATCCTTCTCCTCGGTGCTCCAATCCCCACTGCTTGGTCCTTGTTTGGTGGGTGGTTCTGTCATAGGCATTGTAAGGATTGGACCAAGGCGCAGCGGGTTAAGTGCTAATCTTCTTAATTTATTTAAAGAAAACACTTAAACAAAATAAACAAACGACAAAAACAGTTCCATAAGGCTCCCAGGCTATACAGAAAATATCCACCCACAAAACACAAGGGAAACAAACACAACTAAATATGGCCTCCAATTAGAGACAACGACAACCAGCTGCCTCTAATTGGAGGTCATTGCCAAAACCAAACATAGAAATAGAAAACTAGATATAAACACAGAAATAGAGAACATGGAACCTAAACCCAAAAACACTGAAACACAAAACAAAACAAACACCCCCTGCCACGCCCTGACCAAACTAAAATGACAAATAACCCCTTTTACTGGTCAGGACGTGACAGTCCTGCAGGTGGGACGCTAGCGTCCCACGTAGCCCTGAGAAGTTAAAGCCCTATAAATGTTCTTCCTATACAGACAGGCCCATATTAAAGCCTTGGAAATGTTCTGCCCATACAGACAGGCCCATATTTGTGACTGATTCGGTGTTATGTAGCAGAATTTGAAATAGTGTTTTTTACATTGGATAAAAGTAGAGACTCAGAGCTAGAAAATGGTATATCATACACTACAGTTGAGGAACAATGGGAAAGTAATTCTGCTTTGAAAGTTGATAAACTTGTAATCTCACTTTTGAAAAAATGGCCCTTGAATGTTTTGGTACCTACTGGAGAGCTCTTCTTTGTCTCCACCCATTCAGCATCGTTCACACCCTCTTAAGCTTTAGCCCCACCCATCTCTTTAAGGATTCACATGTGAGGCCATGTACTAAACAACCAAAGATTTTTTACCAATGTTTACTGACACCGGCCATGTTCAATGGGTGTTGAGCGTTCGTAAATTTGTCAGTTATTCTGCCCTCTCAAACGAGAGTGCTCTAAAATCTGAGCGAATTTACCAGCTACGTCTATTGACAGTTGTCACAGTGACATAATGAAAATTATATTGAAACGGTAACTTGCATAGTGGAGTCTTTTGTTTAGACATGTAGCTAACTAGCTAAACAATTAACCATAATCCCAACTCATAATGTTACTTCCAATGAGCCAAGACCAGCTCAGTTTATCCCTACCATTGAGTCATCATAATACTGCATCAAATGTACATTATCCTAGGGACATTGGCAGATACAATGTAAGTAACTTAATGTATGTCCCCCTAATTGACCTGAATACCTCTGTTGATCCTACAGCTATTGTAAGCAGTAATCATTACCCTATAAACCAGAGTTATACTGTTAGCACTGAGGTGGTGTGCTCTAGTAGGAAGACCACTTTATGCAGCTCACCCTGCACTATCAGCTCCAATATAAATAACATGAGCAAGTCTACTTCTGATAAGCTTTCCAGTAAAGTTTTAAAAATGATCAAGTAACCCAGAGAAGTGCTAAAAATAGCCATTCATTAACATATGCAGTCTGAGAAACAAGGTCCATGAGGTCAATAACTTGCTTGTAACAGATATTCTTTCTCTGAAACTCACTTAGATAATACATTTGATGATACAGTGGTAGAAATACATGGTTATAACATCTACCGAAAAGACAGAAATGCCAACGGGGGCGGTGTTGCGGTCTATATTCAGAACCACATTCCTGTAAAGCTTAGAGACGATCTCATGTTAACCTGTTTGGGATAGGGGGCAGTATTTTCACGGCTGGATAAAAAACGTCCCGATTTAATCTGGTTACTACTCCTGCCCAGAAACTAGAATATGCATATAATTAGTAGATTTGGATAGAAAACACTCTAAAGTTTCTAAAACTGTTTGAATGGTGTCTGTGAGTATAACAGAACTCATATGGCAGGCCGAAACCTGAGAAGATTCTATACAGGAAGTGCCCTGTCTGACAATTTATTGTCCATCTGTAGCCTCTATCAAAAATACAGTATCTGTGCTGTAACGTGACATTTTCTAAGGCTTCCATTGGCTCTCAGTTTAAATCGGGTACGTTTTTTATCCGGCCGTGCAAATACTGCCCCTTAGCCCCAACAGCTTAATGACTTTTTCATTGGAAAGATAAGCAAACTTAGGTATCACATGACAGCAACAAACGCTGACACTACACATCCAAATATATCTGAACAAATTATAAAAGACAATACTTTTACTTTTGAATTCCGTACATTCAGTGTGGAAGAGGTCAAAACATTATTGTTGTCTATCAACAATGACAAGCCACTGGGGTCTGATCGTGGAGGCTGTCTTGTTAGACTTCAGTGCAGCTTTTGACATTATCGATCATAGTCTGTTGCCGGAAAAACTTGTGTGTTATGGCTTTACACCCCCTGCTATAATGTGGATAAAGAGTTACTTGTCTAACAGAACACAGAGGGTGTTCTTCAATGGAAGCCTCTCAAACATAATCCATGAAGAATCAGGAATTCCCCAGGGTATTTGTTTAGGCCCAATTACTTTTTTCAATCTTTACCAACGACATGCAACTGGCTTTGAATAAAGTGTGTCTGTGTATGCGGATGACTCATCACTATACACGTCAGCTACTACAGCAATTGAAATGACACCAACACTTAACAAAGAGCTGCAGTTCGTTTCGCGACCCCTCTTTTTACACTGATGCTACTCTCTGTTTATCTTATATGCATAGTCACTTTAACTATACATTCATGTACATACTACCTCAATTGGGCCAACCAACCAGTGCTCCCACACATTGGCTAACCGGGCTGTCTGCATTGTGTCCCGCCACCCACCACCCGCCAACCCCTCTTTACGCTACTGCTACTCTCTGTTCATCATATTTGCTTTGTCACTTTAACCATATCTACATGTACATACTACCTCAATCAGCCTGACTAACCGGTGTCTGTATGTAGCCTCGTTACTTTTATAGTCTCACTACTGTATATAGCCTCACTACTGTATACAGCCTGTCTTTTTACTGTTGTTTTATTTCTTTACTTACCTATTGTTCACCTAACACCTTTTTTGCACTATTGGTTAGAGCCTGTAAGTAAGCATTTCACTGTAAGGTTTTACACCTGTTGTATTCGGCGCGCGTGACAAATAAACTTTGATTTGATTTGTCATCGTCAAAACATGTTGATAGTAGTCTGTAGATGGGGAGAAGTCTGTCCTTAATAAAGCGTTGCTCTACCTTTTTAACAACACTATCAACAAGACAGGTCCTACAGGGCCTAGTTTCTACCTTCTTAACAGCACTATCAACAAGACAGGTCCTACAGGCCCTAGTTTCTACCTTTTTAACAACACTATCAACAAGACAGGTCCTACAGGCCCTAGTTTCTACCTTCTTAACAACACTATCAACAAGACAGGTCCTACAGGCCCTAGTTTCTACCTTCTTAACAGCACTATCAACAAGACAGGTCCTACAGGCCCTAGTTTCTACCTTTTTAACAACACTATCAACAAGACAGGTCCTACAGGCCCTAGTTTCTACCTTCTTAACAACACTATCAACAAGACAGGTCCTACAGGCCCTAGTTTCTACCTTCTTAACAACACTATCAACAAGACAGGTCCTACAGGGCCTAGTTTTGTTGCACCTAGACTACTATTCAGTAGTATAGTCAGGTGCCACAAAGAGGGACTTGGGAAAATTGCAGTTGGCTCAGAACAGGGCAGCACGTCTGGCCCTTTAAAGTACACGGAGAGCCGACATTAATGACATGCATGTCAATCTCTATTTGCTCAAAGTGGAAGAGAGCTTGACTTCATTTTGTAAGAGGTGTTGACAAGCTGAATGTACCGAGCTGTCTGTTTAAAATACTACCACACAGCTCGGACACCAATGCATATCCCACAAGACATGCCACCAGAGGTCTGTTTAAACTACTGGCACACAGCTCAGACACCCATACATACCCCACAAGACATGCCACCAGAGGTCTCTTCACTGTCCAAGTCCAGAACAGACTACAGGACGCAGACAGTACTACATAGAGCCATTACTACATGGAAATCTATTCCACATAAGGTAACTGATGCAAGAAGTAGAATCCGATTTTAAAAACAGGTAAAAATACACCCTTTGGAACAATGGGGACTGTGAAGAGACTCACACAAAGGTACAGACACATGCATACGCATACATTGTGATATTGTTGTATGGTGGTATTAAACATTTTAGATTGTATATATGTAGTGTTATGTAGCCTTGGCAAATACAAAATACCCTGCAGGTAGCTAACTAACCACATTTAATTTTAAATAGCTAACATTATGCTATAACTAGCAATGCAAATCGCTCTGATACTAATAATATTACTACATAGATCATACACGTAACATTAGCTAGCAAGCCAGCCAGCTAATGTTAGCTAGCTAGCTAACAGTACACTTTAACTTGAAATGAAAAAGACTTTCTGACAAAATTAGAAATGTGTAATATCTGAAAATGTAGCTAGCTAGAATCTTACCCATATGCATGGATGGACGCTCCTCCTCTCTGTCACGGATGCCATGGTTGCCCTTAGTTTGAAGATGTTATCCGAAGACAGGATTTAGAACCCAGACTGTAACAGAACATTATAACAGAACCCAGGCTGTAACAGAACCCAGGCTATAACAGAATTCAGACTATAACAGAACATTATAACAGAACCCATGATATATAATAGAACCCAGACTATAACAGAACATTAGAACAGAACCCAGGATACAGCAGAACCCATACTATAACAGAACCCAGGCTGTCACAGAACCCAGTCTATAACAGAACACTATAACAGCACCTAGTTTATAACAGAATACTATATCAGAACCCAGGCTATAACAGAACAGTATAACAGAACCCAGGCTATAACAGAACCCAGGATATAACATAACATTATATCAGAAACCAGGCTATAACAGAACCCAGGCTATAACATAACATTATAACAGAACCCAGGCTATAACAGAACCCAGGCTATAACAGGACATTATAACAGAACCCAGGCTATAACAGAACCCAGGCTATAACAGAACTCAGACTATAACAGAACATTATAACAGAACCCACGATATATAATAGAACCCAGACTATAACAGAACCCAGAATACAACAGAACCCAGACTATAACAGAACCCAGTCTGTAACAGAACCCAGGCTATAACAGAACACTATAACAGCACCTAGTTTATAACAGAATACGATATCAGAACCCAGGCTATAACAGAACAGTATAACAGAACCCAGGCTATAACATAACATTATATCAGAACCCAGGCTATAACAGAACCCAGGATATAACATAACATTATATCAGAAACCAGGCTATAACAGAACCCAGGCTATAACATAACATTATATCAGAACCCAGGCTATAACAGAACCCAGGTTATAACAGAACTCAGACTATAACAGAACATTATAACAGAACCCAGACTGTAACAGAACATTATAACAGAACCCAGGCTATAACAGAACCCAGGAAATAACATAACATTATATCAGAACCCAGGCTATAACAGAACCCAGGTTATAACAGAACTCAGACTATAACAGAACATTATAACAGAACCCAGACTGTAACAGAACATTATAACAGAACCCAGGCTATAACAGAACCCAGGATATAACATAACATTATATCAGAACCCAGGCTATAACAGAACCCAGGTTATAACAGAACTCAGACTATAACAGAACCTTATAACAGAACCCACGATATATAATAGAACCCAGACTATAACAGAACATTATAACAGAACCCAGGATACAACAGAACCCAGACTATAACAGAACCCAGTCTATAACAGAACCCAGGCTATAACAGAACACTATAACAGCACCTAGTTTATAACAGAATACTATATCAGAACCCAGGCTATAACAGAACCCAGGATATAACATAGCATTATATCAGAACCCAGGCTATAACATAACATTATAACAGAACCCAGGCTATAACAGAACCCAGGCTATAACATAACATTATAACAGAACCCAGGCTATAACAGAACTCAGACTATAACAGAACATTATAACAGAACCCAGGATATATAATAGAACCCAGACTATAACAGAACCCAGGATACAAAAGAACCCAGACTATAACAGAACCCAGTCTGTAACAGAACCCAGGCTATAACAGAACACTATAACAGCACCTAGTTTATAACATAATACTATATCAGAACCCAGGCTATAACAGAACAGTATAACAGAACCCAGGCTATAACATAACATTATATCAGAACCCAGGCTATAACAGAACCCAGGTTATAACAAAACCTTAATTAGTTGAGCTCTGACCACCATAGTGCTAAATGAAAAGCAGATAAGATGTTATTAAGGCAGAGGACCACTCCTGAGACCCAGCTCTTTAAATAGAGCATTACACTAGAAACTTCATTTCCTACGCACAATTGAACTCATTCCCACGAGGGAGAAGAGATTTAGGATCAACAGAATGGATTGGAGTTGAAATTGCATTTAATAAAAGCGAAGTTAAGACACAACTTGATTAATAAAGTATAATGGAGTCTGTAGGGAAATGTAAGGGACTGGTTTCACATGTGGGGTATAACCGCTTAAACACAGTTAATCTCTGTTTTAGTCTCCGTTAGAACATCTCTGTCATGTTTTTGTTTCTGAGATAGTGAAGTTGGACGGACCAGCCTTGATCCTCTTATGGAGCAGAGATACAGAGACATCAACAATAACAACAGCACCTATACAGGATCACATAATTCGACTCTTTGCTTAGTGAACACCACAACCATCAGGAACAGCATTACATCATACAACTGTACTCCCAGCTCTTCCTTTGGAGCGATAGAACGCAGTGTCCACTATAGGTATAATGCCGGGAGTCACTTGTGGGTTTAACAGAAATAACGCAGTTCCACATGCGACACCACCAAAAAACCCGCATTGCGGGTGTCGGCTCGCGCGGATCTGATAGAATCTAGCCTTTTCTCTATGTGGTGATAGAACCCAGTCTGTTGCTGGTGGTGATAGAATCCAGTCTGTTGCTGGGGGTGATAGAACCCAGTCTGTTGCTGGTGGTGATAGAACCCAGTCTGTTGCTGGGGGTGATAGAACCCAGTCTGTTGCTGCTGGTGATAGAACCCAGTATGTTGCTGGTGGTGATAGAACCCAGTCTGTTGCTGGTGGTGATAGAACCCAGTCTGTTGCTGGTGGTGATAGAACCCAGTCTGTTGCTGGTGGTGGTAGAACCCAGTCTGTTGCTGGTGGTGATAGAATCCAGTCTGTTGCTGGTGGTGATAGAACCCAGTCTGTTGCTGGTGGTGATAGAACCCAGTCTGTTGCTGGTGGTGATAGAACCCAGTCTGTTGCTGGTGGTGATAGAACCCAGTCTGTTGCTGGTGGTGATAGAACCCAGTCTGTTGCTGGTGGTGATAGAACCCAGTCTGTTGCTGTTGGTAGTAGAACCCAGTGTTTCCCTACGTGGTGAACACCAGAACTCCATAGAGTGAGATGAAGATCTCGGCTCTCTGTATCGTCACACTGAGCATCTGACACTAGCTGACTGACTAAATTACTAAATCCAGGTGTACCTTAAAAACCTTGGCTCACAGCCCACATTACTTAATGTGTCAACTAATATTATCACTGTTTTCAGACACATTTCTCAAATTGTCTTGTTCTTCTACTGTCTTTTTTCTATTATAAATCAGATTCTCAGATGTCAGGGAAATAAAGGCCAAAATATTATTTATGAATTATGAAAAGATATTCAATTCCTCGTCATGGATCAAGATAGGAACCTGATCAATTAACAACATTATGCACGGTTCATATTCCAGATTAAATATGAGAGATATGGAATAACTATGCTGAAACAGAATAACACCAGTACATAACTATCAGCCCTATCAGAGGTCCATCTCCATTTTCATGCAGATTAATGAACCTTTGAAGTCAGTGAGACGTAGAGGTTTCTCTCTATGGCTTCTCTAGATTAATAAAGTGAGACGGGGTCTCCAGATTAACAATGGTTTCTCTAGATTAATGTTATGAGACCGATTTCACTTTAGATTAACAAAGATGTTTCTGTAGATTAATGAAGCAAAGAATGCTAAACATGATTACAGCAGAGTTGAACTACTACACCCATACTCCAACCTTGATTCCACCCTCCCATCCCAACCCAGATTCCACCCTATCTATCCCTCCCATCCCAGCCCAGATTCTACCCTATCCATCCCTCCCATCCCAGCCCTGATTCCTCCTTTCCCAGCCCATATTCCACCCTATCCATCCATCCATCCCTCCCAGCCCAGATTCCAACCTATCCATCCCCCCATCCCAGCCCAGATTCCACCCTATCTATCCCTCCCATCCCAGCCCAGATTCTACCTTATCCATCCCTCCCATCCCAGCCCAGATTCCACCCTATCTATCCCTCCCATCCCAGCCCAGATTCTACCTTATCCATCCCTCCCATCCCAGCCCAGATTCTACCCTATCCACCCCTCTCACCCCAGCCCAGATTCCATCCATCTCAACCCAGATTCCACCCTTCCCAGCCTAGATTCCACCCTATCCACCCACCCAGATTCCACCCTATCCATTCCACCCCTGATTCCACCCATCCCAGCCCAGATTCCTCCCATCCCAAGCCCTGATTCCTCCCTTCCCAGACAAGATTCCACCCTATCTATCCCTTCCATCCCGACACAGATTCCACCCATCCCAGCCTAGATTCCACCCATCCCAGCCCTGATTCCACCCATCCCAGCCAAGATTCCAGCCCTTCGGATTTTCTGTTATTCACCATTGATTTATACCATGAGAGCCCTAATAGGATATCCTCAGACCATTTCAGCACAACCAACCAGAGTAGAGCTAGCTGTCTATAGAACCCTCCAGACATGGACCCACCCAGCAAATGAGAAAACCCTGCAGCTGGACTCTTCACCATGTTTCTGAGTGATGTAACTGATGCCCTGCACAAAACAGAATAAATCAGGGATCGTCAATTAGTGGCCATATTCCACTGGACCTGGTGATGCTGAGGACAGTGCTATATAGTCTTGCTGTGGTAAAAGACTAGGTGCTACAGTAGATTGTAGTGGAATATTGTAATCAAGTGAGAGAGACTGTCCTTTCTTCAAACAATCATCTTTATTCAATATCGATTAATTACTGCAATAATGAGGCTGGTCAACCCCACACCCTTGAGTGTTGGACCGAGTAACCTAACCTTTACACAAATGCAGAGTACTATGTATAGCTGACACTAAAAATGCTTGGTCATGATTGGTTCCACCCATCCCATACAGTTTGGGGCATCATAAGCCACTCTGGGTTCATCCGGTCGTTATCTGCACGGGGTTGTTGTCTTAACCCCACCCTGGTTTAGTTTCCCAGATGCAAGGATGATTTTGAGACAATGAGGGATTGTTCTACTCCTAGACTATCCCTAGTAAAACACATTCTTGTCTATATAATGCAGTCTTTAACTAATTTGTCAGCTCAACCCATCTCTGGTGACCATACGCCCAGATTATCTGAAGGGAACTAGAGTGGAGACCATAAAAACACAGACACTAGCAGCACAGAAATGTTTTACTATTAGTTAAATATGAATTGTTAACCATTAATATCAAATAAATCAAGTAAATGCGTAATTTCTCTCTCACAATATACCAACATCTTCTAAGCTGTACTAATTCTCTAGGAACAGAACAGCAGAGAGAGCAGCCATTTCAGGACGTGTATCAGTATCAGGGCCTTATTTCAAGGCCTCTCTGCTTCTAACTATTAAACCCTGTCGGATGTGTTAAAGGGAGTTTATGTCTTGCTAGAGTTCTGACCTTGTAAGTTAGACTCTTAGAAAAAAAGACTTCCTAAAGGGTCCTTCGGCTGTTCCCATAGGATAACCCTTTTTGGTTCCAGGTTGAACCCTTTTTGGTTCTAGGTAAAACCTTTTTGGGCTCCATGTAAAAACCTCTGTGGAAAGGGTTCTACATGGAACCCAAAAGAGTTCTATTTGGAACCTAAAGGGTTCTGCCTGGAACCAAAAATGGTTCTTTAAAGGGTTATTCTATGGGGCCAGCCAAAGAACCCTATTAGGTTCTAGATTGCACCTTTTTTGTAAGCTAGACTTCTTACCTTGTAAGTCAGAGTTCTTACCTTGTAAGTCAGAGTTCTTACCTTGTAAGTCAGAGTTCTTACCTTGTAAGCTAGACTTCTTACATTGTAAGCTAGACTTCTTACCTTGTAAGTCAGAGTTCTTACCTTGTAAGCTAGAGTTCTTACCTTGAGTTGGAGCATGTCCTGAACGTTACAGGATACATCTTAACAGGGGAGGGGGAGGGGCCAGCACTGAAACAAGAATACACAAAGAATGGTTAATGTTCTTTAATCTTGAATATCTTTTAGTTATAAATCTTTCAAAATAATTTGCAAGATAGATTTTTTGACCAGGTAGACAGGCATGAATAACTTTATTGCCTATTTGCCTATTCTCCTTTATGGAAACTGAAGGGAGAAAAATTCAACCTGCATAATAATTGCACGTATATTCACAACAAAGTTTTTTTTTCATCAGATAACACCACATACCTGGATATCTCTCAAGAACATGTCAACTTCCAGACTTGGTGCTGAGTTCAATGATATATGGCAGTATTTCTAGAAAGTACTCTCTCTAGCTCTGTTTTGAGTTAGGGTTAGATCCTATTATCCTTTATAAATTGTATCTGAAGAGCATTGCCATGCCTCCTTGAGGTATGTTATCTCCATGACAAATACTCTGTCACTTCCTGATAATCTGCGCCAAGTGAGGACCCTGGGTAATGGACGTTAGCAGGTGCTGCTAGCTCGATGACATCACAGGGGACAAAGCCAAGACAAGAATTATAATGAATTTCAATTACTGGATTATTAGAGCTAATGAGAAAAGACAAGGTCCTCCACTGCTGGGTGGAGTTGAGAGGCAGTAAGTGAATTTACATCAGCTGGAGTTGGGAGGCAGTAAGTGAATTTACATCAGCTGGAGTTGGGAGGCAGTAAGTGAATTTACATCAGCTGGAGTTGGGAGGCAGTAAGTAAATGTACATCAGCTGTAGTTGTGAGGCAGTAAATTAATTTACATCAGCTGGAGTTGGGAGGCAGTAAGTAAATGTACATCAGCTGTAGTTGGGAGGCAGTAAATTAATTTACATCAGCTGGAGTTGGGATCAGCGCTTAATTTGAGTCAGATCCTGCCGGAATAGGATCCGGCACCTCTCAGATTTGACTTTGTTTGTCCCGGCACCTATTTTCATGGATCCAGTATGTCTCACGGTATGATTTGCTAATTGTTTCACTGTGGACATTCTAATATAATCCACATTAAATCAAATTGGCTCCCGAGTGGCGTAGCGGTGTAAGGTACTGCATCTCAGTGCTAGAGGCGTCATTATAGACCCTGGTTTGATTCCAGGCTGTATCACAACCGGCCGTGATTGGCCAGAGGGTGGCACACAATTGGCCCAGCATCGTCCGGGTTAGGGTTTGGCCGGGGTAGGCTGTCATTGTAAATAAGAATTTATTCTTAACTGACTTGCCTAGTTTAATAAAGGTTAAATAAAACGTCCCCCCCTTGAACAACATCATGTAAAAGCACGGTGATCCTGCTATTATAAGGGCACACGGGGAGACCCAAATGCAGACACAGGAAGCAGATGGTAGAGCTCCAATATTTATTATAACAAAAGGGGTAGGCAAAAGGCAGGTCAGGGACAGGCGAGAGTTCATAAACCAGGTCAGAGTCCAAACAGTACCAGGCGATAGGCAGGCTCGAGGTCAGGACAGGCAGGGGTTCAGTGATCAGGTCCGAGTCCAAACAGTACAAGTGGATAGGCAGGCTCGAGGTCAGAACAGGCAGAGTGATCAGGCAGGCGTGTTCGGCGTTAGGACAGGCAAGGGTCAAAACCAGGAGGGCTAGGAAAAAACAGAGACTGGGAAAAATAGGAGCTAGGAAAAACGCTGGAGGCGCTGAAGGACGTGTTCTTGGGCAGACCGGGAAAAAAACAAGATGTCGTCAAGGTAGACGAACAGAAAACGGGTTAGCATGTCCCGGTGCACATCGTTTACTAGATCCTGGAAGACAGCGGAGGCATTGGTGAGTCCAAATGGCATGACCTGGTACTCATAATGTCCGCTGGCTGTGTTAAATACTGTCTTCCACTCATCTCCTTCGTATATCCGAACCAGGTTGTAGGAGTTCCGAAAGTCCAGCTTGGAAAAAATGGTGGCCCCCTGGAGAGGTTTGAAAGCCGAGGAGAGGAGTGGTGGGGGTAACAATTTTTGATCGTTATGTCATTCAGATCCTGGTAGTCAATGCACGGACGCAGGGTCTTGTCCTTCTTCTCCACAAAGAAAAACCCTGCACCAGCAGGAGATGCAGACGGATGGATGCCTCCACTAGCCAGAGACTCCTCTATGTGCTCCTCCATGGCTTTGGTCTCCGGGTCGGATAGAAAATATAGCCGACCAAGAGGTGGTGTGGTGCCTGGGAGGAGATCATTGGCACAATCATAAGGACGGTGCGGGGGAAGAGAAGTAGCACATGCCTTACTGAAGACCTCCAGGAGGTCATAGTACTCAGTGGGAATGGTAAAGACATCTGAGGCTTTGCTTACTTCCTGAGGGGGACGTCTCAAGGACGGCTGTGCCGCTTTAAGGCACAGAGAATGACAAAATGGGCTCCAACCCAGGATGGAGCTCGTGGTCCAGTCAATAACAGGTTTGTGTTTCTGGAGCCAAGAAAATCCCAAAACCACAGGAACATGGGGGGAAATCGATGAGGAGGAACTGTATGGTCTCACTGTGGTTTCCTGATACACGTATATGAACAGGTACTGAGCTATGGGTGACTCTTCCAATTGAGTGGCCATCCAGTGCCCTAGCATCCATGGGGACAGAGAGAAATTGAGTGGGAATACTTCATTCAGAAACCATGGTAGCATCCATAAAACTTTCATCAGCCCCAGAGTCAATGAGCACCTGAGAGACTTGGACTGGTCTCCCCACAGCAGAATCATAAAAAAAGGTGTGCGGGTGAGGGAAATTAGGGGACTCCCAGTCTGGCTCACCAGAGTACTTGTACCCACTAAAGAAAAGGGTTTCTTACAGGGCAAGTGGCTACATAATGTTCCGCCCCTCCACAATGCAGACAACAGTTAGAATTCAGCCTACGTGAGCATTCCCCAACCGATAACCTAGCTCTTCCCAGTTGCATGGGCTCAGGAGTATCCCACTCACCCGTCGCCAATGAGGGAACCTTGGGTATTTTCGTCTCTCCTCGGAAATACACACTTCGAGGATTTTCGGATTCCTTAGGACGTGCGCCAGCATCAGCAGACGAACGAGTGTTCCCGAGACCCAACCTCCTCTCACACCTGCGTTCTTGTAGGCACCCATCAATCCTAATTTCCAGGGCGATGAGGGAAACGAGGTCCTGTGGTATTTCCCGAGCTGCGAGCTCGTCCTTCATCCCCTCCGACAGTCCGTGGAGGAAGGTGTCAAACAGAGCCTCCAGATTCCAGGAACTCTTGTGTGAAAATATGTGTGAAAATATGTGTGAAAATATACTGCGTAGTCTGCCACACTATGGGAGTTCTGATGTACCTGCAGTAGTTTTCGAGCTGCCTCCCTCCCGGGCACCGGAGATTTGAAAACCTTCCTCACTTCTGCCATGAATTCCTCCAGTCTATGGCACACAGTGGATTGCTGCTCCCACACAGCCGTTGCCCAGGAGAGCACCCTTCCGGACATTAGCGTGATTAACACCGCTATCTTCGATCAGTCCAACGGGAACGAAGAGGGCTGGAGTTCAAAAATGAGGGAGCATTGGGAAAGGAACGCCCGGCAGGTACCAGGATCGCCTGCATAACATTCCGGAGAAGGTAAGCAGGGTTCTCGGGGAGCCAGGGTAGGTTGAACAAATCCACTAGTAGTAGAAAGGTTACTGGGTGGATGGGAGGTCTCAGATGTGACGTGCTGCCTATGAGCTAATTCACAGATTTGATCCATTATAGCCTTGAACCCTTCCAAAAGGTCCCGCAGTAGCTCCTCATGCCTCCCAATGGTGGTTCCCTGGAGGGAGACAACATAACAGAGGTGGTCCAAGTCTGCTGGGTCTGTCATGGCCAGTTCGTACTATAAGGGGTACAAGGTGAGACCCAAATGCAGACACAGGAGGCAGATGGTAGAGCTCTGATATTGGCTCAGTTGGTAGAGCATGGTGTTTGCAACGCCAGCATGGTGTGTGCAACGCCAGGGTTGTGGGTTCGCACAGCGCATTTTGAAAAAAAAATCGTTCCCATTTTCAACGGCCTACTAATCAAACTCAGAAGCTAGGGCATGCATATACTTATTATATATGGATAGAAAACACCCTAAAGTTTCTAAAACTGTTTGAATGGTGTCTGTGAGTATAACAGAACTCAAATGGCAGTCAAAACCCCGAAACCGATTGAAACAGGAAGTGGAATTCAGAATTGTGGACTCGACTTCTCATCTTTCCCTATAAATCACACCGTTAACCATGGTTCAGTGAGCACTTCCTATTGCTTCCACTAGATGTCACCAGTCTTTTCACAGTGGTTTGAGCCTTATACAGTCGAAACTCAGTGAATGAGAGTCATTGGAAATTGGTCACAGGGGATGGGCCATCACCATTATGACGCCGGCGGCCATGTCTACCCCCACCTTTGGAAACGGTTTTAAAGGCAATGAAATCATCCCCCTCGAATCTTATTGGCTCTCTTGGTGTTACAGGCCCTGAAGATTAATGTTTTACAACGTTTGACATGTTTGAACGAACCTACAGGCGGGAGAATCTCATTTTATCCGGAACTTCAGCCCTGCGCTTGGAGAGAGCCCTAGGACGCGCTACCAACAGCAGGCTAATGGAACGTGAAGTATGGACTTTTTCGACCGAAAATACATCTGTTGTGGACCTGGGATGCTTTCTGATGAAGACAACTAAAGGTAGGCGATTATTGACAATATTATACAAGATCAGATGTGACTTGCGATTGTGCCAAGATGGCGCGGCGCTAGTTTTCCAGGCTCATTTTCTGAGTATCGCATCTCCTTTTATCGCAAAGTGTGATTACCCAGTAAAGTTAATTTAAAATCTGGTATGACAGGTGTTCTCAAGAGATATTCATCTATAAATGTTAGATTGACAATATAAATTAAAAAAATCGTTATAGGATAGTAATTTAGGGAATTGTAGCATTGTTTCCCGGGACGCATTTGAGGGGAAATTCGTTAGTCAACGTCAGACGCCGATGTAAAATGCTGTTTTTATATATAAATATGACCTTTATTGAACAAAAGAATGCATGCATTGTGTAACATGATGTCTTAGGAGTGTCATCTGATGAAGTTTGTAAAAGGTTAGTGCTGCATTTAGCTGTTTTTTGGTTATATGTGATGCAAGTGGTTGGTCGGAAAATGGCTATGAAGCTGCTTTTTACGATGGACTCATCTAACATAATCTAATGATTTGCCTTTCCTGTAAAACCTTTTTGAAATCGGACGACGTGGGTCGATTCAGGAGAGGTGTATCTATAAAAAAAAAAAAATATATATATATATATATATATATATATATATATATATATTTTTTTTTTAATTATGATTTTTTTTAATGCTAATTGGCGATATGATTTTTCGCTGGATTTTGATCCCGCTGACGGGATGAGACGCTGGAGAGGATAGCTAATCCAAGTTTATCAAATTAAAAGCCTAATTGATCATTGGAAAACCCTTTTTCAATTATGTTAGCACAGCTGAAAACTGCTGTCCTGATTAAAGAAACAATACAATTGGCCTTCTTTAGGCTCAAAATGGCCAGAAACAAAGACCTTTATTCTGAAACTCATCAGTCTATTCTTGTTCTGAGAAATGAAGGTTATTCTATTTGAGAAATTGCCAAGAAACTGAAAATCTAGTACAACACAGTGTACTACTCCCTTCACAGAACAGAGCAAACTGGCTCTAACCAGAATAGAAAGAGGAGTGGGAGGCCCCGGTGCACAACTGAGCAAGAGGACAAGTACATTAGAGTGTCTAGTTTGAGAAACAGACACCTCACATGTCCTCAACTGGCAGCTTCATTAAATAGCACCCGCAAAACACCAGTCTCAATGTCAACAGTGAAGCGGTGACTCTGGGAAGCTGGCCTTCTAGGCAGAGTTGCAAAGAAAAAGCGATGTTTCAGACTGGCCAATATCTGGACTGGTGGATCCATCTAGTGGTGTAGTTAGTGTTGTTATCTGGACTGGTGGATCCATCTAGTGGTGTAGTTAGTGTTGTTATCTGGACTGGTGGTTCCATCTAGTGGACATGGCTGTAGTTAGTGTTGTTATCTGGACTGGTGGATCCATCTAGTGGACATGGCTGTAGTTAGTGTTGTTATCTGGACTGGTGGATCCATCTAGTGGTGTAGTTAGTGTTGTTATCTGGACTGGTGGATCCATCTAGTGGTGTAGTTAGTGTTGTTATCTGGACTGGTGGATCCATCTAGTGGACATGGCTGTAGTTAGTGTTGTTATCTGGACTGGTGGATTCATCTAGTGGTGTAGTTAGTGTTGTTATCTGGACTGGTGGATTCATCTAGTGGTGTAGTTAGTGTTGTTATCTGGACTGGTGGATCCATCTAGTGGTGTAGTTAGTGTTGTTATCTGGACTGGTGGATCCATCTAGTGGTGTAGTTAGTGTTGTTATCTGGATTGGTGGATCCATCTACTTGTCATGACGTTGGCCTGTGGGTAAGGTTTATGACCCCCCCCCATAAATACCTTTCTCCCTTCCCCTCTCTGAGTCTACTGAAGGACTTGAATAGCCTGTGTTAAATATAGAGAGTCTGGGAACATCAAACAAATGGGGAAAAGGAACCATATTTTGGTAATAAAACCAGTTGGAAATATGCTTGGGAACGTAATGAGTATGTATGTAAAGTTCGTTGTTATCTGAGACATTATGATTGATGACAGGACGACATGAACTGTACCTGAGAAAGTATCCACCCTCTAGTTATCAGAGTTACATGGAATTGTTATGCAATTGAAATGTTTGATATTGAAATTGTTTGTTAGGAGATGAAATGTAATTTTAGCTTCCAAATGAGAGATTTGGGTTTTCATAAGGAAAGTGCCCTGCTTGATCAGTGGCCCACCCTGTGAAGAGGAGGGGTTATAAACGATGAAACACATCCCTCCCCCCTCTCCACTATATAAGCCTTTGACGAAAAGATAACCGTGTTGTTCCAGCACGTGAGGTCTGCAGCCTCTACGTTAGAAGGACACACATGTCAAGGACAGAACGAAGCCAACCTCGGCGTGAGCTATTGTATGAACTGGTATGAACTTTGAGCTTATTCACTACAGAAGTGCTACTTCCTAGCCGTTGAGTTAGCAGCGGCCGCTGTAAACGTGGGCTAGGAAAGGACGGACGACGGATCCAGTCTAACAACCAGACGAAGATACCACCACGTATCCAATTGACCACCATTGACATTCTTCCGAAAACAGGGAGATCTGTTGGCCAACCCGGCCAGCATCTACGACCAATCTACCGAAGCGCAGCTCAGAGTAAATATTTATTGCATTTTCCTTTTCCAAATAGGCGGTAATTTAGAATGCATAAGATAATGTATTATATATATTACGATAGCGTAGCTGCTGTTTGTGGTTCCTAAGTCTTCCCGCTCTTTCATTCAAGCCCAACCCCCTTTCCTTTGTGTAACCAGGTTCCGTCCACCGGGACGTTTTCTGTATGACATCATATGTATTCGGTGTATTTGTAATTCTGTGTGATTAGTTAGGTATTTAGTAAATAAATAATTAAACCCAATTTGGTATTGCTGATTCAACTTGTTAGCCAGGGTTCGTGAAGATAGCCAAGAATTTACAACTTTCATTATGAGACTGAAAATAAGATAAGGGTTAATATTGACTGCTACCGATGTAAAGTATTACTAAGTATTTTAAGAGTTTATTCGGAAGATAACGGCTCTATAAACGTTATTCCGTGATGCCCCAACGTTCTAGTTAATTACATTTACATGATTAGCTTAATCAGGTAATATTAATTACAGAGAAATCATTTTATAGGTTAGCATGTCATATCACTTAATCCGGCATAGCCAAAGACACGACATACTAGATGTATTGTGACGGCCCTGAATTTGTCTGAACCGTCTCAGTGCTTCTCCTTCCAATAGGGCGCTTGCCCTTTAATTCCCAATTAAATAGTGCTTCTCCTTCAAATAGGGCGCTTCCCCTTTAATTACCAATTAAATAGCCAGCCTCAGCTTCGCAAAAGTGGGGTTGTGATGGAGACGCGAATGAGGATGTGTTCAACCCTCAGTTCTGAAGCTTCTCTATTCCGTTTGTTGTGTTGCATTTAAAAGTGTGCTTTTGTAGCTTAATAGCAAGTTTACCCAGGACCGCATCTCCGTTGTTCTTCTTCGTGGCCTTTCTCCGCTGGAGATCTGTTGACGGATTGGATTGACTGACTGACCAACTGACTACAACCTTTTTGTATACGGTATTTCATTTGTTTTGGCGTGATGCATACCCTGATGATTTATGTAGTTAGTTGTAGTTGATGACTTATTAAGATTTGATACGCTTTATGGTTGTGTGGTAAAATAATTTTTATTTTGATTGTATGATTGATACTGGGTTTACGCTACACTGGGATGAACGGACAAACATTGCGTGACTAAGGTCACTTGAGTTCCCTGAACTCCTTTACCGGGCTGGACTCTTTTAGGCCCGAGGTACAGGACTTTTCTGGAGGAACCAGAACTCGTTATGTTGTTTGAATGTTAAATGATGAGACAGAGGCATTGATGCGAGTAACCAGTCTTGTTCAGTATATTGCAATACATCTGGGTATTTCAAGCACACCGGTAAAAACACTGGAGTCGCAGTAATTAACATTTACCAACAGATGGCATCACTGTGCCATCTTACACCCATAACATCTTCCCTTTTATGAAATAGGTCAGGAGCTGTCAATTCACTAACAAAACAAACCTAGTAATAATTTCCAAAATGAACTTATTTTTTATTTTATTTTTTTCACGTAACAACTTAACACATTTTGATACTCTCTTCACTTTTATCTCTGTCTGTCAACAATCCCTAATGTGGAAACCTACAGATTAAGTATTTTTGGTGGCTGGGACAGACGCCCACAGCGTGAAAAGACAGGGGGCTTGTCTGCGAGGACTGCAGGTTCCCGCACAGGCGTGTCACCTGACTGTCTAAGGGAGTATTGATGGGCGAGGGAGTGGCCGACCTGTAATCCCCTGGCTCTTCGCCCAGTGCCTCAGGCCCCATGTGACTTGCTGGGGTTCTGTCTTTTGTCATGCGACCCCTTTGACCATCAGGGTTCTGCGTAGGTGCTGGCTCAGCAATCCGAAGGTCAACCCTGTTACGACGGTACAGTGATCCATTCACTTCGACCAAGTAGGAGCGTGGTGCCACTTTCTGTACACAAGATCCGAGTCTCCAGAGGTCCGTCCGGTCCCCTGGTAGTAGCTTCATCCGCACCGTTTCACTCACCCTGAGCTCAGGTAAGTCTTTTGCTGATTTGTCATAGATGAACTTGGAGACCTGTCTTCTGTGACGTAGCTTCACCAGCACGTCTGACACCACACATGGCTCCAGGAGAGTGCTGTCTACTGGCAGAGCTGCTTTTAAGCACCGTGCCATGAGGCGCTGGGCCGGGCTGCTATCCATGCCTTCTGTCGGGGTATTGCGCCACTGCAGGATTGCTTTCCAGGCATCTTTGCCCTCTCGCAGAGCTTTTGTGCAGAGGTTCTTTGCAATTTTTACTGCGGACTCCGCCTTCCCATTAGCTTTTGGGTGTCATGGTGATGAAGTGACGTGCTCGAATTCCATTCTGCAACAAATTTTCGGAACTCAACTCCGGAGAATTGGGGTCCATTGTCTGAAATTACCCTATCTGGCTGGCCATAGCGGGCAAACTGAGCCTTGCAGCGTTTGATCGTTGTCTCTGCTGAGAGGTCAGGGAGGAGGTCAGGCTCCCAGAAGTCTGAGTAATGATCGACCACCAGAAGAAAGACTTTGCCACTGTGCTGGAAGAGATCTAGACTTACTATCTGCCAGGGGCGCATCGGTAGCTCGTGGGATATCGTCTCTCTCTGTTGCTCAATGGCATATTCATTGCAGATTGTGCATTTACTGACATAGTCTTTGATTTCACTCTGCATTCCTGGCCAATACAGTGTGTCACGTGCTTGTCTGTAACAGGCCTCACCTCCTATGTGACTTGAGTGCACGCGCGCCAACATCTCAAGGTGCAGAGACCGGGGAATAACGACTTTTGAATATTACTCTGTTTTGAAGACTGAGCTCCTCTTTGACATGGCCAATAATCTCTGACGGCTAAAGCAGTTTCTTCCTTGCAGTCGGGCCAGCCCATCAGAATCCCAGACCTCAATGCCTGGAGTTGCTCGTCCCTGTCTGTGTGCTGTCTGATTTGTATAAGGTGCTGGTCCGTGACATTGAGGTAGTCAGCCTGGTTGATGTGTTCAACATCCACTTGCTCTGTTTGCAAGCTGCACACTGCGTGTTGTTCATCCATGGAGCGTGTGTGAGTGCCTGATGCAGTAGCCCTGCTGAGTGTGTCACTCGCATACATCTCTGGCCCTGGCTTATACACCACCTTGAGGTTGTAGTTTTGTAAGGCCAGTAGCATGCTCTGCAGTCGTTTCGGGGCATTCAGGAGAGGCTTGCTGAATATAGCAATAAGGGGCTTGTGATCTGTCTCTGCGGTAATATTGTCGCGCCTGTACAGGTAGTGGTGGAAGCGTTGGCATGCAAACACAATGCTGAGGCACTCCTTCTCTATCTGGGCATAGTTCTGCTCTGTTGGGGTGAGTGCCCTAGAGGCGAATGCCACAGGCTGGCCATCCTGCATAAGGCAACAGCCAAGTCCATACGGGCTTGAGTCACTCTGAATCGTGACAGGTTTTGACACATCGTAGTATTGCAGTACAGGTGTCTGGGTGACCAGTTGTTTTATTTCCCTCACCGCTGCGTCATGTTTTGGGAGCCAATGCCAGATGGTGTCCTTGTCCATTAGCCTCCTTAGTGGCTCACACACTTCAGAGAGCCGCGGTAGGAACTTGGCCAGGTAGGTGACTAATCCGACGAAGCGCTGCACTCCCTTCGTCAGATGGGTGGGGCATTTCCAAGACAGCCTTCACTTTTTTAGGATCCGCCTTCAATCCGGTGGAGGACAAGATGTGCCCATTAAAGCGGACCTCTGGCACTTTAAACTGAAGCTTTTTTATGCTTAGCCTTAGCTTGACCTGTCTACATCTGACCATCAGGGCCAGCAGCTTGGCATCATGGTCATATTCTGCCTCATCACTGTCCCCACAGCCGACTACGAGGATGTCATCTGCTATGGGTTCCACGCCCCTGAGTCCCATCAACAGCTCATGCTGTTTCCGCTGATACACCTCTGGAGCCACGGAGACACCAAACGGGAGCTTCTTCCTGCCCCAGGGTGTCCAAAAGGTGCTCATGTAGCTGCTGGGCTCATCGAGCTTGCACTGCAGGAAGGCATCTCTGGCGTCCACGAGCGTGAAGTCTCTGGCCTTTGGGAGCTTGTAAAGAACCTCCTCCAACGTGGGCATAATGTAATGTGAGCGTCGCAGAGCCCGGTTGAGGTGTTTAGGATCAATGCATATCCGTAGCTTGTCTGGTTTCTTGACGATGACCATATTACTTATCCAGTCTGTAGGCTCGGTGATGGATATCATGTGGCCATCTGCTTCGGATTTGTCAAGCTGAGCCTTTGTAGCTGCTTTCATGGCCACTGGTGCATTGCGGGGTGCACACTGGACAGGCTGGATTGCTGCGTCCAACTCAAAGTGGACTTCGCCGGGAACTGACTCGACCGGTGCGTTGAAGACATTATGGTATTTGCTTAGGAGTGTCTCCTTGCTCAGGGGCCCAGCCTGGACTTTGTCTATAATGTTAAGATCAGCTGGGATGGTGAAGTTAATAAGCCCAAGGCTCTCGCATGTAGAACCTGACAGTAATGGCTGTTGACTAGCCTCAACTATTTCAAACTCAAGGGTGTGTTTCTGGCCACGTAAAACACACTCTGTCACAAACAGGCCTAAGGAGGTCATGAACTGGCCTGAATACAGTTTCAGCTTGGTGCTACTCTGTGTGAGTTTGTCTCTGGGCGTGAGCCTCCTTTTATCTTTAAGACTCATAACGTTCCATGTGGCCCCTGAATCTAGCTGGCATTGCTGTGGTTTATTATTAAGTAGCAGAGTGACAAACCACTTTTGTCCTTTTGCCCTCACTGACCCTATGCACTCGCTAGCATATACATCCTCTGTGCTGTTGTTACCTTCATCTGTGTTTGTTTCAATGGAGTGCACTTTACCCTCCCTTTCTCTTGCTTTTTATGCAGACCCTTGTGAAGTGGTTAGCTGTACCACAGGATTTGCATATTTTTCCATAGGCTGGGCAGTGTTCTTTTCCTCGTCCATGAGAAATGCCACAATATCGGCATGTATTGGGGTTGTCTACTGAAGAGTTGGCTTTAGCATTAGCTGTGGCAAAGGGGAATTTCTTTACTGGCTGCCTGAATGTAGCATTGACATTGTCCATATGTTGCCTTTCTAGCTCCATGGACCTTATCCGTATATCAGTAAGCTCTGCTGCACGGCATGTCTCCACTGCCAAGACCAGCGTCAGGTCACGTTCTTTCAGCAAACGTCTACGGGTGCCCTCATCAGTTATGCCAAGCACTATCTTATCTCTGATCAGTTCATCTCTTAAAGCACCATAGTCACATGTAGGTGCCTTTTCCCTTAGCCTAGTGACAAAGCTGTCAATGGACTCCCCGTCCTCCTGTTTGCAACAACCGAAAACATAACGCTCGTAGATAACGTTCTTTGCTGGCTTAAAGTAATGTTCAAGAGCATCAAGAATAGCTGTAGCGTTACCTTGCTGAGCTGCTGTTAGGTTCAGGTTGTGTTTGTATACGTGTCGGCATTCTGTTCCCATTATAGTCTTCAAAGTGGCAGTCACTACCTCATCGTCCTTTTCCCGAAGTCCCGTTGCTAGCGCATAGTCCTCCCATTCACCTCTAAACGTATCCCAGTTTGTGCTCCAATCTCTGCTGAGCTTCATAACGGCGGGAAGGGGAATGTTCGCTGCCATGTCTAACCGGTGCTAACAACACTGAAGCTAACTAGCAAACCCACTCTAGCTAAGGACAATTCCGGCGTCCGGCGAAGTTTTACTCAAATAAGCATTTTTTTGGGGTAAACCAGAACAGGTGACTCTAATTTGCGGAAAGCAAAGGTTAGTTTAGTTAGGTTAGTTATCCCACTCTGACACCATGTTTCAATGATATATGATGAGACAGAGGCATTGATGCGAGTAACCAGTCTTGTTCAGTATATTGCAATACATCCGGGTATTTCAAGCACACCGGTAAAAACACGAGTTGCAGTAATTAACATTTAACAACAGATGGCATCACTGTGACATCTTACACCCATAACAGTTGTCATATCTGTGTGTGATCATTTGTTGGTAATACAACCCACGCAAAAGAATACCGTTGTTTTTTAAGTTCTTTCCAATGTTTTAAGGGTTTATGAAAAGTGTATTTCCATCCTGACTTTTACATGAGTCCTTTGTATTGGTGTAGACTTGACGGACCAGATGGGACTCATTCCCTCCCAAACCAAAAGGAGATACCAATATTTTCTCTGGTAGGCACAACCTACCTGGCACCCCTATAAACAATAACCTCAAGTCAAAACCGTTACAGTATGGTAGTGTTGTTATCTGGACTGGTGGAACCATCTAGTGGCTCTCGTTAGTGTTGTTCACTGGACTGTTGGATCTGTGAAGTGGTGTAGTTAGTGTAGTCATCTGGACTGGTGGATCCATCTAGTGGTGTAGTTAGTGTTGTTATCTGGACTGGTGGATCCATCTAGTGGTGTAGTTAGTGTAGTCATCTGGATTGGTGGATCCATCTAGTGGACATGGCTGTAGTTAGTGTTGTTATCTGGACTGGTGGATCCATCTAGTGGTGTAGTTAGTGTTGTTATCTGGACTGGTGGATCCATCTAGTGGTGTAGTTAGTGTAGTCATCTGGATTGGTGGATCCATCTAGTGGACATGGCTGTAGTTAGTGTTGTTATCTGGACTGGTGGATCCATCTAGTGGACATGGCTGTAGTTAGTGTTGTTATCTGGACTGGTGGATCCATCTAGTGGTGTAGTTAGTGTTGTTATCTGGACTGGTGGATCCATCTAGTGGACATGGCTGTAGTTAGTTAGTGTTGTTATCTGGACTGGTGGATCCATCTAGTGGACATGGCTGTAGTTAGTTAGTGTTGTTATCTGGACTGGTGGTTCCATCTAGTGGACATGGCTGTAGTTAGTGTTGTTATCTGGACTGGTGGATCCATCTAGTGGTGTAGTTAGTGTTGTTATCTGGACTGGTGGTTCCATCTAGTGGACATGGCTGTAGTTAGTGTTGTTATCTGGACTGGTGGATCCATCTAGTGGACATGGCTGTAGTTAGTGTTGTTATCTGGACTGGTGGATCCATCTAGTGGACATGGCTGTAGTTAGTGTTGTTATCTGGACTGGTGGATTCATCTAGTGGTGTAGTTAGTGTTGTTCACTGGACTGTTGGATCTGTGAAGTGGCTGTAGTTAGTGTAGTCATCTGGATTGGTGGATCCATCTAGTGGTGTAGTTAGTGTTGTTATCTGGACTGGTGGTTCCATCTAGTGGACATGGCTGTAGTTAGGTAGTGTTGTTATCTGGACTGGTGGATCCATCTAGTGGTGTAGTTAGTGTTGTTATCTGGACTGGTGGATCCATCTAGTGGTGTAGTTAGTGTTGTTATCTGGACTGGTGGATCCATCTAGTGGACATGGCTGTAGTTAGTGTTGTTATCTGGACTGGTGGTTCCATCTAGTGGTGTAGTTAGTGTTGTTATCTGGACTGGTGGATCCATCTAGTGGACATGGCTGTAGTTAGTGTTGTTATCTGGACTGGTGGATTCATCTAGTGGACATGGCTGTAGTTAGTTAGTGTTGTTATCTGGACTGGTGGTTCCATCTAGTGGTGTAGTTAGTGTTGTTATCTGGACTGGTGGATCCATCTAGTGGCTGTAGTTAGTGTAGTCATCTGGATTGGTGGATCCATCTAGTGGTGTAGTTAGTGTTGTTATCTGGACTGGTGGTTCCATCTAGTGGACATGGCTGTAGTTAGTTAGTGTTGTTATCTGGACTGGTGGTTCCATCTAGTGGACATGGCTGTAGTTAGTTAGTGTTGTTATCTGGACTGGTGGATCCATCTAGTGGACATGGCTGTAGTTAGTTAGTGTTGTTATCTGGACTGGTGGTTCCATCTAGTGGACATGGCTGTAGTTAGTGTTGTTATCTGGACTGGTGGTTCCATCTAGTGGACATGGCTGTAGTTAGTGTTGTTATCTGGACTGGTGGATCCATCTAGTGGACATGGCTGTAGTTAGTTAGTGTTGTTATCTGGACTGGTGAATCCATCTAGTGGTGTAGTTAGTGTTGTTATCTGGACTGGTGGATCCATCTAGTGGACATGGCTGTAGTTAGTTAGTGTTGTTATCTGGACTGGTGGATCCATCTAGTGGTGTAGTTAGTGTTGTTATCTGGACTGGTGGATCCATCTAGTGGACATGGCTGTAGTTAGTATTGTTATCTGGACTGGTGGATCCATCTAGTGGTGTAGTTAGTGTTGTTATCTGGACTGGTGGATCCATCTAGTGGACATGGCTGTAGTTAGTATTGTTATCTGGACTGGTGGTTCCATCTAGTGGACATGGCTGTAGTTAGTGTTGTTATCTGGACTGGTGGTTCCATCTAGTGGACATGGCTGTAGTTAGTATTGTTATCTGGACTGGTGGATCCATCTAGTGGACATGGCTGTAGTTAGTTAGTGTTGTTATCTGGACTGGTGAATCCATCTAGTGGTGTAGTTAATGTTGTTATCTGGACTAGAGGTCGACCGATTATGATTTTTCAACGCCGATACCGATTATTGGAGGACCAAAAAAAGCTGATACTGATTAATCAGCCGTTAATAAAAATATATATATTTTATTTATTTATTTGTAATAATGACAATTACAACAATACTGAATGAACACTTATTTTAACTTAATATAATACATCAATAAAATCAATTTAGCCTCAAATAAATCTTAAAACATGTTCAATTTGGTTTAAATAATGCAAAAACAAAGTGTTGGAGAAGAAATTAAAAGTGCAATATGTGCCATGTAAAAAAGCTAACGTTTAAGTTCCTTCCTCAGAACATGAGAACATATGAAAGCTGGTGGTTCCTTGTAATATGAGTCTTCAATATTCCCAGGTAAGAAGTTTTAGGTTGTAGTTATTATAGGAATTACAGGACTATTTCTCTCTATACGATTTGTATTTCATATACCTTTGACTATTGGATGTTCTTATAGGCACTTTAGTATTGCCAGTGTAACAGTATAGCTTCCGTCCCTCTCTTCGCTCCCAGCTGGTCTCGAACCAGGAACACATCGACAACAGCCACCCTTGAAGCAGCGTTACCCATGCAGAGCAAGTGACGTTTGAAACGCGATTAGCGCGCACCCCACTAACTAGCTAGCCATTTCACATGGGTTTCACCAGCCTAATCTCGGGAGTTGATAGGCTTGAAGTCATAAACAGCGCAATGCTTGAAGCATTGCGAAGAGCTGCTGGCAAAACGAAAGTGCCGTTTGAATAAATGCTTACGAGCCTGCTGGTGCCTACCATCGCTCAGTCAGACTGCTCTATCAAATCATAGACTTAATTATAACATAATAACACACAGAAATACGAGCCTTAGGTCATTTAATATGGTCGAATCCGGAAACTATCACGTTTATTCTTTCAGTGAAATACGGAACTGTTCCGTATTTTATCTAATGGGTGGCATCCACAAGTCTAAATATTCCTGTTACATTGCACAACCGTCAATGTTATAATAACGTAAAATTCTGGCAAATTAGTTCGCAACGAGCCAGGCGGCCCAAACTGTTGCATATACCCTGACTCTGCGTGCAATGAACGCAAGAGAAGTGACACAATTTCACCTGGTTAATATTGCCAGCTAACCTGGATTTCTTTAAGCTAAATATGCAGGTTTAAAAATATATACTTCTGTCTATTGATTTTAAGAAAGGGATTGATATTTATGGTTAGGTACATTCGTGCAACGATTGTGCTTTTTTCGCAAATGCGCTTTTGTTAAAATCATCCCTCGTTTGGCGAAGTTTGCTCTCTTTGTTAGGAATAAATAGTCTTCACAGTTCGCAATGAGCCAGGCAGCCCAAACTGCTGCATATACCCTGACTCTGTTGCAAGAGAAGTGACACATTTTCCCTAGTTAAAAGAAATTCATGTTAGCAGGCAATATTAACTAAATATGCAGGTTTAAAAATATATACTTGTGTATTGATTTTAAGAAAGGCATTGATGTTTATGGTTAGGTACACGTTTGAGCAACGTGTACCTAAGCGATTATATGCAACGCAGGACAGGCTAGATAAACTAGTAATATCATCAACCATGTGTAGTTAACTAGTGATTGATTGATTTTTTATAAGATAAGTTTAATGCTAGCTAGCAACTTACCTTGGCTTCTTACTGCATTCGCGTAACAGGCAGGCTCCTCGTGGAGTGCAATGTAAAGCAGGTGGTTAGAGCGTTGGACTAGTTAACTGTAAGGTTGCAAGATTGAATCCCCGAGTTGACAAGGAAAAAAATCTGTCGTTCTACCCCTGAACAAGGTAGTTAACCCACCGTTGCTAGGCCGTCATTGAAAATAAGAATGTGTTCTTAACTGACTTGCCTAGTTAAATAAAGGTGTAAAAAGAAATCTGCCAAATCGGCGTCCAAAAATACCGATTTCCGATTGTTATGAAAACTTGAAATCGGCCCCAATTAATCGGCCATTCCGATTAATCGGTCGACCTCTAATCTGGACTGGTTATTCCATCTAGTGGCTGTAGCTAGCGCTGGTATCTGGGTTAGGGCTAGGGGGTTAGGGCTATGGTGTTAGGGTTAGGGTTAGGTTTAGGGGTTAAGGTTTAGGGGTTAGGTTTAGGGTTAGGGTTAGGACATAATTTTTTTCTTCTTCAAAACCTCTGGTTACCCAAAAATAAAACAGTGCAATTTTTGAAAAGTAGAACATAGCCTGATTTCTGAGACGGGGGGGGACTTGTTTTTCTGAAGATGTTTCTAAAACCTCCATAAATCACTAGGGGCAGCCCCCATTGATTTGGGCCTGTAGTGGGGTGCTCCCATAGCGGGCATGGAGGTATGGATGCCCCCTAAATGCATTTAAAACCTTTTTGAAAATGTTGTTACCATTCAATCACCAGGCCTACAAAAGTATGTGGACACTGACAGATTATGGTTTTTTCCAAACCTCCATAAATCACTAATGCCGTCCCCCATTGACTTGGTCCCGTAGTATGGTGGTCCCATAGTGGGCATTGAGGTCTGGATGCCCCTTAAATGCATTTAAAACCATTTTGAAAATCGGTCTTGGTAACCCCAAAAAATAATACCAAGCCCACAAAGTGGTGGACAAGGACCCGCATTTAATTTTTCAAACCTCCATAAATCACTAATGCTTGCCCCCATTGACTTGGGCCATTAGTAGGGTGGTCCCAGAGTGGGCATGGAGGTCTGGATGCCACCTGAATGCATTTAAAACCGTTTTTAAAATGTGGTCTTGGTAACCCAAAATAATACCAGAATCACAGTTGGACTTAGTCTCTGGAGCGAAAGGAAAAGTGGGCACTTTGTCACATTTTCGACCAATTTCTGAAATGTTCAAATAATAATTACAAATACTTCCCGAGGGGCTAGAGGTCCCAAATTTAGGGTTAGGGTTAGGGTTAGCCCCTGTTTAATAGCCCCTGTTTAATGACTTGGAGAAGATCTGCAAAGAGGAGTGGGACAAAATCCCTCCTGAGATGTGTGCAAACCTGGTGGCCAACTACAAGAAACGTCTGACCTCTGATTGCCAACAAGGGTTTTGCCACCAAGTACTAAATAAAAAGTCATGTTTTGCAGAGGGGTCAAATACTTATTT
>NC_138315.1:55135000-55175000 GCF_965601325.2 Salmo salar
TTTTAATTATTTAATTTCTGACGCTGACTTGACTGCCGGTTATTGGAGGGAAACGATTTCCTCAACATCAATGCCATAGTAAAACGCTGTTTTTGTATATAAATATGAACTTGATAGAACTAAAAATGCATGCATTGTCTAACATAATGTCCTAGGAGTGTCATCTGATGGAGATTGTAAAAGGTTAGTGCATCATTTTAGCTGGTTTTATGGTTTTGGTGACCCTGTCTTTGACTTGACAAAACATTACACACAACTCTTGTAAATGTACTGTCCTAACATACTCTAAATTTATGCTTTCGCCGTAAAACCTTTTTGAAATCGTAAAACGTGGTTAGATTAAGGAGATGTTTATCTTTCAAATGGTGTAACATAGTTGTATTTTTGAAAAATTTGAATTTTGACATTTATTTGGATTCAAATTTGCCGCTCTTGAAATGCACCTGCTGTTGATGGAGTGCACCACGGGTGGCACGCTAGCGTCCCACCTAGCCCCAAGAGGTTAAGGTCCAAGCAATGGGGCCACAACAGATGGGTGATTATAGCGGGCAAGAAATCTATAAACAAGGGGCCTGGAGACAGGACCCCAACACCTAATGATGTTGATGAGTATAAAGAAAGGAGCTTCAAGGTCCAAGCAATAGGACCGTGCCATCAATAGAATGGTGATTTATAGGGGTTAGGGTTAGGGGTTAGGGTTAGGGTTAGGGTTGGGGTTAGGGGTTAGGGTTAGGGTTGGGGTTAGGGTTGGGGTTAGGGGTTAGGGTTAGGGGTTCGGTTTAGGGTTTAGGGTTAGGGTTAGGGTTAGTTTGGTTTCTAGTTTTGAGTCGGTTGATCCACTTCCATCTCTGACACGTGGAAGCCGAAGGGGGGGAAAGGGAATGGGTGCACTCCACAGCATTGATGCGCTGGCCAGAGGGGTCCGGGCACACCCGGCCAAAGTTGTAGACCCCATGGTTGCCAACTTGTAGAAGTGCCCTGGGTTGCGTTGGTTGGGCTTAGAACCGTCCGTCCGTCGGGTTAAGGGATGGTTAAGGTTAGGGTTAAGGTTAGGGTAGGGGTTAGAGTGGTTAAGGTTAGGGTTAAGGTTAGGTTTAGGGTTAGACTGGTTAGAGTGGTTAGGGTTAGGGTTAGGGTTGGGGTTAGGGTTAGGGTTAGGTTAAGGGTTAGGTTTAGGGTTAGGGTAAGGGTTAAGTTTAGGGTTAGGGTTGGGGTTAGGGTTAGGGTAAGGTTTCTAGTTTTGAGTCGGTTGATCCACTTCCATCTCTGACACGTGGAAGCCGAAGGGGGGGGGAAGGGAATGGGTGCACTCCACAGCATTGACGCGCTGGCCAGAGGGGTCCGGGCGCACCCGGCCAAAGTTGTAGACCCCATGGTTGCCCACTTGTAGAAGTGCCCTGGGTTGCGTTGGTTGGGCTTAGAACCGTCCGTCCGTCGGGTTAAGGGATGTTTAGGGTTAGGGTTAGGGTTAGGGTTAGGGTTAGGTTTGAAAAAAAACAGACGAATCTGATATGCACTGGCACAGGCAAAACTTTAAATAAATGGTAAAAACCTAGTATAAAATACCTTAATTAAGAACAGGGGAGGGAAAAAAGAAAAAAAGAGGGGGGGGGGGAAGAAAGAAAATAAAAAATATTTATAAACAAATTACCCGGAAGATAAAACCTAGGTTTGCAACCCAAGATGCAATCCCTAAGGGATAGAAGCCAAAACCCAAGGTCAAGACCACCAACCTGAAATTAGGATGGTCATAGACATACAGGGGTTGAAGTTCGGCACACCAGCTCCAAGAGTTAGGGCCAAACGGGGTGATATAAGGGTCAAGAGGGTATAAGGGTTAGAATTAGATGAGGGGGTATGAAAGTTAGATAAGGGGGTATAAGGGTTAGGGTTAGATAAGAAGGTATAAAGGTTAAGGTTAGATAAAAGGGTATAAGGGTTAAGGTTAGAACTAAGGGGATGTAAAGGTTTAATAAAGAAATATAAAGGGTAAACTGAGGGTTAGATAAGGGGATGTAAAGGTTTGGGTAGGTAAGGGGGTATCAAGGTTAGGGTTAGATAAGCAGGTATAAGGGTTAGGGTTAGATAAGGGGTATAAGGTTAAGGTTAGAGCTAAGGGGATATAAAGGTTACATAAAGGGATACAAAAGGTTAAGGTTAGGATTTTAAGGGAGTATAAGGGTTAGGGTTAGATAACGGGGTATCAAGGTTAGGATTAGGTAAGCAGGTGTAAAGGTTAGGGTTAGATAAGGGGATATAAAGGTTAAGATTAGAACTAGAGGGGTATGAGGATTAGATAAAGGGATATGAGGGTTCGGGTAGGGGTTAGGTAAGAAAGGTGCAGAGATTGAGGTGAAAATGGAAAAATAAGGGTTGGGACCTAATAACCAGGGGTTGGGGTTAAAGTTAGGATCAATCCAAGAATCAGGTTTAGATCTAGGGTCTAGGGGTTAAGGTTAGGCATGAGGATCTATAAATTAGGGTAGATAATTAGGATTTTAGAATTAGGGTTGAATATAAGGGTCTAGGATAAGGAATAAGGATTTCGAGGAGTAGAATTTCAGGAGTGGGGAACCGCCCGACAAACACACAAATAAAAAGTACCGATACAGGGCAATAATAAGTGCTACTACACAAAGGCAAGACCACAATAGACGGATCAACGTCCCTACTGAGTGTAAAAATAAGTGCTATTGAATTAAGATAAGTGCTCAAAAAATATATTCCAAAGAAAGTCAAATAAAACCATGCCACACTAAAAGATGCAGAAAATTAATGTACATAAAATAAATATCATCATAAATGTTAAAAAAAACATATAAAAATAAACGTAAATCATAAATAAACAATTAGGGTTAGGGTTAGGTTTAGGGGTTAGGGTTAGGGTTAGGGTTAGGGTTAGAGGTTAGGGTTAGGGTTAGGTTGTTGTTTGGTGGAGCAAACAAAGAGACATACACGCACGCAGGAGAGAGAAGCTATGAACAGTAGACTAAAACGTGATTGTGGGCTTTGTTCCAAGCGGAATATCGTGCGGATAGACCGACATTTCAAGTCTGTCCATGCACTTAAGCCTGCTACTACAGAATGGAAGCGTGCTATGCAATCTAGCCGGCGTTCAACTGAGAGACAGCAGCCCGAATCATGGCAGTGTATGCAGCCTAACAACGGTGTTGCACCGCAGCTGGAGCCCTGGGAGAACCCTGGGTATTTCCAGTGTGTTGAAAGTGAGTTGTCCGTGGAGCAGCAGCTGGTAGACAAGGGTGAGCAGTCCGCGGTGGTGGATCAGCAGCTGTGGGACGAGAGTGAGCAGGCGGCGGCGACTGCGCCGGTGCAGTCAACCAGTCAGATCGGTGGTGAACCATGCTCGGAACCGAGGGAGCAAGGCTGCGTCATGGTGACTTCCACGGAGAGCGAGAGTGATGAAGGCGGCGGTGTGTCCTCCAGAATTGAAGGTTGGAGGAATGGAATTTTGACTGAATATGAACACTTTGCTATTGGTAAAAACCCTTCAGTTAAACGAATTGACAATAGTCGCACCAGTCTATCCAGAGTACGACAATTCCTCCGCTATATGTCAGAGGGCAAGGCCGATGAAGGACTGTGTTCTCTGGATAACTACAGACGTGTGTATGAGTGGTATGGTGAATGTGAAGACCGTTGTTTGGCACCATCCACGTTAAAAATGTACCGAGCTGATGTT
The DNA here is from genome assembly GCF_965601325.2 of Salmo salar. Lineage (NCBI taxonomy): Eukaryota > Metazoa > Chordata > Actinopteri > Salmoniformes > Salmonidae > Salmo > Salmo salar. Next base: position 55,138,701 of record NC_138315.1, read on the forward strand.
CGAAGTTTCCTGAATTATCTTATTCAGTTCCGGCCAAAAGGTCTGCAGGCTAAAGCCAGTGGAATTCGAAAGGTGTTACTCTGCTTGGCAAAGATGGACAGGGATTCGCGGCAGAGCCAGGCAACACACAGGGCAAAATTCCGCAAACGGTGCAGGGACGAGGTGCTCAGCGCTGCGGAGTTAAGCCGGTTTGTTGAGCTAAGTAATCAAGCTATTCCTTCGGTTCTCAGTAGGCTGGAGGTCCGAGCCACCTGCGCTGATAGACGTAGGTTTGCGGCTCTCATGTCCAGCCGGTTGGCCATCTTTAATGGCACTCGACGATCCCCAGTCACCACCTTCAGTGAGAGGGAATTTACTGAAGTAACCCCGGAAAGTGGGGGTTATCAGATGTGCATTTCAAGCCACAAAACTAACTATAGCTTCGGTGAGTGCAGAGTTGTTCTATCTGAGCAGGAATACACTTGGCTTAAACGATTCCATCAGATCAGGCCTAATCTGAGTGGAATCACCTCAGACACAACACTCTTCTTTTTCACGTCCTGCGGTCAACCGTACGGCAATCTCTGTGAGTATGTGGGCCAGATATTTGCAGAGTTTGGCATTGGAAGTAAAGTCACCTTCGGTACAATTCGACGAAGCGTTGCTACATTGAACTTTAATCAAGGCTCGGTTACAGACCGGGGAACTGTGGCTGACCATATGTGTCATTCTCTGGAAACGCAGGCACGGTACTACCGGTACCATGATTTGCCTCGTAACGCCAGCCGAGCGCGGTCACTAATTGAGGGACAAATCAACCCATGATTCACTGATAAATAAAGAACATTTATTTGAAATTCACCCATGTCTTTGTGTGTCATTTGGTCACGGTTGAGAATGTATGGAGGCCTGAGGGTCTGAAATACCAGGGTGTTATGGGGTACCAGGTGCACTGAGCTGAAGAGACAGGCCGAGATAGAGGGCAGGCAGGTGGGCAGGCAGGGTAGAGAGAGTAAGCCTTGGTAACCAGTTCAATCACCAGGTACACATGCTGGACTTAGTGCAATGAGAGAGAAGTATGACTCTGTCATTGAATTGTATTGGGTTACCAGGTGACCTTGGTGGGGGGTGTGGGTCCCCCCTATGGGGTCTCCCTAACCCCCCTATGGTGGTCTCAGAGTGGGCATGTAGGTCTGTATACCCTTTAAAAATGTCACCCCTCCATAAATTGATCTATGGCGCCATCAAGCGACTTTTTAAATGTACTTATCCCACTGACATGGGACAGCAGTGGGCTGCTGAAACATGTGTCCTGGGGGTGGTGATGGCCTTTAAAAGTATTTAAAACCTTTTTAAAAAATTGGTCCTGGTAACCCAAACATAAAACATAGTGCAATTTCTGAGAGGTGAAACATAGCCGTTTTTGTGAGACTTTTGGACTTAGTCATTTTTCAGAGAATTATTTGAAAGCTCCATAAATTGATCTATGGCGCCATCAAGCGACTTTTTAAATGTACTTATCCCACTGACATGGGACAGCAGTGGGGTGCTGAAACAGGTGTCCTGGGGGTGGTGATGGCCTTTAAAAGTATTTAAAACCTTTTTAAAAAATTGGTCCTGGTAACCCAGAATAAAACCAGGTGCCCGTTTGGACTTAGTGCAATTTCTGAGAAGAAAAACATAGTCATTTTTCTGAAGATTTTTTGAAAAGCTATATAATTCCCTCTTGCTGTATCTCATTGAGTTGGGCCCTTAGGATGGTGCTCTAAGGGTGGGTATGGAGGTCCATATACCCTCTATAAGTATTTAAAACCGTTTTTCAAAAATTGTCCTGGTAACCCAGAATAAAACCAGGTGCACGTTTGGACTTAGTCTCTGAAGCGAACTGAAAAGTTGGCACTTTGTAACTTTTTTGACCAAAATCTGAAATTTTCAAATAATGATTAAAAATACTTCCTGAGGGGCTAGAGGTCCCAAATTTTGGCTCATACCCTCTCTCGTGATGGGCAACAATTAGCCCCGGGTTAGAAAATTTCGCTTCCATAGGAACCTATTTTTTCGGTAAACGGAACTTTTTTTCGCAAACTTAAAACTCGATTTTCTATTATAAATTGTTATGGAAATACGGTTTAAATTAGATGGAAATGTTCGTCTACGTGTGCCCTTTCGTGCAAAAAAACCCCCATCCTGATTGGAGTTGTACTTTTCGATTTATTCAAGTTTAAAGTGTCCTACCGTGACATGGGAATAGCCTTGAAACTGTGTGAGTGACAGTTATTTTTACACACTCGTGGCCGTGTGGGGCAGACAGGTACCGGCGCGATTTGAGAAACCTGGTTTTTGACAACTGGAGAACCACATTCCGTCGGCGACCCATAGGTGGTTGCTACTCTGGCCGAATAGGGAGTGCTTTATGGACATTTTTGAGGGTTGCTTGTCCCTCATAACCATGGTTCCTTTGGTTCATATCCCTTCTGCGCCTGATTGGTCGTTACTACTCAGGCCGAATAGGGAGTGCTTTATGGACACTTTTGAGGGTTACAAGCCCCTCAGAACCGTGGGTACTTTGGACCATATCCCTCCGGCGTCCGATTGGTCCTAAGTATTGATCCGATTTTCCCAGCTTGGTGGTGGGAGGATATTGAGCTCTGTCCTGGACAGGTGCTCTATCCCAGCTATCACCTTGTGGGTTTGGGTCCTCCATGACCATGGTTCTTGTCCCATGAATGTGTCCGTCCCTAGCTTCCAACACGTTGCGTATCCATGGTTGTCCTCTGTTGTCGAGCCTGTTTTACATCTTCTGACCGATTTGCAATCTGTTTCCACCTGGGAGGGCCCCTGTCGGCCGGCCATTGGTCGGTGTTCAGACGGACGGTTCCTCCCGCCCCACGTGGAATTGCCTCTATCGGGGGAGCCCCTGTCGGAGACGGTTATCCCCGTCTTAATGTCAAGCTTCAGCCGCGCTCCGTTCGTGCGAGATCTAGCCGGCCCGTCTGTCTCAGTGGCCCTACATTGGTGGGGAGTGGACTACCCAGGTAGCGATGCCTGCGGATGACGTTCACCCATACCGTACCGGCGCCAGAAACACATGTATTTCTCAAACCCTGTCTTTTATCCACGTTGATGGCGTTCCGAATTAACCCTCCAGCTAAGACAAGATACCTGATTAAGCGGTGCCCCGGCACCTGTGGCTCCGGCCACGGGCAGTTCAGGGCCTCACGCTGGGCGCACGGTGGATTGACCTAGGGCCTCCTCCCCTCACGGGATAGGAGTGGTCCCTGGCTGTTCTCCGCTTAGTGTGCCCGGGTACAACCTCTATGTTGTGAGTGGCTACCTGGTTGATCCTGCCAGTAGCATATGCTTGTCTCAAAGATTAAGCCATGCAAGTCTAAGTACACACGGCCGGTACAGTGAAACTGCGAATGGCTCATTAAATCAGTTATGGGTTCGATTCCGGAGAGGGATCCTGAGAAATGGCTACCACATCCAAGGAAGGCAGCAGGGGTGCAAATTACCCACTCCCGACACAAACCAAACTCTGCTGTGGGTCGGGTAGGGTAGGGGGCTCACGCCTCCCGCCTCTCCCTTCCCTCGGCGCGGGTGAACTGGTCCTAGCCCGGTTCCCCGCAGTTCCTTTTTGCCTGGGATGCGCCCGACTGGCTCCATCCCCTTTCCCCGTTAGGCACGGCTAGATGACGCACCGATGGGTGGGTGTGTAGGCCGCTACCGAGGGGGACTGGGGGTGTCCGGTGAACCGGGACTTCCCGAAATGGTCTCACATTTTTAAGCGGCTTGAGTATCACCCAGTATCCTCGCGCGGCACTGGGAACCCAGTCAACCGCTCTGCGCCCCGGTGCAGGCGGGGGTTTAATGTCTCCCCGGCCCCACCGGCGCTTCGGCGACGGCGGCAGAGGAGCACCTGGAGGCCCCCATAAAGTTAAACCTACCTGTCTTTGAACTATGACCTCTCGCTCTGGCGAAGGGCGGAGGAAAGGAGGGCAACCTCCCCAACTCCCAACCCTTGAAACACGGACCAAGGAGACTAACGCACGCGCAAGTCAGAGTGTTTTCTCCGACACACCCCGTGGCGCAATGAAAGTGAGGGCCGGCGCGCGCTGGCTGAGGTGGGATCCCGGCCCTACGGGGTTGGGCGCACCACCGGCCCGTCTCGCCCGCTCTCTCGGGGAGGTGGAGCGTGAGCGTGTGCGATAGGACCCGAAAGATGATGAACTATGCCTGGGCGGTCCTGACGTGCAAATCGGTTGTCCGATCACCGCGGTGAGCACGGAAGCTGGGCGGGAAACCCGAGAGAGGGGCCCAAGCCCTGGAAAGAGTTGCAGTTCCGGCGGCGTCCGGTGAGCTCTTGCTGGCCCTTGAAAATCCGTAAGAGAGGGTGTAAATCTCACGTCGGGCCGTACCCATATCCGCAGCAGGTCTCCAAGGGCAACATCCTCTGGCATGTTAGAACAATGCATGTTAAGGAAAGTTGATGAGTCAGATCCGTAACTTCGGGGTAAAGATTGGTTCTAAGGGCAGGGCTGGGTAGGTCGGGCTAGGGTGTGAAATGAGGCTGGGCTCGATTCATGCCGATCTCCCCAGAAAGATGCTCGTCGGCCCCAGTAACAAGGGGTAAGGGATCACCGGCGGGTATGTAGCCTTCGAACCAAGCTTTTTTGGGACGGAAGGCGTCTTCCTCCACCTCCCCCCTTATTTCTAACTGGTTACCAGGTGCACAGAGAAGGGCCAGGAGGCAGAGTCCGGAGGCCCAGAGAGAGAGTGGGCAAGCAGACTAAAGAAGGTGGGTACCCGGGTGCAAAGTACCACCAGCACCTGGTAATCCTGGTGTGGACTTAGTCTCTGAGTGGTAAGCTGCAGGGTGACCAGGTGCACGAAGGCCGTTTTGGATCACCAGGTGCACGCGGTTCGTAACAGCGGGGCTATATGCTTTAGTGTCCGAGGAAGGGTGCTTAAGAGTGGGTGCCCTGGTTCGGATGGTGGTGGGTGCCCTGGTTCGGATGGTGGTGGGTGCCCTGGTTCGGATGGTGGTGGGTGCCCTGGTTCGGATGGTGGTGGGTACCCTGGTTCGCATGGTGGTGGGTGCCCTGGTTCGCATGGTGGTGGGTGCCCTGGTTCGCATGGTGGTGGGTGCCCTGGTTCGGATGGTGGTGGGTGCCCTGGTTCGGATGGTGGTGGGTGCCCTGGTTCGGATGGTGGTGGGTGCCCTGGTTCGGATGGTGTAAGAGCTTGTGGTGGGGGGTATCCCCCACTGGAGGTCATGCCCATAGAGAGGGGTGTTCCCCGGAGAGTGGGTGAAGGCTATCACTACCTGGTAACCCAAAATAATACCAGGCCCACAGCTGGACATAGTGCAATTTCTGAGAATTTTTGGACTTAGTCATTTTTCAAGAAAGCTCTGTCACTAACTTACATTGATGTTTAAAATGTCCAGTGGCGCCCTCTTGTGGAACATCCCGGGTGGGGGGTGTGTGAGAGGGGGGTATGGGACCGCCTATAGGGTGCTCCCTATCCGGGCATAGTAGTTTGAGGGAGTAAGCTCTACTCTCATGCCCGGAGAGATGGGTGTTCCCCGGATAGTGAGTGAAGGCCTAGAGGCCTGGAGGTCCGTAGTTCCACTGTCCTTAAGGGGGGCAGAGCAGTCAGCCTCTCTGGAGGTTGGCTGCTCTGTCCCCCTTTTTTTTTGGCCTGGTAACCCAAAATTATACCAGGCCCACAATTCTGGCCAATGCCCAAACACACATAAAAACACTCATAAATCAGAAATGCTTTATCCCAGTGACATGGGGCTTCAGTATGTATCTCACATAGATAGATATGTTATGTGTGTACCATTTAAAAGTATTTAAAACCATTCTGAAGACTTTTGACCCCAAAATAACACAAGGCCCACAGCTGTGGCCAATGCCCAAACACACATAAAAACACTCATAAATCAGAAATGCTTTATCCCAGTGACATGGGGCTTCAGTATGTATCTCACATAGATAGATATGTTATGTGTGTACCATTTAAAAGTATTTAAAACCATTCTGAATGATTTTGACCTCAAAATAATACCATCACATGATTTGGCCTGGTAACCTAAAAACACATGAAAACCCTCATAAATCAGAAATGCTTTATCCCAGTGACATGGGGCTTCAGTATGTATCTCACATAGATAGATATGTTATGTGTGTACCATTTAAAAGTATTTAAAACCATTCTGAATGATTTTGACCTTATTTGAAAGCTCCATAAATTGATCTATGGCGCCATCAAGCGACTTTTTAAATATACTTATCCCACTGACATGGGACAGCAGTGGGCTGCTGAAACAGGTGTCCTGGGGGTGGTGATGGCCTTTAAAAGTATTTAAAACCTTTTTAAAAAATGGTCCTGGTAACCCAGAATAAAACCAGGTGCCCGTTTGGACTTAGTGCAATTTCTGAGAAGAAAAACATAGTCATTTTTCTGAAGATTTTTTGAAAAGCTATATAATTCCCTCTTGCTGTATCTCATTGAGTTGGGCCCTTAGGATGGTGCTCTAAGGGTGGGTATGGAGGTCCATATACCCTCTATAAGTATTTAAAACCGTTTTTCAAAAATTGTCCTGGTAACCCAAAAAAAAAACAGGTGCACGTTTGGACTTAGTCTCTGAAGCGAACTGAAAAGTTGGCACTTTGTAACTTTTTTGACCAAAATCAGAAAATTTCAAATAATGATTAAAAATACTTCCCGGGGGGCTAGAGGTCCCAGACTTCGGCTCATACCCTCTCTCGTGATGGGCAACAATTAGCCCCGGGTTAGAAAATGTCGCTTCTATAGGAACCTATTTTTTCGGTAAACGGAACTTTTTTTCGCAAACTTAAAACTCGATTTTCTATTATAAATTGTTATGGAAAAACGGTTTAAATTAGATGGAAATGTTCGTCTACGTGTGCCCTTTCGTGCAAAAAAACCCCCATCCTGATTGGAGTTGTACTTTTCGATTTATTCAAGTTTAAAGTGTCCTACCTTGACATGGGAAAAGCCTTGAAACTATGTGAGTGACAGTTATTTTTACACACTCGTGGCCGTGTGGGGCAGACAGGTGCCGGCGCGATTTGAGAAACCTGGTTTTTGACAACTGGAGAACCACATTCCGTCGGCGACCCATAGGTGGTTGCTACTCTGGACGAATAGGGAGTGCTTTATGGACACTTCTGAGGGTTGATTGTCCCTCGGAACCATGGTAGTTCGGTCCTTATCCCTTCGGCGACCGATTGATGATTACTACTCATGCCGAATAGGGAGAGCTTTATGGACACTTTTGAGGGTTACAAGCCCCTCAGAACCGTGGGTACTTTGGACCATATCCCTTCCGCGCCTGCCCTAAGGATTTGGGCCGTCAAAGGGCATTAGGGCCTATGGGTTTGGGCCTTCAAGGGCAGTACACTAATCTCTGAATCCGTATCAGAGTGCCTCTTTTCAGGCATATTGACAAGTGTGTATAGCCCTGGAAGCCTATGAAAGTACCAGGGCATGGCTGTCTGGCCTTGGCATTATGCCCTAAGGATTTGGGCCGTCAAAGGGCATTAGGGCCTATGGGTTTGGGCCTTCAAGGGCAGTACACTAATCTCTGAATCCATATCAGAGTGCCTCTTTTCAGGCATATTGACAAGTGTGTATAGCCCTGGAAGCCTATGAAAGTAAAGGATTTGGGCCGTCAAAGGGCATTTGGGTCGTCAAAGGGCATTAGGGCCTTGGGTCTTTAGGTTCCCAGGCTCTCGGTGGAAAAAAACGGTGTGATCCCCAGCGGGGCTCGAACACTGATCGTCAGATCGTAAGCCACAGCCGCTACCCCCATGGCCAACTGGGCTTTGACGAACAAAGAGGCAACGAGGTGATCTTTATGGTCAAATTTCCAATCAGTCCAATTGGTCTGATATTGGCCCACACCTGGGGCTCATTAAGCCCTAGTTAGGGTTAGGGTTAGGGTTAGGTTTAGGGTTTAGGGTTAGGGTTAGGGTTAGGGGTTAGGGTTAGGGGTTAGGGTTAGGGTTAGGGTTAGGGTTTAGGGTTTAGGGTTAGGGTTAGGGTTAGGTTTTGAATATAATTGTGTTTCATATCAACTAGCTTGTTTTACGGTGCACAGGCCTATCTCCTGTTCATCCCTCTCCTTCTGATGATGTTATTATATTTAGGTGTAGTACTTAAAATTGCCTGTAGATGTCCTCCTAAGATCATAAATAGACTAAAATGAGTTCTAAAATGCCTTTTTCTGTGTGACAGTACAGGAGCTGATGTGGTGAGAATTTAATTCAACCAGTGTTGTTAAATATGAACATAAAAGCAATATTGTGCATTTAGTTGGTTTTATTGTTTTATTCTGTTAAAAGAATGGAAAGACCTAAAAAAAAGGGGGGGAGATACCAAACTAAAACCGAACAAAACATAAATATATAGAATATAAATATATAGAATATAAATATATAGAATATAAATAAAACCATGTTCTTCTGCATCCATTTTCCTGTCTGTTAAAACCCATTTTCTAAAACCTCTCGTTCAGGCCATTTGGCGTTATTGTCTGCAGGTGCTGGATCCACTCCCGTTCTGCCCTCTTTCGCTGCCCACAGGTCCAGCCTATATATGACTGTAACCCTGATATGGTGAGGTGAGTGATGGGGTGATCCTGGAAGTGGGTTATTAGTGTCGTTTGTAAGTGTGCCCTTTTGATGTTGTACAGGTGTTGTTTGAGTCTGGTTTCTATAGTGTGTTTGGTTTCTCCAATGTATTGTTTATTGCAGAGTGTGCATGTAATGATATAAATAGCGTTATGTGTGTTCAGTGAATTAGATTGTTGTACTGGTGCTGATGTATGGCTGTGTGTGTTTGTAATGAACTTTATCTGTTGAAAATGGGAATTGTGAGATTTGGGGTCTTGTGGTGGCTTACTACTGAATCTAGCTGTGGTGAGGAGGTCCTTTAAATTTTAGTTTTTTCTGAATGCTGAAATTACTCTGTATGGTTTAAGTGGTATGTAAGTGTGCTGAACTGTAGAGAAGTTGTGTTTGATTGATTGATGTAGGGATCTGATTCTATGTGAAAATGTGGTTACTAGGGGGATGATAATTGTCTGTTGATTGGGTATTGATGACAAAGGAGAAGAGACAGAGGAAGTGTTGCGGTTTAGTGATTGGTGCAGATCACTCCCCAGAGGTGGGTCAGGATTAGGGTGAGGGAGGGAGATAGGGGTTAAGTTGGGATGAGAACCATGGTTAGGGTAATGGTGAGCATTAAGGTTAGGCGTGGGGTTTGGGGAGAGGTTAAGGTTAGGCGTGGGGTTTAGGGAGAGGTTAAGGTTAGGCGTGGGGTTTGGGGAGAGGTTAAGGTTAGGCGTGGGGTTTGGGGAGAGGTTAAGGTTAGGCGTGGGGTTTGGGGAGAGGTTAAGGTTAGGCGTGAGCTTAGGCTTAGAACCCTGGTTAGAGTAATGGTTAAGGTTAGGCGTGGGGTTTGGGGAGAGGTTAAGGTTAGGAGTAGGATTGAGGTTGAGATTAAGAGAGGTGGATGGTTTGATGTGGTCTGTGAGGGTTGGATGAATGGGAGAGAGGGCTGCCAATGTGTTGTTTTTAATGGTTCTTAAAAATCGTTTTGAATATCCTCTTCTTCTGAGTGCATTGAATAGTGTATTTATTGCATAATCCAGGTCTTGCTTGCAAGATGATATCCTGTAGAACCGTATGATTTGTGATTTTATTATTCCCTTAAATGTATGTTTAGGATGGTAACTGTGTTTATGGAGTAAAGCATGTGTGTCTGTTGGTTTGAAGTAGACTCTAGTGTGTAGTGTTTTCTGTGGTTGATTGTTATTACTGAAAAACACTGTTGTGTCTAAGAAGTTGACTTCTTGCGGATGAATTATGTATTTAACCTTAATTGATGAATGATGGCTGTTGAGAATGTTCATAAAGTCTGTGAATAATTGGATGTCGTGGGGCCAGGCTCCTATTATGTCGTCTAAAAACCGGTAATAAAAAGTGGGTTGATATGGACACTTGGCCAGTGCCTCTCTCTCCCATTCAGCCATGTATATGTTGGCGTAAGCAGGTGCGAATTTTTTGCCCATAGCTGTTCCCTCCACCTGCAGGTAATAGTGATCGTTGAATAAAAAGTCATTGCTCGTCAGGCTGATTTCTAATAGTTGTAATATTTCTGTGTCCGGTCTAGTGTTGTCTGGGTATCTCTTAAAGATATTTCTAATTGCTTGTATTCCTGTTGCTGTATTTATATTAGTATACAGGCTATCAATATCTATGGTGAATATGTGTGTGTTGGAGGGAACAACTATGGGTCCAATCCTCTCCATGAAGTGATAAGTGTCCCTGAGAAAGCTGGGGTGCCTGGTGGAGAGAGGGTTAATATAATGATCTATGTATTGTGAAATGTTATAGGATTCACTATTGCAGTCTGACACAATCGGTCTGCCAGGAGGAACTTCAAAGGGAATTGTCCATGTCCCTGGTTCCTTGTGTACTTTTAACAGTAAGTAGAATAGTCTAGGTCGTGGAGTATCTGTGCCATAGAGAAAGTCCCGTTGTTTTGCTGTGATGTAGTGTTGGTCGTAGAGTCTTTTTATTATTGTCCTTAACTGTGTCTGTGTCTGTGGTTGTATACTATTTTCTATTGGTTTATAATGTTTGGTGTTGGATAGCTGTCTGTTGGCTTCATACATGTATTGATGTTTATCCAATATTACTATTTTTGAACCTTTATCTGCTGGTTTGATGATTATGTGTGGGTTATTTTTAAGTTGTTGTATTGCCTGTCTTTCTACGTGTGTGAGGTTATCCTCCCTATCCGTGTGAATCTGGTGGTTGTGAAGTGTGTTCTTGTCTGTTCTGATTAATCTCCTGATTCTACCATCTATCTGGGAGGTTTTAGGTTCCCAGGTAGATGGTAAGGTAAATGGTTGGTGGTTGTCGTCTGTGTTATAGTCAAAGTAGTCCAACAGTTTAAGTCTTCTATGATATTTGTGAGTGTCCCTTTGAAGTTCCTCCCAATCAAATTTGTTTGGGCGAGGGATGAATGTCAACCCTCTCTCCAGGAGCTTTACCTGTGCTGCTGTGGGTATGAAGGATTTGGAAAGATTCATGATATTAGATGTTGACTGGTCCACTGCTCCCCCTGGTGGAGGATCTGCACCGGTTATTAGGGAAGGAGAGAGATTGAAAGAAAGATTATTTCTATCCAGACTGTGGCTTGTGGTTAATGTAAATTTAACTGTCTGCACCAGTGTTGAAAGATGAGGTCTGCTGTGGTGGATGTCCAGTGTATGAGATCTGTTGTTGTATGAAATGTATCTTGTGGAATCTCTAATAGGGTTGGGAAGTTAGTGGTAATATAAGCATTGATGAGCTTAAGGTTTCTCTTCTGCTGTGAAGTAAGAAGAGGTGAATGGCTGATGACAGGAATGTATATTGTTGCGTTTGGAAATGTTTTCTTTGCCTCCTTGTGCATACCTGACAACTGTTTTAATGATGTTTGGAATGGGTCGTGATCCTTGTTGTTCAAACCCACCGAGATAACAACAGTCGCCGTGTCTGTATGTATGGGGGTTTTCTCCAGTACCTTTGTGAAATGATAGAATGTTGCCCCTGGATAACTGTCGACTTGGATGTTGGGGTTATTGAATGGTGGGATCCGGTTGAGGTTTGAGTCTCCTATGATGAGTATTGGTGTGTGTCCTTCAATGTTCCAATCTGTCACCTTATAATTCGGCCTAGCTTTGTGATAGAAGGGTTTTTGGGGAGGGTGTGTGGGTTTGGGCTGTGGTTGGGATTGAAGATGGGGTTGTGGTGGGGATGATGGTGGGTATTTTGAGGCGCCAGTCGTACAGGGGTCCTGGACAGGCAGAGGCACAACGATATTAGTTGTTTGTGGGGGTTCGGATTTGGGAGCTTTGGGGTGTTGCCCATTGTCTTGCCCTTTGATCATCATCATACTCCCCTTGAATTGCCCTCTCCTTGTCTGTACCCCTTGCCTGGCGCCTCCTATGGGTGAAAGAGGAGCAGATGTAATTATGTCTCTTAATAGTATTGATACATTACCCTGTACTTTTTTGCAGTTTGTGTTTTGTTTAATAGGTGTGACTGTAGGTGTACTGGTTTCTGTTTGACTGTTGGCTGTGTGGTGAACCTGGGCTATGATAAGAGTGGCTGCTTTGGTTTCTGTTTGACTGTTGACTGTGTGGTGAACCTGGGCTATGATAGGAGTGGCTGCTTTGGTTTCTGTTTGACTGTTGACTGTGTGGTGAACCTGGGCTATGATAGGAGTGGCTGCTTTGGTTTCTGTTTGACTGTTGACTGTGTGGTGAACCTGGGCTATGATAGGAGTGGCTGCTTTGGTTTCTGTTTGACTGTTGACTGTGTGGTGAACCTGGGCTATGATAGGAGTGGCTGCTTTGGTTTCTGTTTGACTGTTGACTGTGTGGTGAACCTGGGCTATGATAGGAGTGGCTGCTTTGGGAGTAGGGGGACCCACTGGGCTTTTCCATTTCTCCTCTTCAGTTATAGGGGTTGCTATTCTTACCTCTCCTTTTTGATTGGAAAGGGAAGAATCAGTGAAAGTGGATGTTGAGGGTAGGGAGTGGAGATGTGTTTTTGAAAGAGTCTGTATGCGAAGGTTATAGGTTTCACTCAGGGTCGGTTGTTTTCCCAGTGATAGTGTCCGTAAGTATGATGGTTGTCTTTTTGGCAGGGGGCGAGGCTTTGATAAAGGTGGAAATTCCTCTGTTGAGGAGAGAGGGGGCACTGGGGTTGGAGTTGGTATCGTTGGTGGGGAAATTTGTAGTGGGGTGTGTTCTATTGCTGGAAGTGTATGTGGTTGGTCTCGTATTGTGTTTGTCCGTATAGTTGTTAGTTGGGGAGAGGAAGAGGCCTGAGGGAGTTCCAAAATGGTTTCCACTCTAGTGATGGTGGTGGGTGTCAGTTTAAGTTTGTACCTCTTATGTGCCCAGCCTATTGCGATTGTCAGTGCCAAAGTGTTGGGTGTGTTTATTTGTTGTTTAATGGTGTGGGTGACTGACTGGTAATGTGTCTGTAGTATGTACATGTTGTTTTGCATCCACTGGTGTGTGTTCTGTGATAATTTTATTGTGGTGTAGTCTGTGGGTGAAGATGGTTTAATAAAGTTGGTGACACGATGCACCTGTCTCATCATACCAGTAGGGAATACATGATTTTTAAGTGCCTTCTCCACCACTTCCATGTGGTGGGTTGCCTGTATTAATTTAAAATATAGTTTGGCAGTCTGCCTTGTCTCCTCATCTGGGGGTTCGTATGGGCCAGGCTGTCTGTATGCGTGGGGTTGAGTTTGGGGTTGTAATGGTATCCTATAATGTGGCTTGGTAGTCAAATTCATTAGTGACTGCATTGTTGCTACACCATGAGACTAAACTAACTAAATACTACGCTTCCTAGTTAATACAATAAAACCAGGGTGTTCTCAGTCGAGGAGAACCGGACAGTGTAAATCAAAAAAGCAGGATAATACTATATTTAGAATAGAAGATGTGAAGGCCTGAACAGCACGGGACGTTGTGTGCTGCTCAGGACCAGTCCTTACCACTTTGTTATTTTGTTGACCGGGTTATTGAAATATGAAGGTGGCGATGAGGTTGCCGATTGTGTCTTGGCGTTCCAGGGCTGGAGCTGTGATCCGTTTTCCTTTCGCCGTGTTCTTTGTAAGCCGGGTTATTGCGATATGGAGATGGAGATGAGGTTACCGATTGTTTCTTAGCGTTCCTGCGTTCAAGGGCTGGGGCTGTAATCCGTTGTTCTTTGTGAGTCCAATCCTGTTAAAAAATCTCGTTCCAGAGGTTAAAGTCACGATTGTTTCCCCAAGTGTCTATGCACTTTAGGCAATGAGCTCCCCCTTACCCCTCCACATCTTAACTCTAAAACGTAACTTTTAATATTATTAGTTAAAATCAAAAGATGATTAAAAACCAAGCAATGTTAAAATCCACTGTGAAGTCCTGTTTCAAAAACCCTGACGTTTCGCAGAATTTTCTGCTTCTTCAGAGGGATCTTTTCCTCGACTGAGAACCCCGTACCTTTTAAAATGGGAGCAATTAGGAGGGAAACACCCAATCACTGCTCCCAATCTGGGCGTTTCTATCTTTCTGTTACCCTATTGGTTCAATTTATCAGACACCCAAATAGACACTCAAAGGCGGGAGAGTGATGGCATTACGTGGGCTTATATATGTTAAACTCCTCTTTCTTCTATTTGCTTTTCAGTTCAGTTTCCAGACTTTGTTATAAATTAACCTGGCAATATCCCCAGCCATACTTTCTATCCATTAAATGTCCTTTGTCCTGATAGTCCCCCATTTTTCCCTCTCTGATACTTTACTTCCCTAACTTTCCCTCCCTATTCTGTCCCTATATTGTTATTCTGTTCAGTTCTATTACATTTTCTATTATTCTGTACTTTTGTATTTCTTAGTTGTTGTATGTGGTTCTGTATATGAATACCATGCTATTCCTCTAGTACAATGAGACAAATCAAAGAAATAAAAGATAATAATGATAACAGTGTTGGGGGAAAGAAGAGTGATTCAATGTTATATATTGCGGTAATTCACAAGCGCTATTGCTCTCCCGGTGGGTGCGAACGTGAATGACCCGTGGGCAGCTGAGGCGCAACACGCCGCACAAGGAGCAGAAGCCAGCACCTGGAGGCAGTACTACACCTGTAGAAGGATAAACCAGGGATGGCACGGGCAAGGGTTAGGTTTTGAATATAATTGTGTTTCATATCAACTAGCTTGTTTTACGGTGCACAGGCCTATCTCCTGTTCATCCCTCTCCTTCTGATGATGTTATTATATTTAGGTGTAGTACTTAAAATTGCCTGTAGATGTCCTCCTAAGATCATAAATAGACTAAAATGAGTTCTAAAATGCCTTTTTCTGTGTGACAGTACAGGAGCTGATGTGGTGAGAATTTAATTCAACCAGTGTTGTTAAATATGAACATAAAAGCAATATTGTGCATTTAGTTGGTTTTATTGTTTTATTCTGTTAAAAGAATGGAAAGACCTAAAAAAAAGGGGGGGAGATACCAAACTAAAACCGAACAAAACATAAATATATAGAATATAAATATATAGAATATAAATATATAGAATATAAATAAAACCATGTTCTTCTGCATCCATTTTCCTGTCTGTTAAAACCCATTTTCTAAAACCTCTCGTTCAGGCCATTTGGCGTTATTGTCTGCAGGTGCTGGATCCACTCCCGTTCTGCCCTCTTTCGCTGCCCACAGGTCCAGCCTATATATGACTGTAACCCTGATATGGTGAGGTGATGGTGGGGTGATCCTGGAAGTGGGTTATTAGTGTCGTTTGTAAGTGTGCCCTTTTGATGTTGTACAGGTGTTGTTTGAGTCTGGTTTCTATAGTGTGTTTGGTTTCTCCAATGTATTGTTTATTGCAGAGTGTGCATGTAATGATATAAATAGCGTTATGTGTGTTCAGTGAATAAGATTGTTGTACTGGTGCTGATGTATGGCTGTGTGTGTTTGTAATGAACTTTATCTGTTGAAAATGGGAATTGTGAGATTTGGGGTCTTGTGGTGGCTTACTACTGAATCTAGCTGTGGTGAGGAGGTCCTTTAAATTTTTGTTTTTTCTGAATGCTGAAATTACTCTGTATGGTTTAAGTGGTATGTAAGTGTGCTGAACTGTAGAGAAGTTGTGTTTGATTGATTGATGTAGGGATCTGATTCTATGTGAAAATGTGGTTACTAGGGGGATGATAATTGTCTGTTGATTGGGTATTGATGACAAAGGAGAAGAGACAGAGGAGGTGTTGCGGTTTAGTGATTGGTGCAGATCACTCCCCAGAGGTGGGTCAGGATTAGGGTGAGGGAGGGAGATAGGGGTTAAGTTGGGATGAGAACCCTGGTTAGGGTAATGGTGAGCATTAAGGTTAGGCGTGGGGTTTGGGGAGAGGTTAAGGTTAGGCGTGGGGTTTGGGGAGAGGTTAAGGTTAGGCGTGGGGTTTGGGGAGAGGTTAAGGTTAGGCGTGGGGTTTGGGGAGAGGTTAAGGTTAGGCGTGGGGTTTGGGGAGAGGTTAAGGTTAGGCGTGAGCTTAGGCTTAGAACCCTGGTTAGAGTAATGGTTAAGGTTAGGCGTGGGGTTTGGGGAGAGGTTAAGGTTAGGAGTAGGATTGAGGTTGAGATTAAGAGAGGTGGATGGTTTGATGTGGTCTGTGAGGGTTGGATGAATGGGAGAGAGGGCTGCCAATGTGTTGTTTTTAATGGTTCTTAAAAATCGTTTTGAATATCCTCTTCTTCTGAGTGCATTGAATAGTGTATTTATTGCATAATCCAGGTCTTGCTTGCAAGATGATATCCTGTAGAACCGTATGATTTGTGATTTTATTATTCCCTTAAATGTATGTTTAGGATGGTAACTGTGTTTATGGAGTAAAGCATGTGTGTCTGTTGGTTTGAAGTAGACTCTAGTGTGTAGTGTTTTCTGTGGTTGATTGTTATTACTGAAAAACACTGTTGTGTCTAAGAAGTTGACTTCTTGCGGATGAATTATGTATTTAACCTTAATTGATGAATGATGGCTGTTGAGAATGTTCATAAAGTCTGTGAATAATTGGATGTCGTGGGGCCAGGCTCCTATTATGTCGTCTAAAAACCGGTAATAAAAAGTGGGTTGATATGGACACTTGGCCAGTGCCTCTCTCTCCCATTCAGCCATGTATATGTTGGCGTAAGCAGGTGCGAATTTTTTGCCCATAGCTGTTCCCTCCACCTGCAGGTAATAGTGATCGTTGAATAAAAAGTCATTGCTCGTCAGGCTGATTTCTAATAGTTGTAATATTTCTGTGTCCGGTCTAGTGTTGTCTGGGTATCTCTTAAAGATATTTCTAATTGCTTGTATTCCTGTTGCTGTATTTATATTAGTATACAGGCTATCAATATCTATGGTGAATATGTGTGTGTTGGAGGGAACAACTATGGGTCCAATCCTCTCCATGAAGTGATAAGTGTCCCTGAGAAAGCTGGGGTGCCTGGTGGAGAGAGGGTTAATATAATGATCTATGTATTGTGAAATGTTATAGGATTCACTATTGCAGTCTGACACAATCGGTCTGCCAGGAGGAACTTCAAAGGGAATTGTCCATGTCCCTGGTTCCTTGTGTACTTTTAACAGTAAGTAGAATAGTCTAGGTCGTAGAGTATCTGTGCCATAGAGAAAGTCCCGTTGTTTTGCTGTGATGTAGTGTTGGTCGTAGAGTCTTTTTATTATTGTCCTTAACTGTGTCTGTGTCTGTGGTTGTATACTATTTTCTATTGGTTTATAATGTTTGGTGTTGGATAGCTGTCTGTTGGCTTCATACATGTATTGATGTTTATCCAATATTACTATTTTTGAACCTTTATCTGCTGGTTTGATGATTATGTGTGGGTTATTTTTAAGTTGTTGTATTGCCTGTCTTTCTACGTGTGTGAGGTTATCCTCCCTATCCGTGTGAATCTGGTGGTTGTGAAGTGTGTTCTTGTCTGTTCTGATTAATCTCCTGATTCTACCATCTATCTGGGAGGTTTTAGGTTCCCAGGTAGATGGTAAGGTAAATGGTTGGTGGTTGTCGTCTGTGTTATAGTCAAAGTAGTCCAACAGTTTAAGTCTTCTATGATATTTGTGAGTGTCCCTTTGAAGTTCCTCCCAATCAAATTTGTTTGGGCGAGGGATGAATGTCAACCCTCTCTCCAGGAGCTTTACCTGTGCTGCTGTGGGTATGAAGGATTTGGAAAGATTCATGATATTAGATGTTGACTGGTCCACTGCTCCCCCTGGTGGAGGATCTGCACCGGTTATTAGGGAAGGAGAGAGATTGAAAGAAAGATTATTTCTATCCAGACTGTGGCTTGTGGTTAATGTAAATTTAACTGTCTGCACCAGTGTTGAAAGATGAGGTCTGCTGTGGTGGATGTCCAGTGTATGAGATCTGTTGTTGTATGAAATGTATCTTGTGGAATCTCTAATAGGGTTGGGAAGTTAGTGGTAATATAAGCATTGATGAGCTTAAGGTTTCTCTTCTGCTGTGAAGTAAGAAGAGGTGAATGGCTGATGACAGGAATGTATATTGTTGCGTTTGGAAATGTTTTCTTTGCCTCCTTGTGCATACCTGACAACTGTTTTAATGATGTTTGGAATGGGTCGTGATCCTTGTTGTTCAAACCCACCGAGATAACAACAGTCGCCGTGTCTGTATGTATGGGGGTTTTCTCCAGTACCTTTGTGAAATGATAGAATGTTGCCCCTGGATAACTGTCGACTTGGATGTTGGGGTTATTGAATGGTGGGATCCGGTTGAGGTTTGAGTCTCCTATGATGAGTATTGGTGTGTGTCCTTCAATGTTCCAATCTGTCACCTTATAATTCGGCCTAGCTTTGTGATAGAAGGGTTTTTGGGGAGGGTGTGTGGGTTTGGGCTGTGGTTGGGATTGAAGATGGGGTTGTGGTGGGGATGATGGTGGGTATTTTGAGGCGCCAGTCGTACAGGGGTCCTGGACAGGCAGAGGCACAACGATATTAGTTGTTTGTGGGGGTTCGGATTTGGGAGCTTTGGGGTGTTGCCCATTGTCTTGCCCTTTGATCATCATCATACTCCCCTTGAATTGCCCTCTCCTTGTCTGTACCCCTTGCCTGGCGCCTCCTATGGGTGAAAGAGGAGCAGATGTAATTATGTCTCTTAATAGTATTGATACATTACCCTGTACTTTTTTGCAGTTTGTGTTTTGTTTAATAGGTGTGACTGTAGGTGTACTGGTTTCTGTTTGACTGTTGGCTGTGTGGTGAACCTGGGCTATGATAAGAGTGGCTGCTTTGGTTTCTGTTTGACTGTTGACTGTGTGGTGAACCTGGGCTATGATAGGAGTGGCTGCTTTGGTTTCTGTTTGACTGTTGACTGTGTGGTGAACCTGGGCTATGATAGGAGTGGCTGCTTTGGTTTCTGTTTGACTGTTGACTGTGTGGTGAACCTGGGCTATGATAGGAGTGGCTGCTTTGGTTTCTGTTTGACTGTTGACTGTGTGGTGAACCTGGGCTATGATAGGAGTGGCTGCTTTGGTTTCTGTTTGACTGTTGACTGTGTGGTGAACCTGGGCTATGATAGGAGTGGCTGCTTTGGGAGTAGGGGGACCCACTGGGCTTTTCCATTTCTCCTCTTCAGTTATAGGGGTTGCTATTCTTACCTCTCCTTTTTGATTGGAAAGGGAAGAATCAGTGAAAGTGGATGTTGAGGGTAGGGAGTGGAGATGTGTTTTTGAAAGAGTCTGTATGCGAAGGTTATAGGTTTCACTCAGGGTCGGTTGTTTTCCCAGTGATAGTGTCCGTAAGTATGATGGTTGTCTTTTTGGCAGGGGGCGAGGCTTTGATAAAGGTGGAAATTCCTCTGTTGAGGAGAGAGGGGGCACTGGGGTTGGAGTTGGTATCGTTGGTGGGGAAATTTGTAGTGGGGTGTGTTCTATTGCTGGAAGTGTATGTGGTTGGTCTCGTATTGTGTTTGTCCGTATAGTTGTTAGTTGGGGAGAGGAAGAGGCCTGAGGGAGTTCCAAAATGGTTTCCACTCTAGTGATGGTGGTGGGTGTCAGTTTAAGTTTGTACCTCTTATGTGCCCAG
Source organism: Salmo salar (assembly GCF_965601325.2). Classification (NCBI taxonomy): domain Eukaryota; kingdom Metazoa; phylum Chordata; class Actinopteri; order Salmoniformes; family Salmonidae; genus Salmo; species Salmo salar. The sequence goes on from NC_138315.1 coordinate 55,158,372, forward strand.
CCTATTGCGATTGTCAGTGCCAAAGTGTTGGGTGTGTTTATTTGTTGTTTAATGGTGTGGGTGACTGACTGGTAATGTGTCTGTAGTATGTACATGTTGTTTTGCATCCACTGGTGTGTGTTCTGTGATAATTTTATTGTGGTGTAGTCTGTGGGTGAAGATGGTTTAATAAAGTTGGTGACACGATGCACCTGTCTCATCATACCAGTAGGGAATACATGATTTTTAAGTGCCTTCTCCACCACTTCCATGTGGTGGGTTGCCTGTATTAATTTAAAATATAGTTTGGCAGTCTGCCTTGTCTCCTCATCTGGGGGTTCGTATGGGCCAGGCTGTCTGTATGCGTGGGGTTGAGTTTGGGGTTGTAATGGTATCCTATAATGTGGCTTGGTAGTCAAATTCATTAGTGACTGCATTGTTGCTACACCATGAGACTAAACTAACTAAATACTACGCTTCCTAGTTAATACAATAAAACCAGGGTGTTCTCAGTCGAGGAGAACCGGACAGTGTAAATCAAAAAAGCAGGATAATACTATATTTAGAATAGAAGATGTGAAGGCCTGAACAGCACGGGACGTTGTGTGCTGCTCAGGACCAGTCCTTACCACTTTGTTATTTTGTTGACCGGGTTATTGAAATATGAAGGTGGCGATGAGGTTGCCGATTGTGTCTTGGCGTTCCAGGGCTGGAGCTGTGATCCGTTTTCCTTTCGCCGTGTTCTTTGTAAGCCGGGTTATTGCGATATGGAGATGGAGATGAGGTTACCGATTGTTTCTTAGCGTTCCTGCGTTCAAGGGCTGGGGCTGTAATCCGTTGTTCTTTGTGAGTCCAATCCTGTTAAAAAATCTCGTTCCAGAGGTTAAAGTCACGATTGTTTCCCCAAGTGTCTATGCACTTTAGGCAATGAGCTCCCCCTTACCCCTCCACATCTTAACTCTAAAACGTAACTTTTAATATTATTAGTTAAAATCAAAAGATGATTAAAAACCAAGCAATGTTAAAATCCACTGTGAAGTCCTGTTTCAAAAACCCTGACGTTTCGCAGAATTTTCTGCTTCTTCAGAGGGATCTTTTCCTCGACTGAGAACCCCGTACCTTTTAAAATGGGAGCAATTAGGAGGGAAACACCCAATCACTGCTCCCAATCTGGGCGTTTCTATCTTTCTGTTACCCTATTGGTTCAATTTATCAGACACCCAAATAGACACTCAAAGGCGGGAGAGTGATGGCATTACGTGGGCTTATATATGTTAAACTCCTCTTTCTTCTATTTGCTTTTCAGTTCAGTTTCCAGACTTTGTTATAAATTAACCTGGCAATATCCCCAGCCATACTTTCTATCCATTAAATGTCCTTTGTCCTGATAGTCCCCCATTTTTCCCTCTCTGATACTTTACTTCCCTAACTTTCCCTCCCTATTCTGTCCCTATATTGTTATTCTGTTCAGTTCTATTACATTTTCTATTATTCTGTACTTTTGTATTTCTTAGTTGTTGTATGTGGTTCTGTATATGAATACCATGCTATTCCTCTAGTACAATGAGACAAATCAAAGAAATAAAAGATAATAATGATAACAGTGTTGGGGGAAAGAAGAGTGATTCAATGTTATATATTGCGGTAATTCACAAGCGCTATTGCTCTCCCGGTGGGTGCGAACGTGAATGACCCGTGGGCAGCTGAGGCGCAACACGCCGCACAAGGAGCAGAAGCCAGCACCTGGAGGCAGTACTACACCTGTAGAAGGATAAACCAGGGATGGCACGGGCAAGGGTTAGGTTTTGAATATAATTGTGTTTCATATCAACTAGCTTGTTTTACGGTGCACAGGCCTATCTCCTGTTCATCCCTCTCCTTCTGATGATGTTATTATATTTAGGTGTAGTACTTAAAATTGCCTGTAGATGTCCTCCTAAGATCATAAATAGACTAAAATGAGTTCTAAAATGCCTTTTTCTGTGTGACAGTACAGGAGCTGATGTGGTGAGAATTTAATTCAACCAGTGTTGTTAAATATGAACATAAAAGCAATATTGTGCATTTAGTTGGTTTTATTGTTTTATTCTGTTAAAAGAATGGAAAGACCTAAAAAAAAGGGGGGGAGATACCAAACTAAAACCGAACAAAACATAAATATATAGAATATAAATATATAGAATATAAATATATAGAATATAAATAAAACCATGTTCTTCTGCATCCATTTTCCTGTCTGTTAAAACCCATTTTCTAAAACCTCTCGTTCAGGCCATTTGGCGTTATTGTCTGCAGGTGCTGGATCCACTCCCGTTCTGCCCTCTTTCGCTGCCCACAGGTCCAGCCTATATATGACTGTAACCCTGATATGGTGAGGTGATGGTGGGGTGATCCTGGAAGTGGGTTATTAGTGTCGTTTGTAAGTGTGCCCTTTTGATGTTGTACAGGTGTTGTTTGAGTCTGGTTTCTATAGTGTGTTTGGTTTCTCCAATGTATTGTTTATTGCAGAGTGTGCATGTAATGATATAAATAGCGTTATGTGTGTTCAGTGAATAAGATTGTTGTACTGGTGCTGATGTATGGCTGTGTATGTTTGTAATGAACTTTATCTGTTGAAAATGGGAATTGTGAGATTTGGGGTCTTGTGGTGGCTTACTACTGAATCTAGCTGTGGTGAGGAGGTCCTTTAAATTTTTGTTTTTTCTGAATGCTGAAATTACTCTGTATGGTTTAAGTGGTATGTAAGTGTGCTGAACTGTAGAGAAGTTGTGTTTGATTGATTGATGTAGGGATCTGATTCTATGTGAAAATGTGGTTACTAGGGGGATGATAATTGTCTGTTGATTGGGTATTGATGACAAAGGAGAAGAGACAGAGGAGGTGTTGCGGTTTAGTGATTGGTGCAGATCACTCCCCAGAGGTGGGTCAGGATTAGGGTGAGGGAGGGAGATAGGGGTTAAGTTGGGATGAGAACCCTGGTTAGGGTAATGGTGAGCATTAAGGTTAGGCGTGGGGTTTGGGGAGAGGTTAAGGTTAGGCGTGGGGTTTGGGGAGAGGTTAAGGTTAGGCGTGGGGTTTGGGGAGAGGTTAAGGTTAGGCGTGGGGTTTGGGGAGAGGTTAAGGTTAGGCGTGGGGTTTGGGGAGAGGTTAAGGTTAGGCGTGAGCTTAGGCTTAGAACCCTGGTTAGAGTAATGGTTAAGGTTAGGCGTGGGGTTTGGGGAGAGGTTAAGGTTAGGAGTAGGATTGAGGTTGAGATTAAGAGAGGTGGATGGTTTGATGTGGTCTGTGAGGGTTGGATGAATGGGAGAGAGGGCTGCCAATGTGTTGTTTTTAATGGTTCTTAAAAATCGTTTTGAATATCCTCTTCTTCTGAGTGCATTGAATAGTGTATTTATTGCATAATCCAGGTCTTGCTTGCAAGATGATATCCTGTAGAACCGTATGATTTGTGATTTTATTATTCCCTTAAATGTATGTTTAGGATGGTAACTGTGTTTATGGAGTAAAGCATGTGTGTCTGTTGGTTTGAAGTAGACTCTAGTGTGTAGTGTTTTCTGTGGTTGATTGTTATTACTGAAAAACACTGTTGTGTCTAAGAAGTTGACTTCTTGCGGATGAATTATGTATTTAACCTTAATTGATGAATGATGGCTGTTGAGAATGTTCATAAAGTCTGTGAATAATTGGATGTCGTGGGGCCAGGCTCCTATTATGTCGTCTAAAAACCGGTAATAAAAAGTGGGTTGATATGGACACTTGGCCAGTGCCTCTCTCTCCCATTCAGCCATGTATATGTTGGCGTAAGCAGGTGCGAATTTTTTGCCCATAGCTGTTCCCTCCACCTGCAGGTAATAGTGATCGTTGAATAAAAAGTCATTGCTCGTCAGGCTGATTTCTAATAGTTGTAATATTTCTGTGTCCGGTCTAGTGTTGTCTGGGTATCTCTTAAAGATATTTCTAATTGCTTGTATTCCTGTTGCTGTATTTATATTAGTATACAGGCTATCAATATCTATGGTGAATATGTGTGTGTTGGAGGGAACAACTATGGGTCCAATCCTCTCCATGAAGTGATAAGTGTCCCTGAGAAAGCTGGGGTGCCTGGTGGAGAGAGGGTTAATATAATGATCTATGTATTGTGAAATGTTATAGGATTCACTATTGCAGTCTGACACAATCGGTCTGCCAGGAGGAACTTCAAAGGGAATTGTCCATGTCCCTGGTTCCTTGTGTACTTTTAACAGTAAGTAGAATAGTCTAGGTCGTGGAGTATCTGTGCCATAGAGAAAGTCCCGTTGTTTTGCTGTGATGTAGTGTTGGTCGTAGAGTCTTTTTATTATTGTCCTTAACTGTGTCTGTGTCTGTGGTTGTATACTATTTTCTATTGGTTTATAATGTTTGGTGTTGGATAGCTGTCTGTTGGCTTCATACATGTATTGATGTTTATCCAATATTACTATTTTTGAACCTTTATCTGCTGGTTTGATGATTATGTGTGGGTTATTTTTAAGTTGTTGTATTGCCTGTCTTTCTACGTGTGTGAGGTTATCCTCCCTATCCGTGTGAATCTGGTGGTTGTGAAGTGTGTTCTTGTCTGTTCTGATTAATCTCCTGATTCTACCATCTATCTGGGAGGTTTTAGGTTCCCAGGTAGATGGTAAGGTAAATGGTTGGTGGTTGTCGTCTGTGTTATAGTCAAAGTAGTCCAACAGTTTAAGTCTTCTATGATATTTGTGAGTGTCCCTTTGAAGTTCCTCCCAATCAAATTTGTTTGGGCGAGGGATGAATGTCAACCCTCTCTCCAGGAGCTTTACCTGTGCTGCTGTGGGTATGAAGGATTTGGAAAGATTCATGATATTAGATGTTGACTGGTCCACTGCTCCCCCTGGTGGAGGATCTGCACCGGTTATTAGGGAAGGAGAGAGATTGAAAGAAAGATTATTTCTATCCAGACTGTGGCTTGTGGTTAATGTAAATTTAACTGTCTGCACCAGTGTTGAAAGATGAGGTCTGCTGTGGTGGATGTCCAGTGTATGAGATCTGTTGTTGTATGAAATGTATCTTGTGGAATCTCTAATAGGGTTGGGAAGTTAGTGGTAATATAAGCATTGATGAGCTTAAGGTTTCTCTTCTGCTGTGAAGTAAGAAGAGGTGAATGGCTGATGACAGGAATGTATATTGTTGCGTTTGGAAATGTTTTCTTTGCCTCCTTGTGCATACCTGACAACTGTTTTAATGATGTTTGGAATGGGTCGTGATCCTTGTTGTTCAAACCCACCGAGATAACAACAGTCGCCGTGTCTGTATGTATGGGGGTTTTCTCCAGTACCTTTGTGAAATGATAGAATGTTGCCCCTGGATAACTGTCGACTTGGATGTTGGGGTTATTGAATGGTGGGATCCGGTTGAGGTTTGAGTCTCCTATGATGAGTATTGGTGTGTGTCCTTCAATGTTCCAATCTGTCACCTTATAATTCGGCCTAGCTTTGTGATAGAAGGGTTTTTGGGGAGGGTGTGTGGGTTTGGGCTGTGGTTGGGATTGAAGATGGGGTTGTGGTGGGGATGATGGTGGGTATTTTGAGGCGCCAGTCGTACAGGGGTCCTGGACAGGCAGAGGCACAACGATATTAGTTGTTTGTGGGGGTTCGGATTTGGGAGCTTTGGGGTGTTGCCCATTGTCTTGCCCTTTGATCATCATCATACTCCCCTTGAATTGCCCTCTCCTTGTCTGTACCCCTTGCCTGGCGCCTCCTATGGGTGAAAGAGGAGCAGATGTAATTATGTCTCTTAATAGTATTGATACATTACCCTGTACTTTTTTGCAGTTTGTGTTTTGTTTAATAGGTGTGACTGTAGGTGTACTGGTTTCTGTTTGACTGTTGGCTGTGTGGTGAACCTGGGCTATGATAAGAGTGGCTGCTTTGGTTTCTGTTTGACTGTTGACTGTGTGGTGAACCTGGGCTATGATAGGAGTGGCTGCTTTGGTTTCTGTTTGACTGTTGACTGTGTGGTGAACCTGGGCTATGATAGGAGTGGCTGCTTTGGTTTCTGTTTGACTGTTGACTGTGTGGTGAACCTGGGCTATGATAGGAGTGGCTGCTTTGGTTTCTGTTTGACTGTTGACTGTGTGGTGAACCTGGGCTATGATAGGAGTGGCTGCTTTGGTTTCTGTTTGACTGTTGACTGTGTGGTGAACCTGGGCTATGATAGGAGTGGCTGCTTTGGGAGTAGGGGGACCCACTGGGCTTTTCCATTTCTCCTCTTCAGTTATAGGGGTTGCTATTCTTACCTCTCCTTTTTGATTGGAAAGGGAAGAATCAGTGAAAGTGGATGTTGAGGGTAGGGAGTGGAGATGTGTTTTTGAAAGAGTCTGTATGCGAAGGTTATAGGTTTCACTCAGGGTCGGTTGTTTTCCCAGTGATAGTGTCCGTAAGTATGATGGTTGTCTTTTTGGCAGGGGGCGAGGCTTTGATAAAGGTGGAAATTCCTCTGTTGAGGAGAGAGGGGGCACTGGGGTTGGAGTTGGTATCGTTGGTGGGGAAATTTGTAGTGGGGTGTGTTCTATTGCTGGAAGTGTATGTGGTTGGTCTCGTATTGTGTTTGTCCGTATAGTTGTTAGTTGGGGAGAGGAAGAGGCCTGAGGGAGTTCCAAAATGGTTTCCACTCTAGTGATGGTGGTGGGTGTCAGTTTAAGTTTGTACCTCTTATGTGCCCAGCCTATTGCGATTGTCAGTGCCAAAGTGTTGGGTGTGTTTATTTGTTGTTTAATGGTGTGGGTGACTGACTGGTAATGTGTCTGTAGTATGTACATGTTGTTTTGCATCCACTGGTGTGTGTTCTGTGATAATTTTATTGTGGTGTAGTCTGTGGGTGAAGATGGTTTAATAAAGTTGGTGACACGATGCACCTGTCTCATCATACCAGTAGGGAATACATGATTTTTAAGTGCCTTCTCCACCACTTCCATGTGGTGGGTTGCCTGTATTAATTTAAAATATAGTTTGGCAGTCTGCCTTGTCTCCTCATCTGGGGGTTCGTATGGGCCAGGCTGTCTGTATGCGTGGGGTTGAGTTTGGGGTTGTAATGGTATCCTATAATGTGGCTTGGTAGTCAAATTCATTAGTGACTGCATTGTTGCTACACCATGAGACTAAACTAACTAAATACTACGCTTCCTAGTTAATACAATAAAACCAGGGTGTTCTCAGTCGAGGAGAACCGGACAGTGTAAATCAAAAAAGCAGGATAATACTATATTTAGAATAGAAGATGTGAAGGCCTGAACAGCACGGGACGTTGTGTGCTGCTCAGGACCAGTCCTTACCACTTTGTTATTTTGTTGACCGGGTTATTGAAATATGAAGGTGGCGATGAGGTTGCCGATTGTGTCTTGGCGTTCCAGGGCTGGAGCTGTGATCCGTTTTCCTTTCGCCGTGTTCTTTGTAAGCCGGGTTATTGCGATATGGAGATGGAGATGAGGTTACCGATTGTTTCTTAGCGTTCCTGCGTTCAAGGGCTGGGGCTGTAATCCGTTGTTCTTTGTGAGTCCAATCCTGTTAAAAAATCTCGTTCCAGAGGTTAAAGTCACGATTGTTTCCCCAAGTGTCTATGCACTTTAGGCAATGAGCTCCCCCTTACCCCTCCACATCTTAACTCTAAAACGTAACTTTTAATATTATTAGTTAAAATCAAAAGATGATTAAAAACCAAGCAATGTTAAAATCCACTGTGAAGTCCTGTTTCAAAAACCCTGACGTTTCGCAGAATTTTCTGCTTCTTCAGAGGGATCTTTTCCTCGACTGAGAACCCCGTACCTTTTAAAATGGGAGCAATTAGGAGGGAAACACCCAATCACTGCTCCCAATCTGGGCGTTTCTATCTTTCTGTTACCCTATTGGTTCAATTTATCAGACACCCAAATAGACACTCAAAGGCGGGAGAGTGATGGCATTACGTGGGCTTATATATGTTAAACTCCTCTTTCTTCTATTTGCTTTTCAGTTCAGTTTCCAGACTTTGTTATAAATTAACCTGGCAATATCCCCAGCCATACTTTCTATCCATTAAATGTCCTTTGTCCTGATAGTCCCCCATTTTTCCCTCTCTGATACTTTACTTCCCTAACTTTCCCTCCCTATTCTGTCCCTATATTGTTATTCTGTTCAGTTCTATTACATTTTCTATTATTCTGTACTTTTGTATTTCTTAGTTGTTGTATGTGGTTCTGTATATGAATACCATGCTATTCCTCTAGTACAATGAGACAAATCAAAGAAATAAAAGATAATAATGATAACAGTGTTGGGGGAAAGAAGAGTGATTCAATGTTATATATTGCGGTAATTCACAAGCGCTATTGCTCTCCCGGTGGGTGCGAACGTGAATGACCCGTGGGCAGCTGAGGCGCAACACGCCGCACAAGGAGCAGAAGCCAGCACCTGGAGGCAGTACTACACCTGTAGAAGGATAAACCAGGGATGGCACGGGCAAGGGTTAGGTTTTGAATATAATTGTGTTTCATATCAACTAGCTTGTTTTACGGTGCACAGGCCTATCTCCTGTTCATCCCTCTCCTTCTGATGATGTTATTATATTTAGGTGTAGTACTTAAAATTGCCTGTAGATGTCCTCCTAAGATCATAAATAGACTAAAATGAGTTCTAAAATGCCTTTTTCTGTGTGACAGTACAGGAGCTGATGTGGTGAGAATTTAATTCAACCAGTGTTGTTAAATATGAACATAAAAGCAATATTGTGCATTTAGTTGGTTTTATTGTTTTATTCTGTTAAAAGAATGGAAAGACCTAAAAAAAGGGGAAGATACCAAACTAAAACCGAACAAAACATAAATATATAGAATATAAATATATAGAATATAAATATATAGAATATAAATATATAGAATATAAATAAAACCATGTTCTTCTGCATCCATTTTCCTGTCTGTTAAAACCCATTTTCTAAAACCTCTCGTTCAGGCCATTTGGCGTTATTGTCTGCAGGTGCTGGATCCACTCCCGTTCTGCCCTCTTTCGCTGCCCACAGGTCCAGCCTATATATGACTGTAACCCTGATATGGTGAGGTGAGTGATGGGGTGATCCTGGAAGTGGGTTATTAGTGTCGTTTGTAAGTGTGCCCTTTTGATGTTGTACAGGTGTTGTTTGAGTCTGGTTTCTATAGTGTGTTTGGTTTCTCCAATGTATTGTTTATTGCAGAGTGTGCATGTAATGATATAAATAGCGTTATGTGTGTTCAGTGAATTAGATTGTTGTACTGGTGCTGATGTATGGCTGTGTGTGTTTGTAATGAACTTTATCTGTTGAAAATGGGAATTGTGAGATTTGGGGTCTTGTGGTGGCTTACTACTGAATCTAGCTGTGGTGAGGAGGTCCTTTAAATTTTAGTTTTTTCTGAATGCTGAAATTACTCTGTATGGTTTAAGTGGTATGTAAGTGTGCTGAACTGTAGAGAAGTTGTGTTTGATTGATTGATGTAGGGATCTGATTCTATGTGAAAATGTGGTTACTAGGGGGATGATAATTGTCTGTTGATTGGGTATTGATGACAAAGGAGAAGAGACAGAGGAAGTGTTGCGGTTTAGTGATTGGTGCAGATCACTCCCCAGAGGTGGGTCAGGATTAGGGTGAGGGAGGGAGATAGGGGTTAAGTTGGGATGAGAACCATGGTTAGGGTAATGGTGAGCATTAAGGTTAGGCGTGGGGTTTGGGGAGAGGTTAAGGTTAGGCGTGGGGTTTAGGGAGAGGTTAAGGTTAGGCGTGGGGTTTGGGGAGAGGTTAAGGTTAGGCGTGGGGTTTGGGGAGAGGTTAAGGTTAGGCGTGGGGTTTGGGGAGAGGTTAAGGTTAGGCGTGAGCTTAGGCTTAGAACCCTGGTTAGAGTAATGGTTAAGGTTAGGCGTGGGGTTTGGGGAGAGGTTAAGGTTAGGAGTAGGATTGAGGTTGAGATTAAGAGAGGTGGATGGTTTGATGTGGTCTGTGAGGGTTGGATGAATGGGAGAGAGGGCTGCCAATGTGTTGTTTTTAATGGTTCTTAAAAATCGTTTTGAATATCCTCTTCTTCTGAGTGCATTGAATAGTGTATTTATTGCATAATCCAGGTCTTGCTTGCAAGATGATATCCTGTAGAACCGTATGATTTGTGATTTTATTATTCCCTTAAATGTATGTTTAGGATGGTAACTGTGTTTATGGAGTAAAGCATGTGTGTCTGTTGGTTTGAAGTAGACTCTAGTGTGTAGTGTTTTCTGTGGTTGATTGTTATTACTGAAAAACACTGTTGTGTCTAAGAAGTTGACTTCTTGCGGATGAATTATGTATTTAACCTTAATTGATGAATGATGGCTGTTGAGAATGTTCATAAAGTCTGTGAATAATTGGATGTCGTGGGGCCAGGCTCCTATTATGTCGTCTAAAAACCGGTAATAAAAAGTGGGTTGATATGGACACTTGGCCAGTGCCTCTCTCTCCCATTCAGCCATGTATATGTTGGCGTAAGCAGGTGCGAATTTTTTGCCCATAGCTGTTCCCTCCACCTGCAGGTAATAGTGATCGTTGAATAAAAAGTCATTGCTCGTCAGGCTGATTTCTAATAGTTGTAATATTTCTGTGTCCGGTCTAGTGTTGTCTGGGTATCTCTTAAAGATATTTCTAATTGCTTGTATTCCTGTTGCTGTATTTATATTAGTATACAGGCTATCAATATCTATGGTGAATATGTGTGTGTTGGAGGGAACAACTATGGGTCCAATCCTCTCCATGAAGTGATAAGTGTCCCTGAGAAAGCTGGGGTGCCTGGTGGAGAGAGGGTTAATATAATGATCTATGTATTGTGAAATGTTATAGGATTCACTATTGCAGTCTGACACAATCGGTCTGCCAGGAGGAACTTCAAAGGGAATTGTCCATGTCCCTGGTTCCTTGTGTACTTTTAACAGTAAGTAGAATAGTCTAGGTCGTGGAGTATCTGTGCCATAGAGAAAGTCCCGTTGTTTTGCTGTGATGTAGTGTTGGTCGTAGAGTCTTTTTATTATTGTCCTTAACTGTGTCTGTGTCTGTGGTTGTATACTATTTTCTATTGGTTTATAATGTTTGGTGTTGGATAGCTGTCTGTTGGCTTCATACATGTATTGATGTTTATCCAATATTACTATTTTTGAACCTTTATCTGCTGGTTTGATGATTATGTGTGGGTTATTTTTAAGTTGTTGTATTGCCTGTCTTTCTACGTGTGTGAGGTTATCCTCCCTATCCGTGTGAATCTGGTGGTTGTGAAGTGTGTTCTTGTCTGTTCTGATTAATCTCCTGATTCTACCATCTATCTGGGAGGTTTTAGGTTCCCAGGTAGATGGTAAGGTAAATGGTTGGTGGTTGTCGTCTGTGTTATAGTCAAAGTAGTCCAACAGTTTAAGTCTTCTATGATATTTGTGAGTGTCCCTTTGAAGTTCCTCCCAATCAAATTTGTTTGGGCGAGGGATGAATGTCAACCCTCTCTCCAGGAGCTTTACCTGTGCTGCTGTGGGTATGAAGGATTTGGAAAGATTCATGATATTAGATGTTGACTGGTCCACTGCTCCCCCTGGTGGAGGATCTGCACCGGTTATTAGGGAAGGAGAGAGATTGAAAGAAAGATTATTTCTATCCAGACTGTGGCTTGTGGTTAATGTAAATTTAACTGTCTGCACCAGTGTTGAAAGATGAGGTCTGCTGTGGTGGATGTCCAGTGTATGAGATCTGTTGTTGTATGAAATGTATCTTGTGGAATCTCTAATAGGGTTGGGAAGTTAGTGGTAATATAAGCATTGATGAGCTTAAGGTTTCTCTTCTGCTGTGAAGTAAGAAGAGGTGAATGGCTGATGACAGGAATGTATATTGTTGCGTTTGGAAATGTTTTCTTTGCCTCCTTGTGCATACCTGACAACTGTTTTAATGATGTTTGGAATGGGTCGTGATCCTTGTTGTTCAAACCCACCGAGATAACAACAGTCGCCGTGTCTGTATGTATGGGGGTTTTCTCCAGTACCTTTGTGAAATGATAGAATGTTGCCCCTGGATAACTGTCGACTTGGATGTTGGGGTTATTGAATGGTGGGATCCGGTTGAGGTTTGAGTCTCCTATGATGAGTATTGGTGTGTGTCCTTCAATGTTCCAATCTGTCACCTTATAATTCGGCCTAGCTTTGTGATAGAAGGGTTTTTGGGGAGGGTGTGTGGGTTTGGGCTGTGGTTGGGATTGAAGATGGGGTTGTGGTGGGGATGATGGTGGGTATTTTGAGGCGCCAGTCGTACAGGGGTCCTGGACAGGCAGAGGCACAACGATATTAGTTGTTTGTGGGGGTTCGGATTTGGGAGCTTTGGGGTGTTGCCCATTGTCTTGCCCTTTGATCATCATCATACTCCCCTTGAATTGCCCTCTCCTTGTCTGTACCCCTTGCCTGGCGCCTCCTATGGGTGAAAGAGGAGCAGATGTAATTATGTCTCTTAATAGTATTGATACATTACCCTGTACTTTTTTGCAGTTTGTGTTTTGTTTAATAGGTGTGACTGTAGGTGTACTGGTTTCTGTTTGACTGTTGGCTGTGTGGTGAACCTGGGCTATGATAAGAGTGGCTGCTTTGGTTTCTGTTTGACTGTTGACTGTGTGGTGAACCTGGGCTATGATAGGAGTGGCTGCTTTGGTTTCTGTTTGACTGTTGACTGTGTGGTGAACCTGGGCTATGATAGGAGTGGCTGCTTTGGTTTCTGTTTGACTGTTGACTGTGTGGTGAACCTGGGCTATGATAGGAGTGGCTGCTTTGGTTTCTGTTTGACTGTTGACTGTGTGGTGAACCTGGGCTATGATAGGAGTGGCTGCTTTGGTTTCTGTTTGACTGTTGACTGTGTGGTGAACCTGGGCTATGATAGGAGTGGCTGCTTTGGGAGTAGGGGGACCCACTGGGCTTTTCCATTTCTCCTCTTCAGTTATAGGGGTTGCTATTCTTACCTCTCCTTTTTGATTGGAAAGGGAAGAATCAGTGAAAGTGGATGTTGAGGGTAGGGAGTGGAGATGTGTTTTTGAAAGAGTCTGTATGCGAAGGTTATAGGTTTCACTCAGGGTCGGTTGTTTTCCCAGTGATAGTGTCCGTAAGTATGATGGTTGTCTTTTTGGCAGGGGGCGAGGCTTTGATAAAGGTGGAAATTCCTCTGTTGAGGAGAGAGGGGGCACTGGGGTTGGAGTTGGTATCGTTGGTGGGGAAATTTGTAGTGGGGTGTGTTCTATTGCTGGAAGTGTATGTGGTTGGTCTCGTATTGTGTTTGTCCGTATAGTTGTTAGTTGGGGAGAGGAAGAGGCCTGAGGGAGTTCCAAAATGGTTTCCACTCTAGTGATGGTGGTGGGTGTCAGTTTAAGTTTGTACCTCTTATGTGCCCAGCCTATTGCGATTGTCAGTGCCAAAGTGTTGGGTGTGTTTATTTGTTGTTTAATGGTGTGGGTGACTGACTGGTAATGTGTCTGTAGTATGTACATGTTGTTTTGCATCCACTGGTGTGTGTTCTGTGATAATTTTATTGTGGTGTAGTCTGTGGGTGAAGATGGTTTAATAAAGTTGGTGACACGATGCACCTGTCTCATCATACCAGTAGGGAATACATGATTTTTAAGTGCCTTCTCCACCACTTCCATGTGGTGGGTTGCCTGTATTAATTTAAAATATAGTTTGGCAGTCTGCCTTGTCTCCTCATCTGGGGGTTCGTATGGGCCAGGCTGTCTGTATGCGTGGGGTTGAGTTTGGGGTTGTAATGGTATCCTATAATGTGGCTTGGTAGTCAAATTCATTAGTGACTGCATTGTTGCTACACCATGAGACTAAACTAACTAAATACTACGCTTCCTAGTTAATACAATAAAACCAGGGTGTTCTCAGTCGAGGAGAACCGGACAGTGTAAATCAAAAAAGCAGGATAATACTATATTTAGAATAGAAGATGTGAAGGCCTGAACAGCACGGGACGTTGTGTGCTGCTCAGGACCAGTCCTTACCACTTTGTTATTTTGTTGACCGGGTTATTGAAATATGAAGGTGGCGATGAGGTTGCCGATTGTGTCTTGGCGTTCCAGGGCTGGAGCTGTGATCCGTTTTCCTTTCGCCGTGTTCTTTGTAAGCCGGGTTATTGCGATATGGAGATGGAGATGAGGTTACCGATTGTTTCTTAGCGTTCCTGCGTTCAAGGGCTGGGGCTGTAATCCGTTGTTCTTTGTGAGTCCAATCCTGTTAAAAAATCTCGTTCCAGAGGTTAAAGTCACGATTGTTTCCCCAAGTGTCTATGCACTTTAGGCAATGAGCTCCCCCTTACCCCTCCACATCTTAACTCTAAAACGTAACTTTTAATATTATTAGTTAAAATCAAAAGATGATTAAAAACCAAGCAATGTTAAAATCCACTGTGAAGTCCTGTTTCAAAAACCCTGACGTTTCGCAGAATTTTCTGCTTCTTCAGAGGGATCTTTTCCTCGACTGAGAACCCCGTACCTTTTAAAATGGGAGCAATTAGGAGGGAAACACCCAATCACTGCTCCCAATCTGGGCGTTTCTATCTTTCTGTTACCCTATTGGTTCAATTTATCAGACACCCAAATAGACACTCAAAGGCGGGAGAGTGATGGCATTACGTGGGCTTATATATGTTAAACTCCTCTTTCTTCTATTTGCTTTTCAGTTCAGTTTCCAGACTTTGTTATAAATTAACCTGGCAATATCCCCAGCCATACTTTCTATCCATTAAATGTCCTTTGTCCTGATAGTCCCCCATTTTTCCCTCTCTGATACTTTACTTCCCTAACTTTCCCTCCCTATTCTGTCCCTATATTGTTATTCTGTTCAGTTCTATTACATTTTCTATTATTCTGTACTTTTGTATTTCTTAGTTGTTGTATGTGGTTCTGTATATGAATACCATGCTATTCCTCTAGTACAATGAGACAAATCAAAGAAATAAAAGATAATAATGATAACAGTGTTGGGGGAAAGAAGAGTGATTCAATGTTATATATTGCGGTAATTCACAAGCGCTATTGCTCTCCCGGTGGGTGCGAACGTGAATGACCCGTGGGCAGCTGAGGCGCAACACGCCGCACAAGGAGCAGAAGCCAGCACCTGGAGGCAGTACTACACCTGTAGAAGGATAAACCAGGGATGGCACGGGCAAGGGTTAGGTTTTGAATATAATTGTGTTTCATATCAACTAGCTTGTTTTACGGTGCACAGGCCTATCTCCTGTTCATCCCTCTCCTTCTGATGATGTTATTATATTTAGGTGTAGTACTTAAAATTGCCTGTAGATGTCCTCCTAAGATCATAAATAGACTAAAATGAGTTCTAAAATGCCTTTTTCTGTGTGACAGTACAGGAGCTGATGTGGTGAGAATTTAATTCAACCAGTGTTGTTAAATATGAACATAAAAGCAATATTGTGCATTTAGTTGGTTTTATTGTTTTATTCTGTTAAAAGAATGGAAAGACCTAAAAAAAGGGGAAGATACCAAACTAAAACCGAACAAAACATAAATATATAGAATATAAATATATAGAATATAAATATATAGAATATAAATATATAGAATATAAATAAAACCATGTTCTTCTGCATCCATTTTCCTGTCTGTTAAAACCCATTTTCTAAAACCTCTCGTTCAGGCCATTTGGCGTTATTGTCTGCAGGTGCTGGATCCACTCCCGTTCTGCCCTCTTTCGCTGCCCACAGGTCCAGCCTATATATGACTGTAACCCTGATATGGTGAGGTGAGTGATGGGGTGATCCTGGAAGTGGGTTATTAGTGTCGTTTGTAAGTGTGCCCTTTTGATGTTGTACAGGTGTTGTTTGAGTCTGGTTTCTATAGTGTGTTTGGTTTCTCCAATGTATTGTTTATTGCAGAGTGTGCATGTAATGATATAAATAGCGTTATGTGTGTTCAGTGAATAAGATTGTTGTACTGGTGCTGATGTATGGCTGTGTATGTTTGTAATGAACTTTATCTGTTGAAAATGGGAATTGTGAGATTTGGGGTCTTGTGGTGGCTTACTACTGAATCTAGCTGTGGTGAGGAGGTCCTTTAAATTTTTGTTTTTTCTGAATGCTGAAATTACTCTGTATGGTTTAAGTGGTATGTAAGTGTGCTGAACTGTAGAGAAGTTGTGTTTGATTGATTGATGTAGGGATCTGATTCTATGTGAAAATGTGGTTACTAGGGGGATGATAATTGTCTGTTGATTGGGTATTGATGACAAAGGAGAAGAGACAGAGGAGGTGTTGCGGTTTAGTGATTGGTGCAGATCACTCCCCAGAGGTGGGTCAGGATTAGGGTGAGGGAGGGAGATAGGGGTTAAGTTGGGATGAGAACCCTGGTTAGGGTAATGGTGAGCATTAAGGTTAGGCGTGGGGTTTGGGGAGAGGTTAAGGTTAGGCGTGGGGTTTGGGGAGAGGTTAAGGTTAGGCGTGGGGTTTGGGGAGAGGTTAAGGTTAGGCGTGGGGTTTGGGGAGAGGTTAAGGTTAGGCGTGGGGTTTGGGGAGAGGTTAAGGTTAGGCGTGAGCTTAGGCTTAGAACCCTGGTTAGAGTAATGGTTAAGGTTAGGCGTGGGGTTTGGGGAGAGGTTAAGGTTA
>NC_138315.1:55182500-55192500 GCF_965601325.2 Salmo salar
TTAGGGTTAGGGTTAGGGTTAGGGTTAGGGTTAGGGTTAGGGTTAGGGTTAGGGTTAGGGTTAGGGTTAGGGTTAGGGTTAGGGTTAGGGTTAGGGTTAGGGTTAGGGTTAGGGTTAGGGTTAGGGTTAGGGTTAGGGTTAGGGTTAGGGTTAGGGTTAGGGTTAGGGTTAGGGTTAGGGTTAGGGTTAGGGTTAGGGTTAGGGTTAGGGTTAGGGTTAGGGTTAGGGTTAGGGTTAGGGTTAGGGTTAGGGTTAGGGTTAGGGTTAGGGTTAGGGTTAGGGTTAGGGTTAGGGTTAGGGTTAGGGTTAGGGTTAGGGTTAGGGTTAGGGTTAGGGTTAGGGTTAGGGTTAGGGTTAGGGTTAGGGTTAGGGTTAGGGTTAGGGTTAGGGTTAGGGTTAGGGTTAGGGTTAGGGTTAGGGTTAGGGTTAGGGTTAGGGTTAGGGTTAGGGTTAGGGTTAGGGTTAGGGTTAGGGTTAGGGTTAGGGTTAGGGTTAGGGTTAGGGTTAGGGTTAGGGTTAGGGTTAGGGTTAGGGTTAGGGTTAGGGTTAGGGTTAGGGTTAGGGTTAGGGTTAGGGTTAGGGTTAGGGTTAGGGTTAGGGTTAGGGTTAGGGTTAGGGTTAGGGTTAGGGTTAGGGTTAGGGTTAGGGTTAGGGTTAGGGTTAGGGTTAGGGTTAGGGTTAGGGTTAGGGTTAGGGTTAGGGTTAGGGTTAGGGTTAGGGTTAGGGTTAGGGTTAGGGTTAGGGTTAGGGTTAGGGTTAGGGTTAGGGTTAGGGTTAGGGTTAGGGTTAGGGTTAGGGTTAGGGTTAGGGTTAGGGTTAGGGTTAGGGTTAGGGTTAGGGTTAGGGTTAGGGTTAGGGTTAGGGTTAGGGTTAGGGTTAGGGTTAGGGTTAGGGTTAGGGTTAGGGTTAGGGTTAGGGTTAGGGTTAGGGTTAGGGTTAGGGTTAGGGTTAGGGTTAGGGTTAGGGTTAGGGTTAGGGTTAGGGTTAGGGTTAGGGTTAGGGTTAGGGTTAGGGTTAGGGTTAGGGTTAGGGTTAGGGTTAGGGTTAGGGTTAGGGTTAGGGTTAGGGTTAGGGTTAGGGTTAGGGTTAGGGTTAGGGTTAGGGTTAGGGTTAGGGTTAGGGTTAGGGTTAGGGTTAGGGTTAGGGTTAGGGTTAGGGTTAGGGTTAGGGTTAGGGTTAGGGTTAGGGTTAGGGTTAGGGTTAGGGTTAGGGTTAGGGTTAGGGTTAGGGTTAGGGTTAGGGTTAGGGTTAGGGTTAGGGTTAGGGTTAGGGTTAGGGTTAGGGTTAGGGTTAGGGTTAGGGTTAGGGTTAGGGTTAGGGTTAGGGTTAGGGTTAGGGTTAGGGTTAGGGTTAGGGTTAGGGTTAGGGTTAGGGTTAGGGTTAGGGTTAGGGTTAGGGTTAGGGTTAGGGTTAGGGTTAGGGTTAGGGTTAGGGTTAGGGTTAGGGTTAGGGTTAGGGTTAGGGTTAGGGTTAGGGTTAGGGTTAGGGTTAGGGTTAGGGTTAGGGTTAGGGTTAGGGTTAGGGTTAGGGTTAGGGTTAGGGTTAGGGTTAGGGTTAGGGTTAGGGTTAGGGTTAGGGTTAGGGTTAGGGTTAGGGTTAGGGTTAGGGTTAGGGTTAGGGTTAGGGTTAGGGTTAGGGTTAGGGTTAGGGTTAGGGTTAGGGTTAGGGTTAGGGTTAGGGTTAGGGTTAGGGTTAGGGTTAGGGTTAGGGTTAGGGTTAGGGTTAGGGTTAGGGTTAGGGTTAGGGTTAGGGTTAGGGTTAGGGTTAGGGTTAGGGTTAGGGTTAGGGTTAGGGTTAGGGTTAGGGTTAGGGTTAGGGTTAGGGTTAGGGTTAGGGTTAGGGTTAGGGTTAGGGTTAGGGTTAGGGTTAGGGTTAGGGTTAGGGTTAGGGTTAGGGTTAGGGTTAGGGTTAGGGTTAGGGTTAGGGTTAGGGTTAGGGTTAGGGTTAGGGTTAGGGTTAGGGTTAGGGTTAGGGTTAGGGTTAGGGTTAGGGTTAGGGTTAGGGTTAGGGTTAGGGTTAGGGTTAGGGTTAGGGTTAGGGTTAGGGTTAGGGTTAGGGTTAGGGTTAGGGTTAGGGTTAGGGTTAGGGTTAGGGTTAGGGTTAGGGTTAGGGTTAGGGTTAGGGTTAGGGTTAGGGTTAGGGTTAGGGTTAGGGTTAGGGTTAGGGTTAGGGTTAGGGTTAGGGTTAGGGTTAGGGTTAGGGTTAGGGTTAGGGTTAGGGTTAGGGTTAGGGTTAGGGTTAGGGTTAGGGTTAGGGTTAGGGTTAGGGTTAGGGTTAGGGTTAGGGTTAGGGTTAGGGTTAGGGTTAGGGTTAGGGTTAGGGTTAGGGTTAGGGTTAGGGTTAGGGTTAGGGTTAGGGTTAGGGTTAGGGTTAGGGTTAGGGTTAGGGTTAGGGTTAGGGTTAGGGTTAGGGTTAGGGTTAGGGTTAGGGTTAGGGTTAGGGTTAGGGTTAGGGTTAGGGTTAGGGTTAGGGTTAGGGTTAGGGTTAGGGTTAGGGTTAGGGTTAGGGTTAGGGTTAGGGTTAGGGTTAGGGTTAGGGTTAGGGTTAGGGTTAGGGTTAGGGTTAGGGTTAGGGTTAGGGTTAGGGTTAGGGTTAGGGTTAGGGTTAGGGTTAGGGTTAGGGTTAGGGTTAGGGTTAGGGTTAGGGTTAGGGTTAGGGTTAGGGTTAGGGTTAGGGTTAGGGTTAGGGTTAGGGTTAGGGTTAGGGTTAGGGTTAGGGTTAGGGTTAGGGTTAGGGTTAGGGTTAGGGTTAGGGTTAGGGTTAGGGTTAGGGTTAGGGTTAGGGTTAGGGTTAGGGTTAGGGTTAGGGTTAGGGTTAGGGTTAGGGTTAGGGTTAGGGTTAGGGTTAGGGTTAGGGTTAGGGTTAGGGTTAGGGTTAGGGTTAGGGTTAGGGTTAGGGTTAGGGTTAGGGTTAGGGTTAGGGTTAGGGTTAGGGTTAGGGTTAGGGTTAGGGTTAGGGTTAGGGTTAGGGTTAGGGTTAGGGTTAGGGTTAGGGTTAGGGTTAGGGTTAGGGTTAGGGTTAGGGTTAGGGTTAGGGTTAGGGTTAGGGTTAGGGTTAGGGTTAGGGTTAGGGTTAGGGTTAGGGTTAGGGTTAGGGTTAGGGTTAGGGTTAGGGTTAGGGTTAGGGTTAGGGTTAGGGTTAGGGTTAGGGTTAGGGTTAGGGTTAGGGTTAGGGTTAGGGTTAGGGTTAGGGTTAGGGTTAGGGTTAGGGTTAGGGTTAGGGTTAGGGTTAGGGTTAGGGTTAGGGTTAGGGTTAGGGTTAGGGTTAGGGTTAGGGTTAGGGTTAGGGTTAGGGTTAGGGTTAGGGTTAGGGTTAGGGTTAGGGTTAGGGTTAGGGTTAGGGTTAGGGTTAGGGTTAGGGTTAGGGTTAGGGTTAGGGTTAGGGTTAGGGTTAGGGTTAGGGTTAGGGTTAGGGTTAGGGTTAGGGTTAGGGTTAGGGTTAGGGTTAGGGTTAGGGTTAGGGTTAGGGTTAGGGTTAGGGTTAGGGTTAGGGTTAGGGTTAGGGTTAGGGTTAGGGTTAGGGTTAGGGTTAGGGTTAGGGTTAGGGTTAGGGTTAGGGTTAGGGTTAGGGTTAGGGTTAGGGTTAGGGTTAGGGTTAGGGTTAGGGTTAGGGTTAGGGTTAGGGTTAGGGTTAGGGTTAGGGTTAGGGTTAGGGTTAGGGTTAGGGTTAGGGGTTAGGGTTAGGGTTAGGGTTAGGGTTAGGGTTAGGGTTAGGGTTAGGGTTAGGGTTAGGGTTAGGGTTAGGGTTAGGGTTAGGGTTAGGGTTAGGGTTAGGGTTAGGGTTAGGGTTAGGGTTAGGGTTAGGGTTAGGGTTAGGGTTAGGGTTAGGGTTAGGGTTAGGGTTAGGGTTAGGGTTAGGGTTAGGGTTAGGGTTAGGGTTAGGGTTAGGGTTAGGGTTAGGGTTAGGGTTAGGGTTAGGGTTAGGGTTAGGGTTAGGGTTAGGGTTAGGGTTAGGGTTAGGGTTAGGGTTAGGGTTAGGGTTAGGGTTAGGGTTAGGGTTAGGGTTAGGGTTAGGGTTAGGGTTAGGGTTAGGGTTAGGGTTAGGGTTAGGGTTAGGGTTAGGGTTAGGGTTAGGGTTAGGGTTAGGGTTAGGGGTTAGGGTTAGGGTTAGGGTTAGGGTTAGGGTTAGGGTTAGGGTTAGGGTTAGGGTTAGGGTTAGGGTTAGGGTTAGGGTTAGGGTTAGGGTTAGGGTTAGGGTTAGGGTTAGGGTTAGGGTTAGGGTTAGGGTTAGGGTTAGGGTTAGGGTTAGGGTTAGGGTTAGGGTTAGGGTTAGGGTTAGGGTTAGGGTTAGGGTTAGGGTTAGGGTTAGGGTTAGGGTTAGGGTTAGGGTTAGGGTTAGGGTTAGGGTTAGGGTTAGGGTTAGGGTTAGGGTTAGGGTTAGGGTTAGGGTTAGGGTTAGGGTTAGGGTTAGGGTTAGGGTTAGGGTTAGGGTTAGGGTTAGGGTTAGGTTTAAGAGGGTTTATGTTTGTGTTGGTGTCAAACCTTAGGTTGCACGGGCCTATTGCACCCCCTACCGGTCCGGAGAAAGTGGGAGGGCATGAGAGACTGAGCGCTCCGAGGGGCCATCCACAACAATTCAAAAGTAGGAGGAGGACAATCATCCAAAAACCACCTGGGAGTAAAATGTTTAACCTTAAACCAAATTTCATATAAAATCACATTAAAACATGCATACCAGATCAATAGGCAACTAAAAAAGAAAAATTGGATTTCCTTTAAAAGTTGAATAAATAATCAAGTAAATAAGATGAAGGAATCACCTGTCATGTTAAAATGTATAATATAATAAAACTCAGCACCAAATACAAAAAAAGACACCACCAGGTTCAGCAATCAAATGCTTCTTTCTTATTATTTTAACCTCCTCCTCGTTCCAGTGGTCCCTCCAGCCCTCTTAATTAGCTCCCCACCCCCTCCCACTATTAGTGTTTTCTATCATTCCTTAATGTTCATGCCCAGTGGAGCCAAAGTATTAAGTTTTGAAATCCACCTGGATTCGGCCGCTTTCCTCTGGCCTGTGGTCCAGGTGGATTTCATCTCCAGACCGGTAATACGGAGGGAGGTGGTTGGATGGGTTTGAAAGTGTTGGACCAGGTGTGTTTGTAAAATGTTTTTTACAATTGTGTAGAGGTGCTGTTTGAGGCGTGTCAAGACTGTGTGACCGGTTTCTCCTATATAAATGTTATGGCATAGTGTGCATGTTATGGCATAGACAATATTAGTGCTTTGAATGGTCATCAGTTGTGAGATAGGACTGGAGGTTTGTGCATGTGGATTTTGAATGTGCGAAAGTTGTCTATAATACTGTTGTTCAATGGGTAGTTTAGGAGTGGGTTTATTGGAAAATTTTGCAAAAATTAAGAGATCCCTTAAGTTGGGGTTTCTGCGGAAAGCTGATATGGGTCTGAATTCCTGAAGTGGGGGAAATGTGCGTTGTGTTTGGGTGAAAGCGGCTTTCAGTCTGGAGTGAAGGAGTCTGTTTACGTCAGAGAAGGTGCTGATAATGGGTATAATGTGGGGTTCTGTGTCTGTTGGGGGAGTGGGAGCAGGGGGTCTGGGAAAGGTCTGAGGGTGGAGGACAGGGATAGGATGGGGGGGATAGGGATACGGACCCAGAATCGGGAAAGGGATAAGGATGGGTGTGGGCTGTTCGCCCAGGTCAGGAGTCAGTACCAGGTCCAGAGTTCTAGCGGGAGCGTTATGAAGGTTAAGGTTATGGTTAGGGTTAGGGTTAAGGTTAAGGTTAGGGTTAAGGTTAGGGTTAAGGTTAGGGTTAAGGTTAGGGTTAAGGTTAGGGTTAAGGTTAAGGTTAAAGTTAGGGTTAAGGTTAAGGTTAAGGTCAGGGTTAAGGTTAAGGTTAGGGTTAGGGTTAAGGTTAAGGTTAAGGTTAGGGTTAAGGTTAAGGTTAGTGTTAGAGGTAGGGTTAGGGGGATCAGGCAATCTGTTTTGGGGGAAGCCCGCCAGTGTGTTAGCCTTTATGTACCTCAGTGATCTCTTTGAATATCCCCTCTTCCTCAGTGCACTAAAAAGAGTCTGTGTGGCTAGATGAAAGTCTTTCTGTTGTGTACATAGTCTATGGAATCGAATGAGTTGTGATTTTACAATACCAGTGAATGTATGTTTTGGGTGATAACTGGACTTGTGAAGTAAGGCATGTGTGTCTGTGTCTTTAAAGTATACTTTTGTTTGTAAAGAGACTATGTGTGTGTCAGTATCTGGAAAGAATATTGTTGTATCCAGGAAGTTGATTGTATGTTGGTGAATGACATATTTAACAGTTATGGTCGGATGATGATTATTGAGTATTTCAATGAACGTTTTGAAATGTACCAGATCGTGTTCCCACACTCCGAAGATATCATCCAGGTATCGTCTATAAAACATGGGACGCAATGGGCATTTATCTAAGGCTGTCAACTCCCAGTCAGCCATATAAATATTAGCATAGGCTGGGGCAAACTTTTTACCCATTGCCGTCCCATGAATCTGTAAGTAGTGTTTATTATTGAATGTGAAGTCATTGTTTCTTAATCCAAGTTCTAGAAGCTGTAGGAGGTGTGAGTCTGGTCTGTCTGGATCTGGGTATCTCCGGAGTGCAGATTTCACTGCTGCTAAACCTGACAAGATATCTATGTTAGTGTAAAGAGAATCTATATCTATGGTGAAAAGGTATGCATTTGCTGGGACTGGAATGTTGTGAAGAGTGTCTATGAAGTGGTATGTGTCCTTCAGGTAGCTGGGGTGCCTTTGTGAAATGGGGTTGAGGAAGTAGTCAATAAACTCCGCTGCTGGCGAGGACTCACTCCCACAGTCCGACACAATAGGTCTTCCCTTCGGGACCTCAAAAGGGACTGTCCAGGTATCTGGTGTTTGATGTATCTTAGGGAGGAGATAGAAGAGTCTCTGTCTGGGTAAGTCTGGTCCATCTAGATATTCCTTTTGTCTATATGTAATGTATTTATTTTTATAAAGATCTGATATTATCTGTCTAATTTTTATTTGTGTCTGGATCTGTGTAGAAGCAGGGATAGAAGTATAGTGTTGTGTGTTAGAGAGTTGGCGGTGGGCTTCAAAGAGGTACTGTTGGTTGTCCATAATAATTATCTTTGAGCCTTTGTCTGCTGGTTTTATGGTTATATGTTTGTGTTTCCTTAATTTAGCTATGGCTTGTCTTTCTTCTACTGTGATATTCTGCTGTGAAGTTATGGTGGCGGTATGGAATTCTCTGATGATGTGTGTGTTGGTTTTAATAAGTTTCCTAATGGGTGCTGATATTGTCTGTGATTTTGGTTCCCATCTGGATGGAGCTGTGAATGGTAGGGTTTGGTAATCCGATGTATAATCAAAGTGGTCCAAGAGCTTCAGAGCTCTATGATACCTGTAGATGTCCCTCTGGAGGTCCCCATAGTCCGAATGCAGTGGTGTGGGGATAAAAGTGAGTCCCCTCTCCAGCAGCCGAGTCTCAGAAGGTGATAAGTGGAATGTGGATGAAAGATTAAGGATGTTTGTGTCTTGGTGGAGGGGCTGTGATGTAGGCATACCCTCCCCCACTATTTTAGCTGTTCCATCCAATGTTGGAGTATTTTTGCCCCTGTGTCTGGTGTCCAGTGTATGTTATCTTTCTCTGTGTGGAAATCTAAATGGTGGATTTCTAATAGGGGGTTGTAGTGTGTGGCGATGTGTGAATTAATATATTTCAACATGGTTTGTTGTTTCTCTGACAGGTGAGGAGAGTAGTTAATGATGGGGAAGTAAATGGTTGCATTGGGATACATCACTGTTGCTTTACTGTGGAGTGATTGCAGTTGTCCTATGGGTGTTTGTTTCTGTGTTTGATCTTTGTTGTTCAGGCCCAGAGACAGCACAACCACCTTGGTGTTAGGATTTGGGGTAGATTTTGCCAATACCCCAGTAATGTGGTGGAACTGTGCTCCAGGATAACTGTCAATTTGGATGTGTTTGTACGGATGGTAGGGTATTCTTTTCAAGTTTGAATCTCCAATGATGGCAATCGGTTTGAGAGATTTTATTTTCCAGTCATAAATTTTTCTATTGGTCATATCATGTCTAGTTGGCTGGTACAAGAATGGGGGGGTGGCTGGGGATGTTGGGGTAGAGTGTCTAGGTGAAGGCAGAGGGGAGAGTCTCACAGTTGGCTCTGAAAGAACCCTATTTTTTGGAGACAGACTAAGTGGGGTGGGTAAGAGGTATCTGGTGTGTGGAGAGGTAAGTATTGGGGAAGGTTCAGACAGGAAACTGTTGGGATTGATTTTCCCTTTGTTTTCTCCCATCATCACAACTTTTTCCACCTTTACTCCTCTTTCCATAATCACCGCCTCAGCAGGGTTAGGGTGTATATTTGGTTGAGCCTCTGTGGGAGCAAGAGTGGAAATGTTAGTTTCTGACCCAGAGAGGTCAGAAATGTTTAGATCGGATTGAATCGCTACATTGCTGATAATTGGTGTTTGGGGTGGTTGTGCGGTCTCCATTGCTCTAGTCAATGTGGGGGCACTCCAGGAGTCAAGTTGGCTGCAGGGTCTGTGTATCACCTGCGCCTGGACTGTGATGGTCTTGGTCTGGGCTATGGTGTGCTTTGTCTGTACCATAATTGACTGGAGAGTGGGAAATTCTTCCTCTCTAAGTTCAAAGTCTACTATGAATTCATCAAGGTCAGGTGGTGGGGAAGTGAACTGGGGGTAGGCAAGAGTGACCCTATTGGGAGTTGGGGAGGGTATGGGCGGTATGTTATCTGGAGCCTTAATCAATGTCGAAGCTACGGGTATGGAAACAGTTCCCCTTGAGGGCAAAACCAAACCTGGAGAAGATATTGGTTTGTTACTGACAGACCTAGGGGACAAAGTTGGTGCTTTAATAGCTCCAAGTCTCGGTGCTGGTCGTTGTACCCTTACTAAGGGGGATTGAGTCAGCCTGGATGCCAGAGTGGATGGTAGTGTCTCGGCTAGGACGTGTGGGGAAGACCCTAAAGTTGGTAAGCTTGTCTTGGCTCTGGCTGTGGGACGTGAGGCTGAGGCTGGAGTAGATCGTCTGGCCTGTACTAAAACTGGGTTATTTTCAGTCTCGGGGGTTGTGATAGGAGAAAGGGAATGAACCCTGGTTACTGGTTCTGAAGCACTAGTGGATGGTGGGTCCTCTAACAGTGATTGCACTATGGGGACTGTACTGTCACGTAATTTGTGCTTGTACCTGTGTTGGGCCCAACGAACTGCTGTCTGGAAGGCACTATTGTTAAACGGAAAGCCTGTAGGGGATAGAGTGTTTAGTATTGCCTGGTAATGTTCATGCAAGATATGCATATTTGCTGACATCCAATTTTTTGTATTATCAGCTACTTTCTGCTTTGTCTCTATGTTGGGGGATGATGGTTTAATAAAGTCTGTGAGTTTAGTGACCTGTTTCATCATCCCCGCTGGAAATGTCTGAGTGTTGAGTGCATGTTCAATGATTTGTTTGTGGTGTATAGCTTGTATCAGTTTGAAGTAGGTTTTAGTTGTGTGTTGAGTGGAAGGTGTGTTAGGCCTTATGTGTTGTACTGTAATGTGGGTGTTTGTCTCTCCCTCCTGCGGAAGGGTGTTCAAAACAGTGAATCCATTGCTAAGCATATTTAACCCAGCTAATGTTCAGTCACATACAAGATGGTGGTTGTTGAATTATGCTTACCGCCTTCTGTGGGTGATAGAGCCTGAAAAGAGGGGTATTAGCCCAGGTGGATGTTACAACCAATTTGACTGTTATACCGTTGAAGTGGTGGATTCCTTTAAAGTTTTATGGATTCATTATCCTTTTTGTGTCGGCTGGGAGCGACCCAGGTAGCTTATGTTGTTCGTTGTCTTCTTATCTTCTTAATTTCTGGATTGTCTTTTTAGGTTTTCAGTTGTTGGTTCTTCAGTTGTCTTCGGTTGTTAGTTCTTAAGTTGTATCTTGTTTCCTCCCAATAGCTGGATTAAAATGTACCTTTATTATTAAAAGAATATAATACAAAT
>NC_138315.1:55197500-55279870 GCF_965601325.2 Salmo salar
GGGTTAGGGTTAGGGTTAGGGTTAGGGTTAGGGTTAGGTTTGAAAAAAAACAGACGAATCTGATATGCACTGGCACAGGCAAAACTTTAAATAAATGGTAAAAACCTAGTATAAAATACCTTAATTAAGAACAGGGGAGGGAAAAAAGAAAAAAAGGAGGGGGGGGGGGAAGGAAGGAAAGAAGGAAAATAAAAAATATTTACAAACAGATTACCCGGAAGATAAACCTAGGTTTGCAACCCAAGATGCAATCCCTAAGGGATAGAAGCCAAAACCCAAGGTCAAGACCACCAGCCTGAAATTAGGATGGTCATAGACATACAGGGGTTGAAGTACGGCACACCAGCTCCAAGAGTTAGGGCCAAACGGGGTGATATAAGGGTCAAGAGGGTATAAGGGTTAGAATTAGATGAGGGGATATGAAAGTTAGATAAGGGGGTATAAGGGTTAGGATTAGATAAGAAGGTATACAGGTTAAGGTTAGATAAAAGGGTATAAGG
The DNA here is from genome assembly GCF_965601325.2 of Salmo salar. Taxonomy (NCBI): domain Eukaryota; kingdom Metazoa; phylum Chordata; class Actinopteri; order Salmoniformes; family Salmonidae; genus Salmo; species Salmo salar. The sequence goes on from NC_138315.1 coordinate 55,198,001, forward strand.
GTTAAGGTTAGAACTAAGGGGATGTAAAGGTATAATAAAGAAATATAAAGGGTAAACTGAGGGTTAGATAAGGGGATGTAAAGGTTTGGGTAGGTAAGGGGGTATCAAGGTTAGGGTTAGATAAGCAGGTATAAGGGTTAGGATTAGATAAGGGGTATAAGGTTAAGGTTAGAGCTAAGGGGATATAAAGGTTACATAAAGGGATACAAAAGGTTAAGGTTAGGATTATAAGGGAGTATAAGAGTTAGGGTTAAATAACGGGGTATCAAGGTTAGGATTAGGTAAGCAGGTGTAAAGGTTAGGGTTAGATAAGGGGATATAAAGGTTAAGATCAGAACTAGAGGGGTATGAGGATTAAATAAAGGAATATGAGGGTTCGGGTAGGGGTTAGGTAAGAAAGGTGCAGAGATTGAGGTGAAAATGGAAAAATAAGGGTTGGGACCTAATAACCAGGGGTTGGGGTTAAAGTTAGGATCAATCCAAGAATCAGGTTTAGATCTAGGGTCTAGGGGTTAAGGTTAGGCATGAGGATCTATAAATTAGGGTAGATAATTAGGATTTTAGAATTAGGGTTGAATATAAGGGTCTAGGATAGGGGATCAGGATTTCGAGGAGTAGGATTTCAGGAGTGGGGAACCGCCCAACAAACACACAAATAAAAAGTACCGATACAGGGCAATAATAAGTGCTACTACACAAAGGCAAGACCACAATAGACGGATCAACGTCCCACACTGAGTGTAAAAATAAGTGCTATTGAATTAAGATAAGTGCTCAAAAAATATATGCCAAAGAAAGTCAAATAAAACCACACCACACTAAAAGATGCAAAAAATTCATGTACATAAAATAAATATCATCATAAATGTTAAAAAAACATATAAAAATAAACGTAAATCATAAATAAACAATTAAAAAAAGACGTACATATAAAAATAAGTGCTTTGATAAATAAATAAGATAAACAAACATACCCCACTAAATATGCAAGTGCTTTAAACTCAAAATAAGTGCTATGGGGGTATATATAGAAAGATAAAACCACACCACACTAAATAAATAATAATAACATAAATATAATCCTATGAATAAAATAAGTGCCATAATATTGATCATAAGTGCTAGAAAATATATGTAAAAATAAATAAATTATTAAATTATTTGATAAACGAACATTTATCTTGGGCGGTTCTCCCACAGCCCCCCACCATCCTATCCCTAAGCGAACCCCACTCATCCAATCCCACTGGAGATGGCACCTCTCATCAGGTAAGTAAGCCAGAATAAATTTAATATTTTTCATTCAGGCCCTTGGGATCTATTGTTTGGAGGCGCCCAATCCAAATTCTTTCCATCCCCTGTCGTTGTTTCCTAGACCAGCCCCCGTTTGTCTCCAGACCAAAGATTTTCAAATTATCACTGGCATGAAGGCTAAAATGTAAATACAACCCCGTGCTCTTATTACCTTTTGCCATATTGTATAGGTGTTGTTTTAGTCTAGCCTGTAGTGCATTCTTGGTTTCTCCTATATACATTTTTTGGCACAATTTGCACTTGATTACATAAATCAAGTTTGTCGTTGACAATTCGATTCTCTGTCTTATAGGAAACCCCAAACCCGAGAAGGCATTAGTAATATATTTTGGTCTCTCCAGATATTTTTCCAATTTGTTAGGTACCTCTTTCTGCCGGAAGGCAGAGTGGACTAATTTATCCCCAAGGTTTTTATTTTTCCTATATGCTGAGATTATTCTACAATTCAACAGCCCCTCCACCGCTTGTTGCGCTTCCCGGAAGTTAGACCTCAACGTCCTGCTAAGTCCACCCAAACTCCCAGAGTATGTAGCAACAAATGGTATCAGATTATGTGTTTCTGCTGTTTTGTTGTAACCCTCTTCCCTTCCAAATAATTCTCCTACCTCTGCTTTTATCTCCCTAAGGAAACGTTTTGAATATCCCCGTGGCCCCAAAGCTCCAAAGAGAATGGTTGTTGCCTCCTCCACATGCTCACCCAATGTACAAATTCTGTTGAACCGGATCAACTGGGATTTAATTATCCCTCTAAAGGTATGTTTTGGATGATAACTTGCCTTATGTAGCAAAGCATGCCTATCTGTCTCCTTAAAGAAGACTTTAGTAGCCAATGATTTAGTCTGCCCCTCCGAAGGTACAAAGAAAACCTGAGTGTCTAAAAACTCTAGTTTTTCTCTTTGTATATTGTGGGATATTGTAATTGCAGGATGATGTGTATTTAGGGATTCCAAGAAACACTCAAACTCCCTCATAGAATTCACCCAAATCCCAAAGATGTCATCCAAATACCTAAGATACAAAGAGGGAAGGGTCTGACACTTCACAAACACTGTCTCTTCCCAAAAACACATATATAGGTTGGCAAAGGCTGGAGCAAACTTCTTCCCCATGGCCGTTCCATGGATCTGAAGGTAAAACTTATCATTAAAATTAAAATCATTCCTCAATAAACTCAACTCCAGCAACTCTAAGATTTCTTTATCCGGGCGCTGAGGGTCAGGAAACCTATCAAAGGCCCGTTTAACTGCCCGCAGTCCCAAAGGGGTATCAATATTTGTATATAGTGAGTTGATGTCTATTGAAAATAAGAACGCCCCCAATGGTAGTTCAAGACCTTTAAGTTTACCAACAAAATCATATGTGTCTTTTACATAGGAAGCATGCTTCTGTGATAGTGGATTGATGAAATAATCAATATATTCAGCAATTCGGTATGATTCCGATCCACAGTCACTAACAATTGGGCGTCCACTCGGGATCTGAAATGGCACCGACCACTCTTCCAAAGGTTTATGGATTTTTGGGAGGAGATAGAATTGTCGCGGTCTTGGTACATCTGGGCCCAGAAGATAGGTATATTGCTTTGGAATGATAAACTTTTTTTCAAGCAATTCCAACAATATCATCTTAATCATGTTTTTGGTCTCAGATTGAATAGAGTGATCTAATGCGACATAATTTTTGGGGTTATTCAGTTGTCTATTAGCCTCCAATAAGTACTGTACTCTATCCATGATTACAATCTGTGATCCTTTATCTGCCGGCTTAATAACTATATTCCGGTTTGACCCCAACAATTTGATGGTTTCTGACTCCAATACCGTCATATTCCCCCCAGTTACCTGCCCAGGTCGGAAGCACCTAAATGCCTCGAGATCCTTCCTAATCAATGTTTGGATGGATTGAGATATTGATTGTATTCTGGGTTCCCAAACTGAGGGATCTGTAAACGGTACAAAAGGAATGTCAGTATCATAATTAAAATGATCCAACAATTTCAGCCTTCTATGATATGTGTATAGGTCCCTACGAAGCTCCATCCGGTCTAAAATTCCGGGAGTGGGGATAAAAGACAATCCCCGTTCCAATACATTTCTTTCTATCTCAGAAAGCATATATGAGTGTGAGAGATTAGTAATATTTGAATATGGAGCTGTATCAAAGCACTGTTCTCCCCTTACATGTTTAAATTATCCAACCAAAAGTTTAAGATGGTATTTCCTGTTTCCGGTGTCCAATGTACTGGGTCCCGTGGCAATGTGTGAAACCTAAGTTTACTGATCTCAGGTAAGTAATTACATTGCTCTAAAATCTTTCGATTAAGTTGATCCAAGAGTGACTGTTGCTGTTTTTCCAATCTATCTGAGTAGTTAATAATAGGCACATAGAGTGTAGCATTAGGAAATTTACTTTCTGCCACTTTCAGCAGTTGTTGTAGTTGCTTCCAGGAGGTCAACGCCAGCTGTTTCGACAGGCAGTTGTTTAGCCCTCCTGATAACACCACCTTCTCCACTGTTGGATGTTGTTCTAGTTTTTCTACTACTCCTTTTAGATGGTGGAACGTAGCGCCAGGGAAGCTATCTGCTTGCACTCTAGAATCGGTAAACCCAGGTATCCGTGAAATATTGGAGTCTCCAATTATAACAATTGGTTTTCTAATTGTAAGTTCCCATTCCAAAATTTTCCTGGTAGAATTTGGGTGTCTAACTGGCTCAAGGCTAATTGATCCCGGCCTCCTAACAGGTAAATTAATCACTGGGATGGAGGAGGAAGAGGAAGAAACCCCTGGGTAGGCTGCGGCCGATATGAGTGCCACTATTTTACTCTTACCTCGGCCAAGAGGAGAAGTCCCCGAGGAGAGTGGCAGCGGGGAAACCGGAGCGGCGGTAAACTGGGACCGCCCTGGGGGCTCAGACAAGGACGTATTCAGGAAAAATTCTGTTTTGTCGTCACTTATCATCATCTGTTCCTCCCCCTCTCGGTTCCCAATCGCAACCTCACACGGGTCCCGCTCCCCTCCAACTCCAGGTCCCTCCTGGCCAGAGTCAGACAAAGAGGCAATAGTATTACTACATTTTACCACAACATTGCTATATAATACCCTCTCAGGGCCATTAACAAGAGCCTGCCTCACCTGTGTGTGTTTCCCAATCTCCACCCCCCCTGGAGCCAGCCCTATTGTCAATTGATCTCCCGCCAATACTTGGGGTTTAGGGGAATATGTTTCAGCCATAACCGAAATGGTTTTCCCCCCCCGGGGACCTAAATCCAGCTCAAGGGCTGGTATACTTGGGGGCATCCTAGAGTTTCTCCTCTTTAGTCTATTTTTTACCCCACCCTTAACTAAGCCACTTGCTCCACTACCATTTCCCACTCCTACCACATTACTGGGGGCTGGAGACAGGACACCCGACAAGGGCGGAAAGGCCTCCATAGTCAATTTGCCTGGGCCTACTACCTCGCTAGCATTTGCCTTTGGGAGCATAGCCTGTAATGTTGCCACTGAGGACTCGGTAAACTTACGTCTATATCTTACCCTTGCCCAAGCAACAGCTCGATCAAAGCAGTTAATATCAAATCTCCCTACCTCCTGTAGCCCTGCTGCCAGAACTGAATCATAGTGGTCCACTAAGATGCACATATTAGTGTCCATCCAGTGGTCCGTATTCTCTCTTACCAGCTCCAAAACGGTGGGATTGGGTGAGGAAGGTTTGATAAAAGCCGTAAGTCTCACCACCTGCTTCATCATGCCAGGCGGGAAAGACCTTTTAATCTGTAATTCTGCTAGAATCTCTGCATGGTGAATGGCCTGCAACAATTTGAAATACTGTTTCGTTAGTTTAAGATCCAGGGAGGTTTTGGGGCCATCTGAGCCTAAAGTAGGTATATTCCCCCCCAGGGCCATCGGCTTTACCAAGGGCTCAGACCGATTTCTCCTGGGAAACATCGTTTTCTCCTACCAAGAAAGGAAGGGGAGAAAAAAACTATAATACACTATATTCCCCCAAATAAGTCTCTACCATACCACAATCGTTTTTAAAAGTTAAAAACAAAGCAAAAGCAAAAAAAAGGGGGGGGGGGGGGAGGAAGAAAAAGGGGGGAAAAAAATGCAAATCACAACATTTTAAAAGACAAAACATAAAAACATTTTAAAATCATGAAGGTCCCTCAATATTTTCCTACCAAAGAATTCTTTGGTAATGGTTCACTGACCGGAACGATTCTCTCCATTTAAAGCAGCCATATTTAGAGGTAAGAAAAAAAACTCTTTCACCTTAGTCTCTTTCCAAGCCTCCTGTTCTCGTTGGAGCTTCCTCTTGAGTGAGTTTAGTCCAAGATGCTTTCGTATGCTAAAATCAATGGAGTTAAAATTGCATTCAAAGAGTCAGTCAACCAAAAAAAAGGGGGGGTTAAAAAAGGGTTCCAAAACAATTCTAAAAGAATCCTTCAGTCCAAAAAGGAATTAAAACGGCTTTAAGAACCCAATAAGGGAACCCTCAAAAAGTTAAAAACAAGAAACAAACAAAGACCTGACGTTTCAGCTAGATCGCTTTCATCAGAGGTAATGAGTAAACGCTTACATCTGTGTTGATATAGGGAGCTGAGAGGGCGGATCCATACCTCCCAAGACATGTGTTTTGCCCAGTCCTGCGTCAATCTTCCCATTCTCCTCCAATCCACCGTCCTAATCAGGGTTAATGTTCCATCATTGTGCCCTGCTCAACAAACCAGTTAATGAGCAGTCACTGACACCTGTGTTAGTCTGGGAAGCTTTAAGGGGGCGGGACCATCCTTCCCAAAACATGTCAATTACTTGGTCCTCCATCAATCTGCTCATTCTCCTCCAATCAACAGTCCCAATTGGGGTAAGTGTTCAGTCGTTGTGGGCTACTCCAAACGAATTAAGACAACAAACACACTGAAATAATCAGGTCTAAGAAGTTTTTAAATACCAAAATAATGTATAAAATGCCAGGCGCGGGCTAGGTTAGGTTTGAAAAAAAACAGACGAATCTGATATGCACTGGCACAGGCAAAACTTTAAATAAATGGTAAAAACCTAGTATAAAATACCTTAATTAAGAACAGGGGAGGGAAAAAAGAAAAAAAGAGGGGGGGGGGAAGGAAGGAAAGAAGGAAAATAAAAAATATTTACAAACAGATTACCCGGAAGATAAACCTAGGTTTGCAACCCAAGATGCAATCCCTAAGGGATAGAAGCCAAAACCCAAGGTCAAGACCACCAGCCTGAAATTAGGATGGTCATAGACATACAGGGGTTGAAGTACGGCACACCAGCTCCAAGAGTTAGGGCCAAACGGGGTGATATAAGGGTCAAGAGGGTATAAGGGTTAGAATTAGATGAGGGGATATGAAAGTTAGATAAGGGGGTATAAGGGTTAGGATTAGATAAGAAGGTATACAGGTTAAGGTTAGATAAAAGGGTATAAGGGTTAAGGTTAGAACTAAGGGGATGTAAAGGTATAATAAAGAAATATAAAGGGTAAACTGAGGGTTAGATAAGGGGATGTAAAGGTTTGGGTAGGTAAGGGGGTATCAAGGTTAGGGTTAGATAAGCAGGTATAAGGGTTAGGATTAGATAAGGGGTATAAGGTTAAGGTTAGAGCTAAGGGGATATAAAGGTTACATAAAGGGATACAAAAGGTTAAGGTTAGGATTATAAGGGAGTATAAGAGTTAGGGTTAAATAACGGGGTATCAAGGTTAGGATTAGGTAAGCAGGTGTAAAGGTTAGGGTTAGATAAGGGGATATAAAGGTTAAGATCAGAACTAGAGGGGTATGAGGATTAAATAAAGGAATATGAGGGTTCGGGTAGGGGTTAGGTAAGAAAGGTGCAGAGATTGAGGTGAAAATGGAAAAATAAGGGTTGGGACCTAATAACCAGGGGTTGGGGTTAAAGTTAGGATCAATCCAAGAATCAGGTTTAGATCTAGGGTCTAGGGGTTAAGGTTAGGCATGAGGATCTATAAATTAGGGTAGATAATTAGGATTTTAGAATTAGGGTTGAATATAAGGGTCTAGGATAGGGGATCAGGATTTCGAGGAGTAGGATTTCAGGAGTGGGGAACCGCCCAACAAACACACAAATAAAAAGTACCGATACAGGGCAATAATAAGTGCTACTACACAAAGGCAAGACCACAATAGACGGATCAACGTCCCACACTGAGTGTAAAAATAAGTGCTATTGAATTAAGATAAGTGCTCAAAAAATATATGCCAAAGAAAGTCAAATAAAACCACACCACACTAAAAGATGCAAAAAATTCATGTACATAAAATAAATATCATCATAAATGTTAAAAAAACATATAAAAATAAACGTAAATCATAAATAAACAATTAAAAAAAGACGTACATATAAAAATAAGTGCTTTGATAAATAAATAAGATAAACAAACATACCCCACTAAATATGCAAGTGCTTTAAACTCAAAATAAGTGCTATGGGGGTATATATAGAAAGATAAAACCACACCACACTAAATAAATAATAATAACATAAATATAATCCTATGAATAAAATAAGTGCCATAATATTGATCATAAGTGCTAGAAAATATATGTAAAAATAAATAAATTATTAAATTATTTGATAAACGAACATTTATCTTGGGCGGTTCTCCCACAGCCCCCCACCATCCTATCCCTAAGCGAACCCCACTCATCCAATCCCACTGGAGATGGCACCTCTCATCAGGTAAGTAAGCCAGAATAAATTTAATATTTTTCATTCAGGCCCTTGGGATCTATTGTTTGGAGGCGCCCAATCCAAATTCTTTCCATCCCCTGTCGTTGTTTCCTAGACCAGCCCCCGTTTGTCTCCAGACCAAAGATTTTCAAATTATCACTGGCATGAAGGCTAAAATGTAAATACAACCCCGTGCTCTTATTACCTTTTGCCATATTGTATAGGTGTTGTTTTAGTCTAGCCTGTAGTGCATTCTTGGTTTCTCCTATATACATTTTTTGGCACAATTTGCACTTGATTACATAAATCAAGTTTGTCGTTGACAATTCGATTCTCTGTCTTATAGGAAACCCCAAACCCGAGAAGGCATTAGTAATATATTTTGGTCTCTCCAGATATTTTTCCAATTTGTTAGGTACCTCTTTCTGCCGGAAGGCAGAGTGGACTAATTTATCCCCAAGGTTTTTATTTTTCCTATATGCTGAGATTATTCTACAATTCAACAGCCCCTCCACCGCTTGTTGCGCTTCCCGGAAGTTAGACCTCAACGTCCTGCTAAGTCCACCCAAACTCCCAGAGTATGTAGCAACAAATGGTATCAGATTATGTGTTTCTGCTGTTTTGTTGTAACCCTCTTCCCTTCCAAATAATTCTCCTACCTCTGCTTTTATCTCCCTAAGGAAACGTTTTGAATATCCCCGTGGCCCCAAAGCTCCAAAGAGAATGGTTGTTGCCTCCTCCACATGCTCACCCAATGTACAAATTCTGTTGAACCGGATCAACTGGGATTTAATTATCCCTCTAAAGGTATGTTTTGGATGATAACTTGCCTTATGTAGCAAAGCATGCCTATCTGTCTCCTTAAAGAAGACTTTAGTAGCCAATGATTTAGTCTGCCCCTCCGAAGGTACAAAGAAAACCTGAGTGTCTAAAAACTCTAGTTTTTCTCTTTGTATATTGTGGGATATTGTAATTGCAGGATGATGTGTATTTAGGGATTCCAAGAAACACTCAAACTCCCTCATAGAATTCACCCAAATCCCAAAGATGTCATCCAAATACCTAAGATACAAAGAGGGAAGGGTCTGACACTTCACAAACACTGTCTCTTCCCAAAAACACATATATAGGTTGGCAAAGGCTGGAGCAAACTTCTTCCCCATGGCCGTTCCATGGATCTGAAGGTAAAACTTATCATTAAAATTAAAATCATTCCTCAATAAACTCAACTCCAGCAACTCTAAGATTTCTTTATCCGGGCGCTGAGGGTCAGGAAACCTATCAAAGGCCCGTTTAACTGCCCGCAGTCCCAAAGGGGTATCAATATTTGTATATAGTGAGTTGATGTCTATTGAAAATAAGAACGCCCCCAATGGTAGTTCAAGACCTTTAAGTTTACCAACAAAATCATATGTGTCTTTTACATAGGAAGCATGCTTCTGTGATAGTGGATTGATGAAATAATCAATATATTCAGCAATTCGGTATGATTCCGATCCACAGTCACTAACAATTGGGCGTCCACTCGGGATCTGAAATGGCACCGACCACTCTTCCAAAGGTTTATGGATTTTTGGGAGGAGATAGAATTGTCGCGGTCTTGGTACATCTGGGCCCAGAAGATAGGTATATTGCTTTGGAATGATAAACTTTTTTTCAAGCAATTCCAACAATATCATCTTAATCATGTTTTTGGTCTCAGATTGAATAGAGTGATCTAATGCGACATAATTTTTGGGGTTATTCAGTTGTCTATTAGCCTCCAATAAGTACTGTACTCTATCCATGATTACAATCTGTGATCCTTTATCTGCCGGCTTAATAACTATATTCCGGTTTGACCCCAACAATTTGATGGTTTCTGACTCCAATACCGTCATATTCCCCCCAGTTACCTGCCCAGGTCGGAAGCACCTAAATGCCTCGAGATCCTTCCTAATCAATGTTTGGATGGATTGAGATATTGATTGTATTCTGGGTTCCCAAACTGAGGGATCTGTAAACGGTACAAAAGGAATGTCAGTATCATAATTAAAATGATCCAACAATTTCAGCCTTCTATGATATGTGTATAGGTCCCTACGAAGCTCCATCCGGTCTAAAATTCCGGGAGTGGGGATAAAAGACAATCCCCGTTCCAATACATTTCTTTCTATCTCAGAAAGCATATATGAGTGTGAGAGATTAGTAATATTTGAATATGGAGCTGTATCAAAGCACTGTTCTCCCCTTACATGTTTAAATTATCCAACCAAAAGTTTAAGATGGTATTTCCTGTTTCCGGTGTCCAATGTACTGGGTCCCGTGGCAATGTGTGAAACCTAAGTTTACTGATCTCAGGTAAGTAATTACATTGCTCTAAAATCTTTCGATTAAGTTGATCCAAGAGTGACTGTTGCTGTTTTTCCAATCTATCTGAGTAGTTAATAATAGGCACATAGAGTGTAGCATTAGGAAATTTACTTTCTGCCACTTTCAGCAGTTGTTGTAGTTGCTTCCAGGAGGTCAACGCCAGCTGTTTCGACAGGCAGTTGTTTAGCCCTCCTGATAACACCACCTTCTCCACTGTTGGATGTTGTTCTAGTTTTTCTACTACTCCTTTTAGATGGTGGAACGTAGCGCCAGGGAAGCTATCTGCTTGCACTCTAGAATCGGTAAACCCAGGTATCCGTGAAATATTGGAGTCTCCAATTATAACAATTGGTTTTCTAATTGTAAGTTCCCATTCCAAAATTTTCCTGGTAGAATTTGGGTGTCTAACTGGCTCAAGGCTAATTGATCCCGGCCTCCTAACAGGTAAATTAATCACTGGGATGGAGGAGGAAGAGGAAGAAACCCCTGGGTAGGCTGCGGCCGATATGAGTGCCACTATTTTACTCTTACCTCGGCCAAGAGGAGAAGTCCCCGAGGAGAGTGGCAGCGGGGAAACCGGAGCGGCGGTAAACTGGGACCGCCCTGGGGGCTCAGACAAGGACGTATTCAGGAAAAATTCTGTTTTGTCGTCACTTATCATCATCTGTTCCTCCCCCTCTCGGTTCCCAATCGCAACCTCACACGGGTCCCGCTCCCCTCCAACTCCAGGTCCCTCCTGGCCAGAGTCAGACAAAGAGGCAATAGTATTACTACATTTTACCACAACATTGCTATATAATACCCTCTCAGGGCCATTAACAAGAGCCTGCCTCACCTGTGTGTGTTTCCCAATCTCCACCCCCCCTGGAGCCAGCCCTATTGTCAATTGATCTCCCGCCAATACTTGGGGTTTAGGGGAATATGTTTCAGCCATAACCGAAATGGTTTTCCCCCCCCGGGGACCTAAATCCAGCTCAAGGGCTGGTATACTTGGGGGCATCCTAGAGTTTCTCCTCTTTAGTCTATTTTTTACCCCACCCTTAACTAAGCCACTTGCTCCACTACCATTTCCCACTCCTACCACATTACTGGGGGCTGGAGACAGGACACCCGACAAGGGCGGAAAGGCCTCCATAGTCAATTTGCCTGGGCCTACTACCTCGCTAGCATTTGCCTTTGGGAGCATAGCCTGTAATGTTGCCACTGAGGACTCGGTAAACTTACGTCTATATCTTACCCTTGCCCAAGCAACAGCTCGATCAAAGCAGTTAATATCAAATCTCCCTACCTCCTGTAGCCCTGCTGCCAGAACTGAATCATAGTGGTCCACTAAGATGCACATATTAGTGTCCATCCAGTGGTCCGTATTCTCTCTTACCAGCTCCAAAACGGTGGGATTGGGTGAGGAAGGTTTGATAAAAGCCGTAAGTCTCACCACCTGCTTCATCATGCCAGGCGGGAAAGACCTTTTAATCTGTAATTCTGCTAGAATCTCTGCATGGTGAATGGCCTGCAACAATTTGAAATACTGTTTCGTTAGTTTAAGATCCAGGGAGGTTTTGGGGCCATCTGAGCCTAAAGTAGGTATATTCCCCCCCAGGGCCATCGGCTTTACCAAGGGCTCAGACCGATTTCTCCTGGGAAACATCGTTTTCTCCTACCAAGAAAGGAAGGGGAGAAAAAAACTATAATACACTATATTCCCCCAAATAAGTCTCTACCATACCACAATCGTTTTTAAAAGTTAAAAACAAAGCAAAAGCAAAAAAAAGGGGGGGGGGGGGAGGAAGAAAAAGGGGGGAAAAAAATGCAAATCACAACATTTTAAAAGACAAAACATAAAAACATTTTAAAATCATGAAGGTCCCTCAATATTTTCCTACCAAAGAATTCTTTGGTAATGGTTCACTGACCGGAACGATTCTCTCCATTTAAAGCAGCCATATTTAGAGGTAAGAAAAAAAACTCTTTCACCTTAGTCTCTTTCCAAGCCTCCTGTTCTCGTTGGAGCTTCCTCTTGAGTGAGTTTAGTCCAAGATGCTTTCGTATGCTAAAATCAATGGAGTTAAAATTGCATTCAAAGAGTCAGTCAACCAAAAAAAAGGGGGGGTTAAAAAAGGGTTCCAAAACAATTCTAAAAGAATCCTTCAGTCCAAAAAGGAATTAAAACGGCTTTAAGAACCCAATAAGGGAACCCTCAAAAAGTTAAAAACAAGAAACAAACAAAGACCTGACGTTTCAGCTAGATCGCTTTCATCAGAGGTAATGAGTAAACGCTTACATCTGTGTTGATATAGGGAGCTGAGAGGGCGGATCCATACCTCCCAAGACATGTGTTTTGCCCAGTCCTGCGTCAATCTTCCCATTCTCCTCCAATCCACCGTCCTAATCAGGGTTAATGTTCCATCATTGTGCCCTGCTCAACAAACCAGTTAATGAGCAGTCACTGACACCTGTGTTAGTCTGGGAAGCTTTAAGGGGGCGGGACCATCCTTCCCAAAACATGTCAATTACTTGGTCCTCCATCAATCTGCTCATTCTCCTCCAATCAACAGTCCCAATTGGGGTAAGTGTTCAGTCGTTGTGGGCTACTCCAAACGAATTAAGACAACAAACACACTGAAATAATCAGGTCTAAGAAGTTTTTAAATACCAAAATAATGTATAAAATGCCAGGCGCGGGCTAGGTTAGGTTTGAAAAAAAACAGACGAATCTGATATGCACTGGCACAGGCAAAACTTTAAATAAATGGTAAAAACCTAGTATAAAATACCTTAATTAAGAACAGGGGAGGGAAAAAAGAAAAAAAGAGGGGGGGGGGAAGGAAGGAAAGAAGGAAAATAAAAAATATTTACAAACAGATTACCCGGAAGATAAACCTAGGTTTGCAACCCAAGATGCAATCCCTAAGGGATAGAAGCCAAAACCCAAGGTCAAGACCACCAGCCTGAAATTAGGATGGTCATAGACATACAGGGGTTGAAGTACGGCACACCAGCTCCAAGAGTTAGGGCCAAACGGGGTGATATAAGGGTCAAGAGGGTATAAGGGTTAGAATTAGATGAGGGGATATGAAAGTTAGATAAGGGGGTATAAGGGTTAGGATTAGATAAGAAGGTATACAGGTTAAGGTTAGATAAAAGGGTATAAGGGTTAAGGTTAGAACTAAGGGGATGTAAAGGTATAATAAAGAAATATAAAGGGTAAACTGAGGGTTAGATAAGGGGATGTAAAGGTTTGGGTAGGTAAGGGGGTATCAAGGTTAGGGTTAGATAAGCAGGTATAAGGGTTAGGATTAGATAAGGGGTATAAGGTTAAGGTTAGAGCTAAGGGGATATAAAGGTTACATAAAGGGATACAAAAGGTTAAGGTTAGGATTATAAGGGAGTATAAGAGTTAGGGTTAAATAACGGGGTATCAAGGTTAGGATTAGGTAAGCAGGTGTAAAGGTTAGGGTTAGATAAGGGGATATAAAGGTTAAGATCAGAACTAGAGGGGTATGAGGATTAAATAAAGGAATATGAGGGTTCGGGTAGGGGTTAGGTAAGAAAGGTGCAGAGATTGAGGTGAAAATGGAAAAATAAGGGTTGGGACCTAATAACCAGGGGTTGGGGTTAAAGTTAGGATCAATCCAAGAATCAGGTTTAGATCTAGGGTCTAGGGGTTAAGGTTAGGCATGAGGATCTATAAATTAGGGTAGATAATTAGGATTTTAGAATTAGGGTTGAATATAAGGGTCTAGGATAGGGGATCAGGATTTCGAGGAGTAGGATTTCAGGAGTGGGGAACCGCCCAACAAACACACAAATAAAAAGTACCGATACAGGGCAATAATAAGTGCTACTACACAAAGGCAAGACCACAATAGACGGATCAACGTCCCACACTGAGTGTAAAAATAAGTGCTATTGAATTAAGATAAGTGCTCAAAAAATATATGCCAAAGAAAGTCAAATAAAACCACACCACACTAAAAGATGCAAAAAATTCATGTACATAAAATAAATATCATCATAAATGTTAAAAAAACATATAAAAATAAACGTAAATCATAAATAAACAATTAAAAAAAGACGTACATATAAAAATAAGTGCTTTGATAAATAAATAAGATAAACAAACATACCCCACTAAATATGCAAGTGCTTTAAACTCAAAATAAGTGCTATGGGGGTATATATAGAAAGATAAAACCACACCACACTAAATAAATAATAATAACATAAATATAATCCTATGAATAAAATAAGTGCCATAATATTGATCATAAGTGCTAGAAAATATATGTAAAAATAAATAAATTATTAAATTATTTGATAAACGAACATTTATCTTGGGCGGTTCTCCCACAGCCCCCCACCATCCTATCCCTAAGCGAACCCCACTCATCCAATCCCACTGGAGATGGCACCTCTCATCAGGTAAGTAAGCCAGAATAAATTTAATATTTTTCATTCAGGCCCTTGGGATCTATTGTTTGGAGGCGCCCAATCCAAATTCTTTCCATCCCCTGTCGTTGTTTCCTAGACCAGCCCCCGTTTGTCTCCAGACCAAAGATTTTCAAATTATCACTGGCATGAAGGCTAAAATGTAAATACAACCCCGTGCTCTTATTACCTTTTGCCATATTGTATAGGTGTTGTTTTAGTCTAGCCTGTAGTGCATTCTTGGTTTCTCCTATATACATTTTTTGGCACAATTTGCACTTGATTACATAAATCAAGTTTGTCGTTGACAATTCGATTCTCTGTCTTATAGGAAACCCCAAACCCGAGAAGGCATTAGTAATATATTTTGGTCTCTCCAGATATTTTTCCAATTTGTTAGGTACCTCTTTCTGCCGGAAGGCAGAGTGGACTAATTTATCCCCAAGGTTTTTATTTTTCCTATATGCTGAGATTATTCTACAATTCAACAGCCCCTCCACCGCTTGTTGCGCTTCCCGGAAGTTAGACCTCAACGTCCTGCTAAGTCCACCCAAACTCCCAGAGTATGTAGCAACAAATGGTATCAGATTATGTGTTTCTGCTGTTTTGTTGTAACCCTCTTCCCTTCCAAATAATTCTCCTACCTCTGCTTTTATCTCCCTAAGGAAACGTTTTGAATATCCCCGTGGCCCCAAAGCTCCAAAGAGAATGGTTGTTGCCTCCTCCACATGCTCACCCAATGTACAAATTCTGTTGAACCGGATCAACTGGGATTTAATTATCCCTCTAAAGGTATGTTTTGGATGATAACTTGCCTTATGTAGCAAAGCATGCCTATCTGTCTCCTTAAAGAAGACTTTAGTAGCCAATGATTTAGTCTGCCCCTCCGAAGGTACAAAGAAAACCTGAGTGTCTAAAAACTCTAGTTTTTCTCTTTGTATATTGTGGGATATTGTAATTGCAGGATGATGTGTATTTAGGGATTCCAAGAAACACTCAAACTCCCTCATAGAATTCACCCAAATCCCAAAGATGTCATCCAAATACCTAAGATACAAAGAGGGAAGGGTCTGACACTTCACAAACACTGTCTCTTCCCAAAAACACATATATAGGTTGGCAAAGGCTGGAGCAAACTTCTTCCCCATGGCCGTTCCATGGATCTGAAGGTAAAACTTATCATTAAAATTAAAATCATTCCTCAATAAACTCAACTCCAGCAACTCTAAGATTTCTTTATCCGGGCGCTGAGGGTCAGGAAACCTATCAAAGGCCCGTTTAACTGCCCGCAGTCCCAAAGGGGTATCAATATTTGTATATAGTGAGTTGATGTCTATTGAAAATAAGAACGCCCCCAATGGTAGTTCAAGACCTTTAAGTTTACCAACAAAATCATATGTGTCTTTTACATAGGAAGCATGCTTCTGTGATAGTGGATTGATGAAATAATCAATATATTCAGCAATTCGGTATGATTCCGATCCACAGTCACTAACAATTGGGCGTCCACTCGGGATCTGAAATGGCACCGACCACTCTTCCAAAGGTTTATGGATTTTTGGGAGGAGATAGAATTGTCGCGGTCTTGGTACATCTGGGCCCAGAAGATAGGTATATTGCTTTGGAATGATAAACTTTTTTTCAAGCAATTCCAACAATATCATCTTAATCATGTTTTTGGTCTCAGATTGAATAGAGTGATCTAATGCGACATAATTTTTGGGGTTATTCAGTTGTCTATTAGCCTCCAATAAGTACTGTACTCTATCCATGATTACAATCTGTGATCCTTTATCTGCCGGCTTAATAACTATATTCCGGTTTGACCCCAACAATTTGATGGTTTCTGACTCCAATACCGTCATATTCCCCCCAGTTACCTGCCCAGGTCGGAAGCACCTAAATGCCTCGAGATCCTTCCTAATCAATGTTTGGATGGATTGAGATATTGATTGTATTCTGGGTTCCCAAACTGAGGGATCTGTAAACGGTACAAAAGGAATGTCAGTATCATAATTAAAATGATCCAACAATTTCAGCCTTCTATGATATGTGTATAGGTCCCTACGAAGCTCCATCCGGTCTAAAATTCCGGGAGTGGGGATAAAAGACAATCCCCGTTCCAATACATTTCTTTCTATCTCAGAAAGCATATATGAGTGTGAGAGATTAGTAATATTTGAATATGGAGCTGTATCAAAGCACTGTTCTCCCCTTACATGTTTAAATTATCCAACCAAAAGTTTAAGATGGTATTTCCTGTTTCCGGTGTCCAATGTACTGGGTCCCGTGGCAATGTGTGAAACCTAAGTTTACTGATCTCAGGTAAGTAATTACATTGCTCTAAAATCTTTCGATTAAGTTGATCCAAGAGTGACTGTTGCTGTTTTTCCAATCTATCTGAGTAGTTAATAATAGGCACATAGAGTGTAGCATTAGGAAATTTACTTTCTGCCACTTTCAGCAGTTGTTGTAGTTGCTTCCAGGAGGTCAACGCCAGCTGTTTCGACAGGCAGTTGTTTAGCCCTCCTGATAACACCACCTTCTCCACTGTTGGATGTTGTTCTAGTTTTTCTACTACTCCTTTTAGATGGTGGAACGTAGCGCCAGGGAAGCTATCTGCTTGCACTCTAGAATCGGTAAACCCAGGTATCCGTGAAATATTGGAGTCTCCAATTATAACAATTGGTTTTCTAATTGTAAGTTCCCATTCCAAAATTTTCCTGGTAGAATTTGGGTGTCTAACTGGCTCAAGGCTAATTGATCCCGGCCTCCTAACAGGTAAATTAATCACTGGGATGGAGGAGGAAGAGGAAGAAACCCCTGGGTAGGCTGCGGCCGATATGAGTGCCACTATTTTACTCTTACCTCGGCCAAGAGGAGAAGTCCCCGAGGAGAGTGGCAGCGGGGAAACCGGAGCGGCGGTAAACTGGGACCGCCCTGGGGGCTCAGACAAGGACGTATTCAGGAAAAATTCTGTTTTGTCGTCACTTATCATCATCTGTTCCTCCCCCTCTCGGTTCCCAATCGCAACCTCACACGGGTCCCGCTCCCCTCCAACTCCAGGTCCCTCCTGGCCAGAGTCAGACAAAGAGGCAATAGTATTACTACATTTTACCACAACATTGCTATATAATACCCTCTCAGGGCCATTAACAAGAGCCTGCCTCACCTGTGTGTGTTTCCCAATCTCCACCCCCCCTGGAGCCAGCCCTATTGTCAATTGATCTCCCGCCAATACTTGGGGTTTAGGGGAATATGTTTCAGCCATAACCGAAATGGTTTTCCCCCCCCGGGGACCTAAATCCAGCTCAAGGGCTGGTATACTTGGGGGCATCCTAGAGTTTCTCCTCTTTAGTCTATTTTTTACCCCACCCTTAACTAAGCCACTTGCTCCACTACCATTTCCCACTCCTACCACATTACTGGGGGCTGGAGACAGGACACCCGACAAGGGCGGAAAGGCCTCCATAGTCAATTTGCCTGGGCCTACTACCTCGCTAGCATTTGCCTTTGGGAGCATAGCCTGTAATGTTGCCACTGAGGACTCGGTAAACTTACGTCTATATCTTACCCTTGCCCAAGCAACAGCTCGATCAAAGCAGTTAATATCAAATCTCCCTACCTCCTGTAGCCCTGCTGCCAGAACTGAATCATAGTGGTCCACTAAGATGCACATATTAGTGTCCATCCAGTGGTCCGTATTCTCTCTTACCAGCTCCAAAACGGTGGGATTGGGTGAGGAAGGTTTGATAAAAGCCGTAAGTCTCACCACCTGCTTCATCATGCCAGGCGGGAAAGACCTTTTAATCTGTAATTCTGCTAGAATCTCTGCATGGTGAATGGCCTGCAACAATTTGAAATACTGTTTCGTTAGTTTAAGATCCAGGGAGGTTTTGGGGCCATCTGAGCCTAAAGTAGGTATATTCCCCCCCAGGGCCATCGGCTTTACCAAGGGCTCAGACCGATTTCTCCTGGGAAACATCGTTTTCTCCTACCAAGAAAGGAAGGGGAGAAAAAAACTATAATACACTATATTCCCCCAAATAAGTCTCTACCATACCACAATCGTTTTTAAAAGTTAAAAACAAAGCAAAAGCAAAAAAAAGGGGGGGGGGGGGGAGGAAGAAAAAGGGGGGAAAAAAATGCAAATCACAACATTTTAAAAGACAAAACATAAAAACATTTTAAAATCATGAAGGTCCCTCAATATTTTCCTACCAAAGAATTCTTTGGTAATGGTTCACTGACCGGAACGATTCTCTCCATTTAAAGCAGCCATATTTAGAGGTAAGAAAAAAAACTCTTTCACCTTAGTCTCTTTCCAAGCCTCCTGTTCTCGTTGGAGCTTCCTCTTGAGTGAGTTTAGTCCAAGATGCTTTCGTATGCTAAAATCAATGGAGTTAAAATTGCATTCAAAGAGTCAGTCAACCAAAAAAAAGGGGGGGTTAAAAAAGGGTTCCAAAACAATTCTAAAAGAATCCTTCAGTCCAAAAAGGAATTAAAACGGCTTTAAGAACCCAATAAGGGAACCCTCAAAAAGTTAAAAACAAGAAACAAACAAAGACCTGACGTTTCAGCTAGATCGCTTTCATCAGAGGTAATGAGTAAACGCTTACATCTGTGTTGATATAGGGAGCTGAGAGGGCGGATCCATACCTCCCAAGACATGTGTTTTGCCCAGTCCTGCGTCAATCTTCCCATTCTCCTCCAATCCACCGTCCTAATCAGGGTTAATGTTCCATCATTGTGCCCTGCTCAACAAACCAGTTAATGAGCAGTCACTGACACCTGTGTTAGTCTGGGAAGCTTTAAGGGGGCGGGACCATCCTTCCCAAAACATGTCAATTACTTGGTCCTCCATCAATCTGCTCATTCTCCTCCAATCAACAGTCCCAATTGGGGTAAGTGTTCAGTCGTTGTGGGCTACTCCAAACGAATTAAGACAACAAACACACTGAAATAATCAGGTCTAAGAAGTTTTTAAATACCAAAATAATGTATAAAATGCCAGGCGCGGGCTAGGTTAGGTTTGAAAAAAAACAGACGAATCTGATATGCACTGGCACAGGCAAAACTTTAAATAAATGGTAAAAACCTAGTATAAAATACCTTAATTAAGAACAGGGGAGGGAAAAAAGAAAAAAAGAGGGGGGGGGGAAGGAAGGAAAGAAGGAAAATAAAAAATATTTACAAACAGATTACCCGGAAGATAAACCTAGGTTTGCAACCCAAGATGCAATCCCTAAGGGATAGAAGCCAAAACCCAAGGTCAAGACCACCAGCCTGAAATTAGGATGGTCATAGACATACAGGGGTTGAAGTACGGCACACCAGCTCCAAGAGTTAGGGCCAAACGGGGTGATATAAGGGTCAAGAGGGTATAAGGGTTAGAATTAGATGAGGGGATATGAAAGTTAGATAAGGGGGTATAAGGGTTAGGATTAGATAAGAAGGTATACAGGTTAAGGTTAGATAAAAGGGTATAAGGGTTAAGGTTAGAACTAAGGGGATGTAAAGGTATAATAAAGAAATATAAAGGGTAAACTGAGGGTTAGATAAGGGGATGTAAAGGTTTGGGTAGGTAAGGGGGTATCAAGGTTAGGGTTAGATAAGCAGGTATAAGGGTTAGGATTAGATAAGGGGTATAAGGTTAAGGTTAGAGCTAAGGGGATATAAAGGTTACATAAAGGGATACAAAAGGTTAAGGTTAGGATTATAAGGGAGTATAAGAGTTAGGGTTAAATAACGGGGTATCAAGGTTAGGATTAGGTAAGCAGGTGTAAAGGTTAGGGTTAGATAAGGGGATATAAAGGTTAAGATCAGAACTAGAGGGGTATGAGGATTAAATAAAGGAATATGAGGGTTCGGGTAGGGGTTAGGTAAGAAAGGTGCAGAGATTGAGGTGAAAATGGAAAAATAAGGGTTGGGACCTAATAACCAGGGGTTGGGGTTAAAGTTAGGATCAATCCAAGAATCAGGTTTAGATCTAGGGTCTAGGGGTTAAGGTTAGGCATGAGGATCTATAAATTAGGGTAGATAATTAGGATTTTAGAATTAGGGTTGAATATAAGGGTCTAGGATAGGGGATCAGGATTTCGAGGAGTAGGATTTCAGGAGTGGGGAACCGCCCAACAAACACACAAATAAAAAGTACCGATACAGGGCAATAATAAGTGCTACTACACAAAGGCAAGACCACAATAGACGGATCAACGTCCCACACTGAGTGTAAAAATAAGTGCTATTGAATTAAGATAAGTGCTCAAAAAATATATGCCAAAGAAAGTCAAATAAAACCACACCACACTAAAAGATGCAAAAAATTCATGTACATAAAATAAATATCATCATAAATGTTAAAAAAACATATAAAAATAAACGTAAATCATAAATAAACAATTAAAAAAAGACGTACATATAAAAATAAGTGCTTTGATAAATAAATAAGATAAACAAACATACCCCACTAAATATGCAAGTGCTTTAAACTCAAAATAAGTGCTATGGGGGTATATATAGAAAGATAAAACCACACCACACTAAATAAATAATAATAACATAAATATAATCCTATGAATAAAATAAGTGCCATAATATTGATCATAAGTGCTAGAAAATATATGTAAAAATAAATAAATTATTAAATTATTTGATAAACGAACATTTATCTTGGGCGGTTCTCCCACAGCCCCCCACCATCCTATCCCTAAGCGAACCCCACTCATCCAATCCCACTGGAGATGGCACCTCTCATCAGGTAAGTAAGCCAGAATAAATTTAATATTTTTCATTCAGGCCCTTGGGATCTATTGTTTGGAGGCGCCCAATCCAAATTCTTTCCATCCCCTGTCGTTGTTTCCTAGACCAGCCCCCGTTTGTCTCCAGACCAAAGATTTTCAAATTATCACTGGCATGAAGGCTAAAATGTAAATACAACCCCGTGCTCTTATTACCTTTTGCCATATTGTATAGGTGTTGTTTTAGTCTAGCCTGTAGTGCATTCTTGGTTTCTCCTATATACATTTTTTGGCACAATTTGCACTTGATTACATAAATCAAGTTTGTCGTTGACAATTCGATTCTCTGTCTTATAGGAAACCCCAAACCCGAGAAGGCATTAGTAATATATTTTGGTCTCTCCAGATATTTTTCCAATTTGTTAGGTACCTCTTTCTGCCGGAAGGCAGAGTGGACTAATTTATCCCCAAGGTTTTTATTTTTCCTATATGCTGAGATTATTCTACAATTCAACAGCCCCTCCACCGCTTGTTGCGCTTCCCGGAAGTTAGACCTCAACGTCCTGCTAAGTCCACCCAAACTCCCAGAGTATGTAGCAACAAATGGTATCAGATTATGTGTTTCTGCTGTTTTGTTGTAACCCTCTTCCCTTCCAAATAATTCTCCTACCTCTGCTTTTATCTCCCTAAGGAAACGTTTTGAATATCCCCGTGGCCCCAAAGCTCCAAAGAGAATGGTTGTTGCCTCCTCCACATGCTCACCCAATGTACAAATTCTGTTGAACCGGATCAACTGGGATTTAATTATCCCTCTAAAGGTATGTTTTGGATGATAACTTGCCTTATGTAGCAAAGCATGCCTATCTGTCTCCTTAAAGAAGACTTTAGTAGCCAATGATTTAGTCTGCCCCTCCGAAGGTACAAAGAAAACCTGAGTGTCTAAAAACTCTAGTTTTTCTCTTTGTATATTGTGGGATATTGTAATTGCAGGATGATGTGTATTTAGGGATTCCAAGAAACACTCAAACTCCCTCATAGAATTCACCCAAATCCCAAAGATGTCATCCAAATACCTAAGATACAAAGAGGGAAGGGTCTGACACTTCACAAACACTGTCTCTTCCCAAAAACACATATATAGGTTGGCAAAGGCTGGAGCAAACTTCTTCCCCATGGCCGTTCCATGGATCTGAAGGTAAAACTTATCATTAAAATTAAAATCATTCCTCAATAAACTCAACTCCAGCAACTCTAAGATTTCTTTATCCGGGCGCTGAGGGTCAGGAAACCTATCAAAGGCCCGTTTAACTGCCCGCAGTCCCAAAGGGGTATCAATATTTGTATATAGTGAGTTGATGTCTATTGAAAATAAGAACGCCCCCAATGGTAGTTCAAGACCTTTAAGTTTACCAACAAAATCATATGTGTCTTTTACATAGGAAGCATGCTTCTGTGATAGTGGATTGATGAAATAATCAATATATTCAGCAATTCGGTATGATTCCGATCCACAGTCACTAACAATTGGGCGTCCACTCGGGATCTGAAATGGCACCGACCACTCTTCCAAAGGTTTATGGATTTTTGGGAGGAGATAGAATTGTCGCGGTCTTGGTACATCTGGGCCCAGAAGATAGGTATATTGCTTTGGAATGATAAACTTTTTTTCAAGCAATTCCAACAATATCATCTTAATCATGTTTTTGGTCTCAGATTGAATAGAGTGATCTAATGCGACATAATTTTTGGGGTTATTCAGTTGTCTATTAGCCTCCAATAAGTACTGTACTCTATCCATGATTACAATCTGTGATCCTTTATCTGCCGGCTTAATAACTATATTCCGGTTTGACCCCAACAATTTGATGGTTTCTGACTCCAATACCGTCATATTCCCCCCAGTTACCTGCCCAGGTCGGAAGCACCTAAATGCCTCGAGATCCTTCCTAATCAATGTTTGGATGGATTGAGATATTGATTGTATTCTGGGTTCCCAAACTGAGGGATCTGTAAACGGTACAAAAGGAATGTCAGTATCATAATTAAAATGATCCAACAATTTCAGCCTTCTATGATATGTGTATAGGTCCCTACGAAGCTCCATCCGGTCTAAAATTCCGGGAGTGGGGATAAAAGACAATCCCCGTTCCAATACATTTCTTTCTATCTCAGAAAGCATATATGAGTGTGAGAGATTAGTAATATTTGAATATGGAGCTGTATCAAAGCACTGTTCTCCCCTTACATGTTTAAATTATCCAACCAAAAGTTTAAGATGGTATTTCCTGTTTCCGGTGTCCAATGTACTGGGTCCCGTGGCAATGTGTGAAACCTAAGTTTACTGATCTCAGGTAAGTAATTACATTGCTCTAAAATCTTTCGATTAAGTTGATCCAAGAGTGACTGTTGCTGTTTTTCCAATCTATCTGAGTAGTTAATAATAGGCACATAGAGTGTAGCATTAGGAAATTTACTTTCTGCCACTTTCAGCAGTTGTTGTAGTTGCTTCCAGGAGGTCAACGCCAGCTGTTTCGACAGGCAGTTGTTTAGCCCTCCTGATAACACCACCTTCTCCACTGTTGGATGTTGTTCTAGTTTTTCTACTACTCCTTTTAGATGGTGGAACGTAGCGCCAGGGAAGCTATCTGCTTGCACTCTAGAATCGGTAAACCCAGGTATCCGTGAAATATTGGAGTCTCCAATTATAACAATTGGTTTTCTAATTGTAAGTTCCCATTCCAAAATTTTCCTGGTAGAATTTGGGTGTCTAACTGGCTCAAGGCTAATTGATCCCGGCCTCCTAACAGGTAAATTAATCACTGGGATGGAGGAGGAAGAGGAAGAAACCCCTGGGTAGGCTGCGGCCGATATGAGTGCCACTATTTTACTCTTACCTCGGCCAAGAGGAGAAGTCCCCGAGGAGAGTGGCAGCGGGGAAACCGGAGCGGCGGTAAACTGGGACCGCCCTGGGGGCTCAGACAAGGACGTATTCAGGAAAAATTCTGTTTTGTCGTCACTTATCATCATCTGTTCCTCCCCCTCTCGGTTCCCAATCGCAACCTCACACGGGTCCCGCTCCCCTCCAACTCCAGGTCCCTCCTGGCCAGAGTCAGACAAAGAGGCAATAGTATTACTACATTTTACCACAACATTGCTATATAATACCCTCTCAGGGCCATTAACAAGAGCCTGCCTCACCTGTGTGTGTTTCCCAATCTCCACCCCCCCTGGAGCCAGCCCTATTGTCAATTGATCTCCCGCCAATACTTGGGGTTTAGGGGAATATGTTTCAGCCATAACCGAAATGGTTTTCCCCCCCCGGGGACCTAAATCCAGCTCAAGGGCTGGTATACTTGGGGGCATCCTAGAGTTTCTCCTCTTTAGTCTATTTTTTACCCCACCCTTAACTAAGCCACTTGCTCCACTACCATTTCCCACTCCTACCACATTACTGGGGGCTGGAGACAGGACACCCGACAAGGGCGGAAAGGCCTCCATAGTCAATTTGCCTGGGCCTACTACCTCGCTAGCATTTGCCTTTGGGAGCATAGCCTGTAATGTTGCCACTGAGGACTCGGTAAACTTACGTCTATATCTTACCCTTGCCCAAGCAACAGCTCGATCAAAGCAGTTAATATCAAATCTCCCTACCTCCTGTAGCCCTGCTGCCAGAACTGAATCATAGTGGTCCACTAAGATGCACATATTAGTGTCCATCCAGTGGTCCGTATTCTCTCTTACCAGCTCCAAAACGGTGGGATTGGGTGAGGAAGGTTTGATAAAAGCCGTAAGTCTCACCACCTGCTTCATCATGCCAGGCGGGAAAGACCTTTTAATCTGTAATTCTGCTAGAATCTCTGCATGGTGAATGGCCTGCAACAATTTGAAATACTGTTTCGTTAGTTTAAGATCCAGGGAGGTTTTGGGGCCATCTGAGCCTAAAGTAGGTATATTCCCCCCCAGGGCCATCGGCTTTACCAAGGGCTCAGACCGATTTCTCCTGGGAAACATCGTTTTCTCCTACCAAGAAAGGAAGGGGAGAAAAAAACTATAATACACTATATTCCCCCAAATAAGTCTCTACCATACCACAATCGTTTTTAAAAGTTAAAAACAAAGCAAAAGCAAAAAAAAGGGGGGGGGGGGGAGGAAGAAAAAGGGGGGAAAAAAATGCAAATCACAACATTTTAAAAGACAAAACATAAAAACATTTTAAAATCATGAAGGTCCCTCAATATTTTCCTACCAAAGAATTCTTTGGTAATGGTTCACTGACCGGAACGATTCTCTCCATTTAAAGCAGCCATATTTAGAGGTAAGAAAAAAAACTCTTTCACCTTAGTCTCTTTCCAAGCCTCCTGTTCTCGTTGGAGCTTCCTCTTGAGTGAGTTTAGTCCAAGATGCTTTCGTATGCTAAAATCAATGGAGTTAAAATTGCATTCAAAGAGTCAGTCAACCAAAAAAAAGGGGGGGTTAAAAAAGGGTTCCAAAACAATTCTAAAAGAATCCTTCAGTCCAAAAAGGAATTAAAACGGCTTTAAGAACCCAATAAGGGAACCCTCAAAAAGTTAAAAACAAGAAACAAACAAAGACCTGACGTTTCAGCTAGATCGCTTTCATCAGAGGTAATGAGTAAACGCTTACATCTGTGTTGATATAGGGAGCTGAGAGGGCGGATCCATACCTCCCAAGACATGTGTTTTGCCCAGTCCTGCGTCAATCTTCCCATTCTCCTCCAATCCACCGTCCTAATCAGGGTTAATGTTCCATCATTGTGCCCTGCTCAACAAACCAGTTAATGAGCAGTCACTGACACCTGTGTTAGTCTGGGAAGCTTTAAGGGGGCGGGACCATCCTTCCCAAAACATGTCAATTACTTGGTCCTCCATCAATCTGCTCATTCTCCTCCAATCAACAGTCCCAATTGGGGTAAGTGTTCAGTCGTTGTGGGCTACTCCAAACGAATTAAGACAACAAACACACTGAAATAATCAGGTCTAAGAAGTTTTTAAATACCAAAATAATGTATAAAATGCCAGGCGCGGGCTAGGTTAGGTTTGAAAAAAAACAGACGAATCTGATATGCACTGGCACAGGCAAAACTTTAAATAAATGGTAAAAACCTAGTATAAAATACCTTAATTAAGAACAGGGGAGGGAAAAAAGAAAAAAAGAGGGGGGGGGGAAGGAAGGAAAGAAGGAAAATAAAAAATATTTACAAACAGATTACCCGGAAGATAAACCTAGGTTTGCAACCCAAGATGCAATCCCTAAGGGATAGAAGCCAAAACCCAAGGTCAAGACCACCAGCCTGAAATTAGGATGGTCATAGACATACAGGGGTTGAAGTACGGCACACCAGCTCCAAGAGTTAGGGCCAAACGGGGTGATATAAGGGTCAAGAGGGTATAAGGGTTAGAATTAGATGAGGGGATATGAAAGTTAGATAAGGGGGTATAAGGGTTAGGATTAGATAAGAAGGTATACAGGTTAAGGTTAGATAAAAGGGTATAAGGGTTAAGGTTAGAACTAAGGGGATGTAAAGGTATAATAAAGAAATATAAAGGGTAAACTGAGGGTTAGATAAGGGGATGTAAAGGTTTGGGTAGGTAAGGGGGTATCAAGGTTAGGGTTAGATAAGCAGGTATAAGGGTTAGGATTAGATAAGGGGTATAAGGTTAAGGTTAGAGCTAAGGGGATATAAAGGTTACATAAAGGGATACAAAAGGTTAAGGTTAGGATTATAAGGGAGTATAAGAGTTAGGGTTAAATAACGGGGTATCAAGGTTAGGATTAGGTAAGCAGGTGTAAAGGTTAGGGTTAGATAAGGGGATATAAAGGTTAAGATCAGAACTAGAGGGGTATGAGGATTAAATAAAGGAATATGAGGGTTCGGGTAGGGGTTAGGTAAGAAAGGTGCAGAGATTGAGGTGAAAATGGAAAAATAAGGGTTGGGACCTAATAACCAGGGGTTGGGGTTAAAGTTAGGATCAATCCAAGAATCAGGTTTAGATCTAGGGTCTAGGGGTTAAGGTTAGGCATGAGGATCTATAAATTAGGGTAGATAATTAGGATTTTAGAATTAGGGTTGAATATAAGGGTCTAGGATAGGGGATCAGGATTTCGAGGAGTAGGATTTCAGGAGTGGGGAACCGCCCAACAAACACACAAATAAAAAGTACCGATACAGGGCAATAATAAGTGCTACTACACAAAGGCAAGACCACAATAGACGGATCAACGTCCCACACTGAGTGTAAAAATAAGTGCTATTGAATTAAGATAAGTGCTCAAAAAATATATGCCAAAGAAAGTCAAATAAAACCACACCACACTAAAAGATGCAAAAAATTCATGTACATAAAATAAATATCATCATAAATGTTAAAAAAACATATAAAAATAAACGTAAATCATAAATAAACAATTAAAAAAAGACGTACATATAAAAATAAGTGCTTTGATAAATAAATAAGATAAACAAACATACCCCACTAAATATGCAAGTGCTTTAAACTCAAAATAAGTGCTATGGGGGTATATATAGAAAGATAAAACCACACCACACTAAATAAATAATAATAACATAAATATAATCCTATGAATAAAATAAGTGCCATAATATTGATCATAAGTGCTAGAAAATATATGTAAAAATAAATAAATTATTAAATTATTTGATAAACGAACATTTATCTTGGGCGGTTCTCCCACAGCCCCCCACCATCCTATCCCTAAGCGAACCCCACTCATCCAATCCCACTGGAGATGGCACCTCTCATCAGGTAAGTAAGCCAGAATAAATTTAATATTTTTCATTCAGGCCCTTGGGATCTATTGTTTGGAGGCGCCCAATCCAAATTCTTTCCATCCCCTGTCGTTGTTTCCTAGACCAGCCCCCGTTTGTCTCCAGACCAAAGATTTTCAAATTATCACTGGCATGAAGGCTAAAATGTAAATACAACCCCGTGCTCTTATTACCTTTTGCCATATTGTATAGGTGTTGTTTTAGTCTAGCCTGTAGTGCATTCTTGGTTTCTCCTATATACATTTTTTGGCACAATTTGCACTTGATTACATAAATCAAGTTTGTCGTTGACAATTCGATTCTCTGTCTTATAGGAAACCCCAAACCCGAGAAGGCATTAGTAATATATTTTGGTCTCTCCAGATATTTTTCCAATTTGTTAGGTACCTCTTTCTGCCGGAAGGCAGAGTGGACTAATTTATCCCCAAGGTTTTTATTTTTCCTATATGCTGAGATTATTCTACAATTCAACAGCCCCTCCACCGCTTGTTGCGCTTCCCGGAAGTTAGACCTCAACGTCCTGCTAAGTCCACCCAAACTCCCAGAGTATGTAGCAACAAATGGTATCAGATTATGTGTTTCTGCTGTTTTGTTGTAACCCTCTTCCCTTCCAAATAATTCTCCTACCTCTGCTTTTATCTCCCTAAGGAAACGTTTTGAATATCCCCGTGGCCCCAAAGCTCCAAAGAGAATGGTTGTTGCCTCCTCCACATGCTCACCCAATGTACAAATTCTGTTGAACCGGATCAACTGGGATTTAATTATCCCTCTAAAGGTATGTTTTCGATGATAACTTGCCTTATGTAGCAAAGCATGCCTATCTGTCTCCTTAAAGAAGACTTTAGTAGCCAATGATTTAGTCTGCCCCTCCGAAGGTACAAAGAAAACCTGAGTGTCTAAAAACTCTAGTTTTTCTCTTTGTATATTGTGGGATATTGTAATTGCAGGATGATGTGTATTTAGGGATTCCAAGAAACACTCAAACTCCCTCATAGAATTCACCCAAATCCCAAAGATGTCATCCAAATACCTAAGATACAAAGAGGGAAGGGTCTGACACTTCACAAACACTGTCTCTTCCCAAAAACACATATATAGGTTGGCAAAGGCTGGAGCAAACTTCTTCCCCATGGCCGTTCCATGGATCTGAAGGTAAAACTTATCATTAAAATTAAAATCATTCCTCAATAAACTCAACTCCAGCAACTCTAAGATTTCTTTATCCGGGCGCTGAGGGTCAGGAAACCTATCAAAGGCCCGTTTAACTGCCCGCAGTCCCAAAGGGGTATCAATATTTGTATATAGTGAGTTGATGTCTATTGAAAATAAGAACGCCCCCAATGGTAGTTCAAGACCTTTAAGTTTACCAACAAAATCATATGTGTCTTTTACATAGGAAGCATGCTTCTGTGATAGTGGATTGATGAAATAATCAATATATTCAGCAATTCGGTATGATTCCGATCCACAGTCACTAACAATTGGGCGTCCACTCGGGATCTGAAATGGCACCGACCACTCTTCCAAAGGTTTATGGATTTTTGGGAGGAGATAGAATTGTCGCGGTCTTGGTACATCTGGGCCCAGAAGATAGGTATATTGCTTTGGAATGATAAACTTTTTTTCAAGCAATTCCAACAATATCATCTTAATCATGTTTTTGGTCTCAGATTGAATAGAGTGATCTAATGCGACATAATTTTTGGGGTTATTCAGTTGTCTATTAGCCTCCAATAAGTACTGTACTCTATCCATGATTACAATCTGTGATCCTTTATCTGCCGGCTTAATAACTATATTCCGGTTTGACCCCAACAATTTGATGGTTTCTGACTCCAATACCGTCATATTCCCCCCAGTTACCTGCCCAGGTCGGAAGCACCTAAATGCCTCGAGATCCTTCCTAATCAATGTTTGGATGGATTGAGATATTGATTGTATTCTGGGTTCCCAAACTGAGGGATCTGTAAACGGTACAAAAGGAATGTCAGTATCATAATTAAAATGATCCAACAATTTCAGCCTTCTATGATATGTATATAGGTCCCTACGAAGCTCCATCCGGTCTAAAATTCCGGGAGTGGGGATAAAAGACAATCCCCGTTCCAATACATTTCTTTCTATCTCAGAAAGCATATATGAGTGTGAGAGATTAGTAATATTTGAATATGGAGCTGTATCAAAGCACTGTTCTCCCCTTACATGTTTAAATTATCCAACCAAAAGTTTAAGATGGTATTTCCTGTTTCCGGTGTCCAATGTACTGGGTCCCGTGGCAATGTGTGAAACCTAAGTTTACTGATCTCAGGTAAGTAATTACATTGCTCTAAAATCTTTCGATTAAGTTGATCCAAGAGTGACTGTTGCTGTTTTTCCAATCTATCTGAGTAGTTAATAATAGGCACATAGAGTGTAGCATTAGGAAATTTACTTTCTGCCACTTTCAGCAGTTGTTGTAGTTGCTTCCAGGAGGTCAACGCCAGCTGTTTCGACAGGCAGTTGTTTAGCCCTCCTGATAACACCACCTTCTCCACTGTTGGATGTTGTTCTAGTTTTTCTACTACTCCTTTTAGATGGTGGAACGTAGCGCCAGGGAAGCTATCTGCTTGCACTCTAGAATCGGTAAACCCAGGTATCCGTGAAATATTGGAGTCTCCAATTATAACAATTGGTTTTCTAATTGTAAGTTCCCATTCCAAAATGAGAGTGGCAGCGGGGAAACCGGAGCGGCGGTAAACTGGGACCGCCCTGGGTTAGGGTTAGGGTTAGGGTTAGGGTTAGGGGTTAGGGTTAGGGTTAGGGTTAGGGTTAGGGTTAGGGTTAGGGTTAGGGTTAGGGTTAGGGTTAGGGGTTAGGGTTAGGGTTAGGGTTAGGGTTAGGGTTAGGTTTGAAAAAAAACAGACGAATCTGATATGCACTGGCACAGGCAAAACTTTAAATAAATGGTAAAAACCTAGTATAAAATACCTTAATTAAGAACAGGGGAGGGAAAAAAGAAAAAAAGAGGGGGGGGGAAGGAAGGAAAGAAGGAAAATAAAAAATATTTACAAACAGATTACCCGGAAGATAAACCTAGGTTTGCAACCCAAGATGCAATCCCTAAGGGATAGAAGCCAAAACCCAAGGTCAAGACCACCAGCCTGAAATTAGGATGGTCATAGACATACAGGGGTTGAAGTACGGCACACCAGCTCCAAGAGTTAGGGCCAAACGGGGTGATATAAGGGTCAAGAGGGTATAAGGGTTAGAATTAGATGAGGGGATATGAAAGTTAGATAAGGGGGTATAAGGGTTAGGATTAGATAAGAAGGTATACAGGTTAAGGTTAGATAAAAGGGTATAAGGGTTAAGGTTAGAACTAAGGGGATGTAAAGGTATAATAAAGAAATATAAAGGGTAAACTGAGGGTTAGATAAGGGGATGTAAAGGTTTGGGTAGGTAAGGGGGTATCAAGGTTAGGGTTAGATAAGCAGGTATAAGGGTTAGGATTAGATAAGGGGTATAAGGTTAAGGTTAGAGCTAAGGGGATATAAAGGTTACATAAAGGGATACAAAAGGTTAAGGTTAGGATTATAAGGGAGTATAAGAGTTAGGGTTAAATAACGGGGTATCAAGGTTAGGATTAGGTAAGCAGGTGTAAAGGTTAGGGTTAGATAAGGGGATATAAAGGTTAAGATCAGAACTAGAGGGGTATGAGGATTAAATAAAGGAATATGAGGGTTCGGGTAGGGGTTAGGTAAGAAAGGTGCAGAGATTGAGGTGAAAATGGAAAAATAAGGGTTGGGACCTAATAACCAGGGGTTGGGGTTAAAGTTAGGATCAATCCAAGAATCAGGTTTAGATCTAGGGTCTAGGGGTTAAGGTTAGGCATGAGGATCTATAAATTAGGGTAGATAATTAGGATTTTAGAATTAGGGTTGAATATAAGGGTCTAGGATAGGGGATCAGGATTTCGAGGAGTAGGATTTCAGGAGTGGGGAACCGCCCAACAAACACACAAATAAAAAGTACCGATACAGGGCAATAATAAGTGCTACTACACAAAGGCAAGACCACAATAGACGGATCAACGTCCCACACTGAGTGTAAAAATAAGTGCTATTGAATTAAGATAAGTGCTCAAAAAATATATGCCAAAGAAAGTCAAATAAAACCACACCACACTAAAAGATGCAAAAAATTCATGTACATAAAATAAATATCATCATAAATGTTAAAAAAACATATAAAAATAAACATAAATCATAAATAAACAATTAAAAAAAGACGTACATATAAAAATAAGTGCTTTGATAAATAAATAAGATAAACAAACATACCCCACTAAATATGCAAGTGCTTTAAACTCAAAATAAGTGCTATGGGGGTATATATAGAAAGATAAAACCACACCACACTAAATAAATAATAATAACATAAATATAATCCTATGAATAAAATAAGTGCCATAATATTGATCATAAGTGCTAGAAAATATATGTAAAAATAAATAAATTATTAAATTATTTGATAAACGAACATTTATCTTGGGCGGTTCTCCCACAGCCCCCCACCATCCTATCCCTAAGCGAACCCCACTCATCCAATCCCACTGGAGATGGCACCTCTCATCAGGTAAGTAAGCCAGAATAAATTTAATATTTTTCATTCAGGCCCTTGGGATCTATTGTTTGGAGGCGCCCAATCCAAATTCTTTCCATCCCCTGTCGTTGTTTCCTAGACCAGCCCCCGTTTGTCTCCAGACCAAAGATTTTCAAATTATCACTGGCATGAAGGCTAAAATGTAAATACAACCCCGTGCTCTTATTACCTTTTGCCATATTGTATAGGTGTTGTTTTAGTCTAGCCTGTAGTGCATTCTTGGTTTCTCCTATATACATTTTTTGGCACAATTTGCACTTGATTACATAAATCAAGTTTGTCGTTGACAATTCGATTCTCTGTCTTATAGGAAACCCCAAACCCGAGAAGGCATTAGTAATATATTTTGGTCTCTCCAGATATTTTTCCAATTTGTTAGGTACCTCTTTCTGCCGGAAGGCAGAGTGGACTAATTTATCCCCAAGGTTTTTATTTTTCCTATATGCTGAGATTATTCTACAATTCAACAGCCCCTCCACCGCTTGTTGCGCTTCCCGGAAGTTAGACCTCAACGTCCTGCTAAGTCCACCCAAACTCCCAGAGTATGTAGCAACAAATGGTATC
Source organism: Salmo salar (assembly GCF_965601325.2). NCBI lineage: Eukaryota > Metazoa > Chordata > Actinopteri > Salmoniformes > Salmonidae > Salmo > Salmo salar. Next base: position 55,231,560 of record NC_138315.1, read on the forward strand.
AGATTATGTGTTTCTGCTGTTTTGTTGTAACCCTCTTCCCTTCCAAATAATTCTCCTACCTCTGCTTTTATCTCCCTAAGGAAACGTTTTGAATATCCCCGTGGCCCCAAAGCTCCAAAGAGAATGGTTGTTGCCTCCTCCACATGCTCACCCAATGTACAAATTCTGTTGAACCGGATCAACTGGGATTTAATTATCCCTCTAAAGGTATGTTTTGGATGATAACTTGCCTTATGTAGCAAAGCATGCCTATCTGTCTCCTTAAAGAAGACTTTAGTAGCCAATGATTTAGTCTGCCCCTCCGAAGGTACAAAGAAAACCTGAGTGTCTAAAAACTCTAGTTTTTCTCTTTGTATATTGTGGGATATTGTAATTGCAGGATGATGTGTATTTAGGGATTCCAAGAAACACTCAAACTCCCTCATAGAATTCACCCAAATCCCAAAGATGTCATCCAAATACCTAAGATACAAAGAGGGAAGGGTCTGACACTTCACAAACACTGTCTCTTCCCAAAAACACATATATAGGTTGGCAAAGGCTGGAGCAAACTTCTTCCCCATGGCCGTTCCATGGATCTGAAGGTAAAACTTATCATTAAAATTAAAATCATTCCTCAATAAACTCAACTCCAGCAACTCTAAGATTTCTTTATCCGGGCGCTGAGGGTCAGGAAACCTATCAAAGGCCCGTTTAACTGCCCGCAGTCCCAAAGGGGTATCAATATTTGTATATAGTGAGTTGATGTCTATTGAAAATAAGAACGCCCCCAATGGTAGTTCAAGACCTTTAAGTTTACCAACAAAATCATATGTGTCTTTTACATAGGAAGCATGCTTCTGTGATAGTGGATTGATGAAATAATCAATATATTCAGCAATTCGGTATGATTCCGATCCACAGTCACTAACAATTGGGCGTCCACTCGGGATCTGAAATGGCACCGACCACTCTTCCAAAGGTTTATGGATTTTTGGGAGGAGATAGAATTGTCGCGGTCTTGGTACATCTGGGCCCAGAAGATAGGTATATTGCTTTGGAATGATAAACTTTTTTTCAAGCAATTCCAACAATATCATCTTAATCATGTTTTTGGTCTCAGATTGAATAGAGTGATCTAATGCGACATAATTTTTGGGGTTATTCAGTTGTCTATTAGCCTCCAATAAGTACTGTACTCTATCCATGATTACAATCTGTGATCCTTTATCTGCCGGCTTAATAACTATATTCCGGTTTGACCCCAACAATTTGATGGTTTCTGACTCCAATACCGTCATATTCCCCCCAGTTACCTGCCCAGGTCGGAAGCACCTAAATGCCTCGAGATCCTTCCTAATCAATGTTTGGATGGATTGAGATATTGATTGTATTCTGGGTTCCCAAACTGAGGGATCTGTAAACGGTACAAAAGGAATGTCAGTATCATAATTAAAATGATCCAACAATTTCAGCCTTCTATGATATGTGTATAGGTCCCTACGAAGCTCCATCCGGTCTAAAATTCCGGGAGTGGGGATAAAAGACAATCCCCGTTCCAATACATTTCTTTCTATCTCAGAAAGCATATATGAGTGTGAGAGATTAGTAATATTTGAATATGGAGCTGTATCAAAGCACTGTTCTCCCCTTACATGTTTAAATTATCCAACCAAAAGTTTAAGATGGTATTTCCTGTTTCCGGTGTCCAATGTACTGGGTCCCGTGGCAATGTGTGAAACCTAAGTTTACTGATCTCAGGTAAGTAATTACATTGCTCTAAAATCTTTCGATTAAGTTGATCCAAGAGTGACTGTTGCTGTTTTTCCAATCTATCTGAGTAGTTAATAATAGGCACATAGAGTGTAGCATTAGGAAATTTACTTTCTGCCACTTTCAGCAGTTGTTGTAGTTGCTTCCAGGAGGTCAACGCCAGCTGTTTCGACAGGCAGTTGTTTAGCCCTCCTGATAACACCACCTTCTCCACTGTTGGATGTTGTTCTAGTTTTTCTACTACTCCTTTTAGATGGTGGAACGTAGCGCCAGGGAAGCTATCTGCTTGCACTCTAGAATCGGTAAACCCAGGTATCCGTGAAATATTGGAGTCTCCAATTATAACAATTGGTTTTCTAATTGTAAGTTCCCATTCCAAAATTTTCCTGGTAGAATTTGGGTGTCTAACTGGCTCAAGGCTAATTGATCCCGGCCTCCTAACAGGTAAATTAATCACTGGGATGGAGGAGGAAGAGGAAGAAACCCCTGGGTAGGCTGCGGCCGATATGAGTGCCACTATTTTACTCTTACCTCGGCCAAGAGGAGAAGTCCCCGAGGAGAGTGGCAGCGGGGAAACCGGAGCGGCGGTAAACTGGGACCGCCCTGGGGGCTCAGACAAGGACGTATTCAGGAAAAATTCTGTTTTGTCGTCACTTATCATCATCTGTTCCTCCCCCTCTCGGTTCCCAATCGCAACCTCACACGGGTCCCGCTCCCCTCCAACTCCAGGTCCCTCCTGGCCAGAGTCAGACAAAGAGGCAATAGTATTACTACATTTTACCACAACATTGCTATATAATACCCTCTCAGGGCCATTAACAAGAGCCTGCCTCACCTGTGTGTGTTTCCCAATCTCCACCCCCCCTGGAGCCAGCCCTATTGTCAATTGATCTCCCGCCAATACTTGGGGTTTAGGGGAATATGTTTCAGCCATAACCGAAATGGTTTTCCCCCCCCGGGGACCTAAATCCAGCTCAAGGGCTGGTATACTTGGGGGCATCCTAGAGTTTCTCCTCTTTAGTCTATTTTTTACCCCACCCTTAACTAAGCCACTTGCTCCACTACCATTTCCCACTCCTACCACATTACTGGGGGCTGGAGACAGGACACCCGACAAGGGCGGAAAGGCCTCCATAGTCAATTTGCCTGGGCCTACTACCTCGCTAGCATTTGCCTTTGGGAGCATAGCCTGTAATGTTGCCACTGAGGACTCGGTAAACTTACGTCTATATCTTACCCTTGCCCAAGCAACAGCTCGATCAAAGCAGTTAATATCAAATCTCCCTACCTCCTGTAGCCCTGCTGCCAGAACTGAATCATAGTGGTCCACTAAGATGCACATATTAGTGTCCATCCAGTGGTCCGTATTCTCTCTTACCAGCTCCAAAACGGTGGGATTGGGTGAGGAAGGTTTGATAAAAGCCGTAAGTCTCACCACCTGCTTCATCATGCCAGGCGGGAAAGACCTTTTAATCTGTAATTCTGCTAGAATCTCTGCATGGTGAATGGCCTGCAACAATTTGAAATACTGTTTCGTTAGTTTAAGATCCAGGGAGGTTTTGGGGCCATCTGAGCCTAAAGTAGGTATATTCCCCCCCAGGGCCATCGGCTTTACCAAGGGCTCAGACCGATTTCTCCTGGGAAACATCGTTTTCTCCTACCAAGAAAGGAAGGGGAGAAAAAAACTATAATACACTATATTCCCCCAAATAAGTCTCTACCATACCACAATCGTTTTTAAAAGTTAAAAACAAAGCAAAAGCAAAAAAAAGGGGGGGGGGGGGAGGAAGAAAAAGGGGGGAAAAAAATGCAAATCACAACATTTTAAAAGACAAAACATAAAAACATTTTAAAATCATGAAGGTCCCTCAATATTTTCCTACCAAAGAATTCTTTGGTAATGGTTCACTGACCGGAACGATTCTCTCCATTTAAAGCAGCCATATTTAGAGGTAAGAAAAAAAACTCTTTCACCTTAGTCTCTTTCCAAGCCTCCTGTTCTCGTTGGAGCTTCCTCTTGAGTGAGTTTAGTCCAAGATGCTTTCGTATGCTAAAATCAATGGAGTTAAAATTGCATTCAAAGAGTCAGTCAACCAAAAAAAAGGGGGGGTTAAAAAAGGGTTCCAAAACAATTCTAAAAGAATCCTTCAGTCCAAAAAGGAATTAAAACGGCTTTAAGAACCCAATAAGGGAACCCTCAAAAAGTTAAAAACAAGAAACAAACAAAGACCTGACGTTTCAGCTAGATCGCTTTCATCAGAGGTAATGAGTAAACGCTTACATCTGTGTTGATATAGGGAGCTGAGAGGGCGGATCCATACCTCCCAAGACATGTGTTTTGCCCAGTCCTGCGTCAATCTTCCCATTCTCCTCCAATCCACCGTCCTAATCAGGGTTAATGTTCCATCATTGTGCCCTGCTCAACAAACCAGTTAATGAGCAGTCACTGACACCTGTGTTAGTCTGGGAAGCTTTAAGGGGGCGGGACCATCCTTCCCAAAACATGTCAATTACTTGGTCCTCCATCAATCTGCTCATTCTCCTCCAATCAACAGTCCCAATTGGGGTAAGTGTTCAGTCGTTGTGGGCTACTCCAAACGAATTAAGACAACAAACACACTGAAATAATCAGGTCTAAGAAGTTTTTAAATACCAAAATAATGTATAAAATGCCAGGCGCGGGCTAGGTTAGGTTTGAAAAAAAACAGACGAATCTGATATGCACTGGCACAGGCAAAACTTTAAATAAATGGTAAAAACCTAGTATAAAATACCTTAATTAAGAACAGGGGAGGGAAAAAAGAAAAAAAGAGGGGGGGGGGAAGGAAGGAAAGAAGGAAAATAAAAAATATTTACAAACAGATTACCCGGAAGATAAACCTAGGTTTGCAACCCAAGATGCAATCCCTAAGGGATAGAAGCCAAAACCCAAGGTCAAGACCACCAGCCTGAAATTAGGATGGTCATAGACATACAGGGGTTGAAGTACGGCACACCAGCTCCAAGAGTTAGGGCCAAACGGGGTGATATAAGGGTCAAGAGGGTATAAGGGTTAGAATTAGATGAGGGGATATGAAAGTTAGATAAGGGGGTATAAGGGTTAGGATTAGATAAGAAGGTATACAGGTTAAGGTTAGATAAAAGGGTATAAGGGTTAAGGTTAGAACTAAGGGGATGTAAAGGTATAATAAAGAAATATAAAGGGTAAACTGAGGGTTAGGGTTAGGGTTGGGGTTGGGGTTGGGGTTGGGGTTGGGGTTGGGGTTGGGGTTGGGGTTGGGGTTGGGGTTGGGGTTGGGGTTGGGGTTGGGGTTAGGGTTAGGGTTAGGGTTAGGGTTGGGGTTAGGGTTGGGGTTAGGGTTAGGGTTAGGGTTAGGGTTAGGGTTAGGGTTAGGGTTAGGGTTAGGGTTAGGGTTAGGTTTGAAAAAAAACAGACGAATCTGATATGCACTGGCACAGGCAAAACTTTAAATAAATGGTAAAAACCTAGTATAAAATACCTTAATTAAGAACAGGGGAGGGAAAAAAGAAAAAAAGAGGGGGGGGGGAAGGAAGGAAAGAAGGAAAATAAAAAATATTTACAAACAGATTACCCGGAAGATAAACCTAGGTTTGCAACCCAAGATGCAATCCCTAAGGGATAGAAGCCAAAACCCAAGGTCAAGACCACCAGCCTGAAATTAGGATGGTCATAGACATACAGGGGTTGAAGTACGGCACACCAGCTCCAAGAGTTAGGGCCAAACGGGGTGATATAAGGGTCAAGAGGGTATAAGGGTTAGAATTAGATGAGGGGATATGAAAGTTAGATAAGGGGGTATAAGGGTTAGGATTAGATAAGAAGGTATACAGGTTAAGGTTAGATAAAAGGGTATAAGGGTTAAGGTTAGAACTAAGGGGATGTAAAGGTATAATAAAGAAATATAAAGGGTAAACTAAGGGTTAGATAAGGGGATGTAAAGGTTTGGGTAGGTAAGGGGGTATCAAGGTTAGGGTTAGATAAGCAGGTATAAGGGTTAGGATTAGATAAGGGGTATAAGGTTAAGGTTAGAGCTAAGGGGATATAAAGGTTACATAAAGGGATACAAAAGGTTAAGGTTAGGATTATAAGGGAGTATAAGAGTTAGGGTTAAATAACGGGGTATCAAGGTTAGGATTAGGTAAGCAGGTGTAAAGGTTAGGGTTAGATAAGGGGATATAAAGGTTAAGATCAGAACTAGAGGGGTATGAGGATTAAATAAAGGAATATGAGGGTTCGGGTAGGGGTTAGGTAAGAAAGGTGCAGAGATTGAGGTGAAAATGGAAAAATAAGGGTTGGGACCTAATAACCAGGGGTTGGGGTTAAAGTTAGGATCAATCCAAGAATCAGGTTTAGATCTAGGGTCTAGGGGTTAAGGTTAGGCATGAGGATCTATAAATTAGGGTAGATAATTAGGATTTTAGAATTAGGGTTGAATATAAGGGTCTAGGATAGGGGATCAGGATTTCGAGGAGTAGGATTTCAGGAGTGGGGAACCGCCCAACAAACACACAAATAAAAAGTACCGATACAGGGCAATAATAAGTGCTACTACACAAAGGCAAGACCACAATAGACGGATCAACGTCCCACACTGAGTGTAAAAATAAGTGCTATTGAATTAAGATAAGTGCTCAAAAAATATATGCCAAAGAAAGTCAAATAAAACCACACCACACTAAAAGATGCAAAAAATTCATGTACATAAAATAAATATCATCATAAATGTTAAAAAAACATATAAAAATAAACGTAAATCATAAATAAACAATTAAAAAAAGACGTACATATAAAAATAAGTGCTTTGATAAATAAATAAGATAAACAAACATACCCCACTAAATATGCAAGTGCTTTAAACTCAAAATAAGTGCTATGGGGGTATATATAGAAAGATAAAACCACACCACACTAAATAAATAATAATAACATAAATATAATCCTATGAATAAAATAAGTGCCATAATATTGATCATAAGTGCTAGAAAATATATGTAAAAATAAATAAATTATTAAATTATTTGATAAACGAACATTTATCTTGGGCGGTTCTCCCACAGCCCCCCACCATCCTATCCCTAAGCGAACCCCACTCATCCAATCCCACTGGAGATGGCACCTCTCATCAGGTAAGTAAGCCAGAATAAATTTAATATTTTTCATTCAGGCCCTTGGGATCTATTGTTTGGAGGCGCCCAATCCAAATTCTTTCCATCCCCTGTCGTTGTTTCCTAGACCAGCCCCCGTTTGTCTCCAGACCAAAGATTTTCAAATTATCACTGGCATGAAGGCTAAAATGTAAATACAACCCCGTGCTCTTATTACCTTTTGCCATATTGTATAGGTGTTGTTTTAGTCTAGCCTGTAGTGCATTCTTGGTTTCTCCTATATACATTTTTTGGCACAATTTGCACTTGATTACATAAATCAAGTTTGTCGTTGACAATTCGATTCTCTGTCTTATAGGAAACCCCAAACCCGAGAAGGCATTAGTAATATATTTTGGTCTCTCCAGATATTTTTCCAATTTGTTAGGTACCTCTTTCTGCCGGAAGGCAGAGTGGACTAATTTATCCCCAAGGTTTTTATTTTTCCTATATGCTGAGATTATTCTACAATTCAACAGCCCCTCCACCGCTTGTTGCGCTTCCCGGAAGTTAGACCTCAACGTCCTGCTAAGTCCACCCAAACTCCCAGAGTATGTAGCAACAAATGGTATCAGATTATGTGTTTCTGCTGTTTTGTTGTAACCCTCTTCCCTTCCAAATAATTCTCCTACCTCTGCTTTTATCTCCCTAAGGAAACGTTTTGAATATCCCCGTGGCCCCAAAGCTCCAAAGAGAATGGTTGTTGCCTCCTCCACATGCTCACCCAATGTACAAATTCTGTTGAACCGGATCAACTGGGATTTAATTATCCCTCTAAAGGTATGTTTTGGATGATAACTTGCCTTATGTAGCAAAGCATGCCTATCTGTCTCCTTAAAGAAGACTTTAGTAGCCAATGATTTAGTCTGCCCCTCCGAAGGTACAAAGAAAACCTGAGTGTCTAAAAACTCTAGTTTTTCTCTTTGTATATTGTGGGATATTGTAATTGCAGGATGATGTGTATTTAGGGATTCCAAGAAACACTCAAACTCCCTCATAGAATTCACCCAAATCCCAAAGATGTCATCCAAATACCTAAGATACAAAGAGGGAAGGGTCTGACACTTCACAAACACTGTCTCTTCCCAAAAACACATATATAGGTTGGCAAAGGCTGGAGCAAACTTCTTCCCCATGGCCGTTCCATGGATCTGAAGGTAAAACTTATCATTAAAATTAAAATCATTCCTCAATAAACTCAACTCCAGCAACTCTAAGATTTCTTTATCCGGGCGCTGAGGGTCAGGAAACCTATCAAAGGCCCGTTTAACTGCCCGCAGTCCCAAAGGGGTATCAATATTTGTATATAGTGAGTTGATGTCTATTGAAAATAAGAACGCCCCCAATGGTAGTTCAAGACCTTTAAGTTTACCAACAAAATCATATGTGTCTTTTACATAGGAAGCATGCTTCTGTGATAGTGGATTGATGAAATAATCAATATATTCAGCAATTCGGTATGATTCCGATCCACAGTCACTAACAATTGGGCGTCCACCCGGGATCTGAAATGGCACCGACCACTCTTCCAAAGGTTTATGGATTTTTGGGAGGAGATAGAATTGTCGCGGTCTTGGTACATCTGGGCCCAGAAGATAGGTATATTGCTTTGGAATGATAAACTTTTTTTCAAGCAATTCCAACAATATCATCTTAATCATGTTTTTGGTCTCAGATTGAATAGAGTGATCTAATGCGACATAATTTTTGGGGTTATTCAGTTGTCTATTAGCCTCCAATAAGTACTGTACTCTATCCATGATTACAATCTGTGATCCTTTATCTGCCGGCTTAATAACTATATTCCGGTTTGACCCCAACAATTTGATGGTTTCTGACTCCAATACCGTCATATTCCCCCCAGTTACCTGCCCAGGTCGGAAGCACCTAAATGCCTCGAGATCCTTCCTAATCAATGTTTGGATGGATTGAGATATTGATTGTATTCTGGGTTCCCAAACTGAGGGATCTGTAAACGGTACAAAAGGAATGTCAGTATCATAATTAAAATGATCCAACAATTTCAGCCTTCTATGATATGTGTATAGGTCCCTACGAAGCTCCATCCGGTCTAAAATTCCGGGAGTGGGGATAAAAGACAATCCCCGTTCCAATACATTTCTTTCTATCTCAGAAAGCATATATGAGTGTGAGAGATTAGTAATATTTGAATATGGAGCTGTATCAAAGCACTGTTCTCCCCTTACATGTTTAAATTATCCAACCAAAAGTTTAAGATGGTATTTCCTGTTTCCGGTGTCCAATGTACTGGGTCCCGTGGCAATGTGTGAAACCTAAGTTTACTGATCTCAGGTAAGTAATTACATTGCTCTAAAATCTTTCGATTAAGTTGATCCAAGAGTGACTGTTGCTGTTTTTCCAATCTATCTGAGTAGTTAATAATAGGCACATAGAGTGTAGCATTAGGAAATTTACTTTCTGCCACTTTCAGCAGTTGTTGTAGTTGCTTCCAGGAGGTCAACGCCAGCTGTTTCGACAGGCAGTTGTTTAGCCCTCCTGATAACACCACCTTCTCCACTGTTGGATGTTGTTCTAGTTTTTCTACTACTCCTTTTAGATGGTGGAACGTAGCGCCAGGGAAGCTATCTGCTTGCACTCTAGAATCGGTAAACCCAGGTATCCGTGAAATATTGGAGTCTCCAATTATAACAATTGGTTTTCTAATTGTAAGTTCCCATTCCAAAATTTTCCTGGTAGAATTTGGGTGTCTAACTGGCTCAAGGCTAATTGATCCCGGCCTCCTAACAGGTAAATTAATCACTGGGATGGAGGAGGAAGAGGAAGAAACCCCTGGGTAGGCTGCGGCCGATATGAGTGCCACTATTTTACTCTTACCTCGGCCAAGAGGAGAAGTCCCCGAGGAGAGTGGCAGCGGGGAAACCGGAGCGGCGGTAAACTGGGACCGCCCTGGGGGCTCAGACAAGGACGTATTCAGGAAAAATTCTGTTTTGTCGTCACTTATCATCATCTGTTCCTCCCCCTCTCGGTTCCCAATCGCAACCTCACACGGGTCCCGCTCCCCTCCAACTCCAGGTCCCTCCTGGCCAGAGTCAGACAAAGAGGCAATAGTATTACTACATTTTACCACAACATTGCTATATAATACCCTCTCAGGGCCATTAACAAGGGCCTGCCTCACCTGTGTGTGTTTCCCAATCTCCACCCCCCCTGGAGCCAGCCCTATTGTCAATTGATCTCCCGCCAATACTTGGGGTTTAGGGGAATATGTTTCAGCCATAACCGAAATGGTTTTCCCCCCCCGGGGACCTAAATCCAGCTCAAGGGCTGGTATACTTGGGGGCATCCTAGAGTTTCTCCTCTTTAGTCTATTTTTTACCCCACCCTTAACTAAGCCACTTGCTCCACTACCATTTCCCACTCCTACCACATTACTGGGGGCTGGAGACAGGACACCCGACAAGGGCGGAAAGGCCTCCATAGTCAATTTGCCTGGGCCTACTACCTCGCTAGCATTTGCCTTTGGGAGCATAGCCTGTAATGTTGCCACTGAGGACTCGGTAAACTTACGTCTATATCTTACCCTTGCCCAAGCAACAGCTCGATCAAAGCAGTTAATATCAAATCTCCCTACCTCCTGTAGCCCTGCTGCCAGAACTGAATCATAGTGGTCCACTAAGATGCACATATTAGTGTCCATCCAGTGGTCCGTATTCTCTCTTACCAGCTCCAAAACGGTGGGATTGGGTGAGGAAGGTTTGATAAAAGCCGTAAGTCTCACCACCTGCTTCATCATGCCAGGCGGGAAAGACCTTTTAATCTGTAATTCTGCTAGAATCTCTGCATGGTGAATGGCCTGCAACAATTTGAAATACTGTTTCGTTAGTTTAAGATCCAGGGAGGTTTTGGGGCCATCTGAGCCTAAAGTAGGTATATTCCCCCCCAGGGCCATCGGCTTTACCAAGGGCTCAGACCGATTTCTCCTGGGAAACATCGTTTTCTCCTACCAAGAAAGGAAGGGGAGAAAAAAACTATAATACACTATATTCCCCCAAATAAGTCTCTACCATACCACAATCGTTTTTAAAAGTTAAAAACAAAGCAAAAGCAAAAAAAAAGGGGGGGGGGGGGGGAGGAAGAAAAAGGGGGGAAAAAAATGCAAATCACAACATTTTAAAAGACAAAACATAAAAACATTTTAAAATCATGAAGGTCCCTCAATATTTTCCTACCAAAGAATTCTTTGGTAATGGTTCACTGACCGGAACGATTCTCTCCATTTAAAGCAGCCATATTTAGAGGTAAGAAAAAAAACTCTTTCACCTTAGTCTCTTTCCAAGCCTCCTGTTCTCGTTGGAGCTTCCTCTTGAGTGAGTTTAGTCCAAGATGCTTTCGTATGCTAAAATCAATGGAGTTAAAATTGCATTCAAAGAGTCAGTCAACCAAAAAAAAGGGGGGGGTTAAAAAAGGGTTCCAAAACAATTCTAAAAGAATCCTTCAGTCCAAAAAGGAATTAAAACGGCTTTAAGAACCCAATAAGGGAACCCTCAAAAAGTTAAAAACAAGAAACAAACAAAGACCTGACGTTTCAGCTAGATCGCTTTCATCAGAGGTAATGAGTAAACGCTTACATCTGTGTTGATATAGGGAGCTGAGAGGGCGGATCCATACCTCCCAAGACATGTGTTTTGCCCAGTCCTGCGTCAATCTTCCCATTCTCCTCCAATCCACCGTCCTAATCAGGGTTAATGTTCCATCATTGTGCCCTGCTCAACAAACCAGTTAATGAGCAGTCACTGACACCTGTGTTAGTCTGGGAAGCTTTAAGGGGGCGGGACCATCCTTCCCAAAACATGTCAATTACTTGGTCCTCCATCAATCTGCTCATTCTCCTCCAATCAACAGTCCCAATTGGGGTAAGTGTTCAGTCGTTGTGGGCTACTCCAAACGAATTAAGACAACAAACACACTGAAATAATCAGGTCTAAGAAGTTTTTAAATACCAAAATAATGTATAAAATGCCAGGCGCGGGCTAGGTTAGGTTTGAAAAAAAACAGACGAATCTGATATGCACTGGCACAGGCAAAACTTTAAATAAATGGTAAAAACCTAGTATAAAATACCTTAATTAAGAACAGGGGAGGGAAAAAAGAAAAAAAGAGGGGGGGGGGAAGGAAGGAAAGAAGGAAAATAAAAAATATTTACAAACAGATTACCCGGAAGATAAACCTAGGTTTGCAACCCAAGATGCAATCCCTAAGGGATAGAAGCCAAAACCCAAGGTCAAGACCACCAGCCTGAAATTAGGATGGTCATAGACATACAGGGGTTGAAGTACGGCACACCAGCTCCAAGAGTTAGGGCCAAACGGGGTGATATAAGGGTCAAGAGGGTATAAGGGTTAGAATTAGATGAGGGGATATGAAAGTTAGATAAGGGGGTATAAGGGTTAGGATTAGATAAGAAGGTATACAGGTTAAGGTTAGATAAAAGGGTATAAGGGTTAAGGTTAGAACTAAGGGGATGTAAAGGTATAATAAAGAAATATAAAGGGTAAACTAAGGGTTAGATAAGGGGATGTAAAGGTTTGGGTAGGTAAGGGGGTATCAAGGTTAGGGTTAGATAAGCAGGTATAAGGGTTAGGATTAGATAAGGGGTATAAGGTTAAGGTTAGAGCTAAGGGGATATAAAGGTTACATAAAGGGATACAAAAGGTTAAGGTTAGGATTATAAGGGAGTATAAGAGTTAGGGTTAAATAACGGGGTATCAAGGTTAGGATTAGGTAAGCAGGTGTAAAGGTTAGGGTTAGATAAGGGGATATAAAGGTTAAGATCAGAACTAGAGGGGTATGAGGATTAAATAAAGGAATATGAGGGTTCGGGTAGGGGTTAGGTAAGAAAGGTGCAGAGATTGAGGTGAAAATGGAAAAATAAGGGTTGGGACCTAATAACCAGGGGTTGGGGTTAAAGTTAGGATCAATCCAAGAATCAGGTTTAGATCTAGGGTCTAGGGGTTAAGGTTAGGCATGAGGATCTATAAATTAGGGTAGATAATTAGGATTTTAGAATTAGGGTTGAATATAAGGGTCTAGGATAGGGGATCAGGATTTCGAGGAGTAGGATTTCAGGAGTGGGGAACCGCCCAACAAACACACAAATAAAAAGTACCGATACAGGGCAATAATAAGTGCTACTACACAAAGGCAAGACCACAATAGACGGATCAACGTCCCACACTGAGTGTAAAAATAAGTGCTATTGAATTAAGATAAGTGCTCAAAAAATATATGCCAAAGAAAGTCAAATAAAACCACACCACACTAAAAGATGCAAAAAATTCATGTACATAAAATAAATATCATCATAAATGTTAAAAAAACATATAAAAATAAACGTAAATCATAAATAAACAATTAAAAAAAGACGTACATATAAAAATAAGTGCTTTGATAAATAAATAAGATAAACAAACATACCCCACTAAATATGCAAGTGCTTTAAACTCAAAATAAGTGCTATGGGGGTATATATAGAAAGATAAAACCACACCACACTAAATAAATAATAATAACATAAATATAATCCTATGAATAAAATAAGTGCCATAATATTGATCATAAGTGCTAGAAAATATATGTAAAAATAAATAAATTATTAAATTATTTGATAAACGAACATTTATCTTGGGCGGTTCTCCCACAGCCCCCCACCATCCTATCCCTAAGCGAACCCCACTCATCCAATCCCACTGGAGATGGCACCTCTCATCAGGTAAGTAAGCCAGAATAAATTTAATATTTTTCATTCAGGCCCTTGGGATCTATTGTTTGGAGGCGCCCAATCCAAATTCTTTCCATCCCCTGTCGTTGTTTCCTAGACCAGCCCCCGTTTGTCTCCAGACCAAAGATTTTCAAATTATCACTGGCATGAAGGCTAAAATGTAAATACAACCCCGTGCTCTTATTACCTTTTGCCATATTGTATAGGTGTTGTTTTAGTCTAGCCTGTAGTGCATTCTTGGTTTCTCCTATATACATTTTTTGGCACAATTTGCACTTGATTACATAAATCAAGTTTGTCGTTGACAATTCGATTCTCTGTCTTATAGGAAACCCCAAACCCGAGAAGGCATTAGTAATATATTTTGGTCTCTCCAGATATTTTTCCAATTTGTTAGGTACCTCTTTCTGCCGGAAGGCAGAGTGGACTAATTTATCCCCAAGGTTTTTATTTTTCCTATATGCTGAGATTATTCTACAATTCAACAGCCCCTCCACCGCTTGTTGCGCTTCCCGGAAGTTAGACCTCAACGTCCTGCTAAGTCCACCCAAACTCCCAGAGTATGTAGCAACAAATGGTATCAGATTATGTGTTTCTGCTGTTTTGTTGTAACCCTCTTCCCTTCCAAATAATTCTCCTACCTCTGCTTTTATCTCCCTAAGGAAACGTTTTGAATATCCCCGTGGCCCCAAAGCTCCAAAGAGAATGGTTGTTGCCTCCTCCACATGCTCACCCAATGTACAAATTCTGTTGAACCGGATCAACTGGGATTTAATTATCCCTCTAAAGGTATGTTTTGGATGATAACTTGCCTTATGTAGCAAAGCATGCCTATCTGTCTCCTTAAAGAAGACTTTAGTAGCCAATGATTTAGTCTGCCCCTCCGAAGGTACAAAGAAAACCTGAGTGTCTAAAAACTCTAGTTTTTCTCTTTGTATATTGTGGGATATTGTAATTGCAGGATGATGTGTATTTAGGGATTCCAAGAAACACTCAAACTCCCTCATAGAATTCACCCAAATCCCAAAGATGTCATCCAAATACCTAAGATACAAAGAGGGAAGGGTCTGACACTTCACAAACACTGTCTCTTCCCAAAAACACATATATAGGTTGGCAAAGGCTGGAGCAAACTTCTTCCCCATGGCCGTTCCATGGATCTGAAGGTAAAACTTATCATTAAAATTAAAATCATTCCTCAATAAACTCAACTCCAGCAACTCTAAGATTTCTTTATCCGGGCGCTGAGGGTCAGGAAACCTATCAAAGGCCCGTTTAACTGCCCGCAGTCCCAAAGGGGTATCAATATTTGTATATAGTGAGTTGATGTCTATTGAAAATAAGAACGCCCCCAATGGTAGTTCAAGACCTTTAAGTTTACCAACAAAATCATATGTGTCTTTTACATAGGAAGCATGCTTCTGTGATAGTGGATTGATGAAATAATCAATATATTCAGCAATTCGGTATGATTCCGATCCACAGTCACTAACAATTGGGCGTCCACTCGGGATCTGAAATGGCACCGACCACTCTTCCAAAGGTTTATGGATTTTTGGGAGGAGATAGAATTGTCGCGGTCTTGGTACATCTGGGCCCAGAAGATAGGTATATTGCTTTGGAATGATAAACTTTTTTTCAAGCAATTCCAACAATATCATCTTAATCATGTTTTTGGTCTCAGATTGAATAGAGTGATCTAATGCGACATAATTTTTGGGGTTATTCAGTTGTCTATTAGCCTCCAATAAGTACTGTACTCTATCCATGATTACAATCTGTGATCCTTTATCTGCCGGCTTAATAACTATATTCCGGTTTGACCCCAACAATTTGATGGTTTCTGACTCCAATACCGTCATATTCCCCCCAGTTACCTGCCCAGGTCGGAAGCACCTAAATGCCTCGAGATCCTTCCTAATCAATGTTTGGATGGATTGAGATATTGATTGTATTCTGGGTTCCCAAACTGAGGGATCTGTAAACGGTACAAAAGGAATGTCAGTATCATAATTAAAATGATCCAACAATTTCAGCCTTCTATGATATGTGTATAGGTCCCTACGAAGCTCCATCCGGTCTAAAATTCCGGGAGTGGGGATAAAAGACAATCCCCGTTCCAATACATTTCTTTCTATCTCAGAAAGCATATATGAGTGTGAGAGATTAGTAATATTTGAATATGGAGCTGTATCAAAGCACTGTTCTCCCCTTACATGTTTAAATTATCCAACCAAAAGTTTAAGATGGTATTTCCTGTTTCCGGTGTCCAATGTACTGGGTCCCGTGGCAATGTGTGAAACCTAAGTTTACTGATCTCAGGTAAGTAATTACATTGCTCTAAAATCTTTCGATTAAGTTGATCCAAGAGTGACTGTTGCTGTTTTTCCAATCTATCTGAGTAGTTAATAATAGGCACATAGAGTGTAGCATTAGGAAATTTACTTTCTGCCACTTTCAGCAGTTGTTGTAGTTGCTTCCAGGAGGTCAACGCCAGCTGTTTCGACAGGCAGTTGTTTAGCCCTCCTGATAACACCACCTTCTCCACTGTTGGATGTTGTTCTAGTTTTTCTACTACTCCTTTTAGATGGTGGAACGTAGCGCCAGGGAAGCTATCTGCTTGCACTCTAGAATCGGTAAACCCAGGTATCCGTGAAATATTGGAGTCTCCAATTATAACAATTGGTTTTCTAATTGTAAGTTCCCATTCCAAAATTTTCCTGGTAGAATTTGGGTGTCTAACTGGCTCAAGGCTAATTGATCCCGGCCTCCTAACAGGTAAATTAATCACTGGGATGGAGGAGGAAGAGGAAGAAACCCCTGGGTAGGCTGCGGCCGATATGAGTGCCACTATTTTACTCTTACCTCGGCCAAGAGGAGAAGTCCCCGAGGAGAGTGGCAGCGGGGAAACCGGAGCGGCGGTAAACTGGGACCGCCCTGGGGGCTCAGACAAGGACGTATTCAGGAAAAATTCTGTTTTGTCGTCACTTATCATCATCTGTTCCTCCCCCTCTCGGTTCCCAATCGCAACCTCACACGGGTCCCGCTCCCCTCCAACTCCAGGTCCCTCCTGGCCAGAGTCAGACAAAGAGGCAATAGTATTACTACATTTTACCACAACATTGCTATATAATACCCTCTCAGGGCCATTAACAAGGGCCTGCCTCACCTGTGTGTGTTTCCCAATCTCCACCCCCCCTGGAGCCAGCCCTATTGTCAATTGATCTCCCGCCAATACTTGGGGTTTAGGGGAATATGTTTCAGCCATAACCGAAATGGTTTTCCCCCCCCGGGGACCTAAATCCAGCTCAAGGGCTGGTATACTTGGGGGCATCCTAGAGTTTCTCCTCTTTAGTCTATTTTTTACCCCACCCTTAACTAAGCCACTTGCTCCACTACCATTTCCCACTCCTACCACATTACTGGGGGCTGGAGACAGGACACCCGACAAGGGCGGAAAGGCCTCCATAGTCAATTTGCCTGGGCCTACTACCTCGCTAGCATTTGCCTTTGGGAGCATAGCCTGTAATGTTGCCACTGAGGACTCGGTAAACTTACGTCTATATCTTACCCTTGCCCAAGCAACAGCTCGATCAAAGCAGTTAATATCAAATCTCCCTACCTCCTGTAGCCCTGCTGCCAGAACTGAATCATAGTGGTCCACTAAGATGCACATATTAGTGTCCATCCAGTGGTCCGTATTCTCTCTTACCAGCTCCAAAACGGTGGGATTGGGTGAGGAAGGTTTGATAAAAGCCGTAAGTCTCACCACCTGCTTCATCATGCCAGGCGGGAAAGACCTTTTAATCTGTAATTCTGCTAGAATCTCTGCATGGTGAATGGCCTGCAACAATTTGAAATACTGTTTCGTTAGTTTAAGATCCAGGGAGGTTTTGGGGCCATCTGAGCCTAAAGTAGGTATATTCCCCCCCAGGGCCATCGGCTTTACCAAGGGCTCAGACCGATTTCTCCTGGGAAACATCGTTTTCTCCTACCAAGAAAGGAAGGGGAGAAAAAAACTATAATACACTATATTCCCCCAAATAAGTCTCTACCATACCACAATCGTTTTTAAAAGTTAAAAACAAAGCAAAAGCAAAAAAAAAGGGGGGGGGGGGGGGAGGAAGAAAAAGGGGGGAAAAAAATGCAAATCACAACATTTTAAAAGACAAAACATAAAAACATTTTAAAATCATGAAGGTCCCTCAATATTTTCCTACCAAAGAATTCTTTGGTAATGGTTCACTGACCGGAACGATTCTCTCCATTTAAAGCAGCCATATTTAGAGGTAAGAAAAAAAACTCTTTCACCTTAGTCTCTTTCCAAGCCTCCTGTTCTCGTTGGAGCTTCCTCTTGAGTGAGTTTAGTCCAAGATGCTTTCGTATGCTAAAATCAATGGAGTTAAAATTGCATTCAAAGAGTCAGTCAACCAAAAAAAAGGGGGGGGTTAAAAAAGGGTTCCAAAACAATTCTAAAAGAATCCTTCAGTCCAAAAAGGAATTAAAACGGCTTTAAGAACCCAATAAGGGAACCCTCAAAAAGTTAAAAACAAGAAACAAACAAAGACCTGACGTTTCAGCTAGATCGCTTTCATCAGAGGTAATGAGTAAACGCTTACATCTGTGTTGATATAGGGAGCTGAGAGGGCGGATCCATACCTCCCAAGACATGTGTTTTGCCCAGTCCTGCGTCAATCTTCCCATTCTCCTCCAATCCACCGTCCTAATCAGGGTTAATGTTCCATCATTGTGCCCTGCTCAACAAACCAGTTAATGAGCAGTCACTGACACCTGTGTTAGTCTGGGAAGCTTTAAGGGGGCGGGACCATCCTTCCCAAAACATGTCAATTACTTGGTCCTCCATCAATCTGCTCATTCTCCTCCAATCAACAGTCCCAATTGGGGTAAGTGTTCAGTCGTTGTGGGCTACTCCAAACGAATTAAGACAACAAACACACTGAAATAATCAGGTCTAAGAAGTTTTTAAATACCAAAATAATGTATAAAATGCCAGGCGCGGGCTAGGTTAGGTTTGAAAAAAAACAGACGAATCTGATATGCACTGGCACAGGCAAAACTTTAAATAAATGGTAAAAACCTAGTATAAAATACCTTAATTAAGAACAGGGGAGGGAAAAAAGAAAAAAAGAGGGGGGGGGGAAGGAAGGAAAGAAGGAAAATAAAAAATATTTACAAACAGATTACCCGGAAGATAAACCTAGGTTTGCAACCCAAGATGCAATCCCTAAGGGATAGAAGCCAAAACCCAAGGTCAAGACCACCAGCCTGAAATTAGGATGGTCATAGACATACAGGGGTTGAAGTACGGCACACCAGCTCCAAGAGTTAGGGCCAAACGGGGTGATATAAGGGTCAAGAGGGTATAAGGGTTAGAATTAGATGAGGGGATATGAAAGTTAGATAAGGGGGTATAAGGGTTAGGATTAGATAAGAAGGTATACAGGTTAAGGTTAGATAAAAGGGTATAAGGGTTAAGGTTAGAACTAAGGGGATGTAAAGGTATAATAAAGAAATATAAAGGGTAAACTAAGGGTTAGATAAGGGGATGTAAAGGTTTGGGTAGGTAAGGGGGTATCAAGGTTAGGGTTAGATAAGCAGGTATAAGGGTTAGGATTAGATAAGGGGTATAAGGTTAAGGTTAGAGCTAAGGGGATATAAAGGTTACATAAAGGGATACAAAAGGTTAAGGTTAGGATTATAAGGGAGTATAAGAGTTAGGGTTAAATAACGGGGTATCAAGGTTAGGATTAGGTAAGCAGGTGTAAAGGTTAGGGTTAGATAAGGGGATATAAAGGTTAAGATCAGAACTAGAGGGGTATGAGGATTAAATAAAGGAATATGAGGGTTCGGGTAGGGGTTAGGTAAGAAAGGTGCAGAGATTGAGGTGAAAATGGAAAAATAAGGGTTGGGACCTAATAACCAGGGGTTGGGGTTAAAGTTAGGATCAATCCAAGAATCAGGTTTAGATCTAGGGTCTAGGGGTTAAGGTTAGGCATGAGGATCTATAAATTAGGGTAGATAATTAGGATTTTAGAATTAGGGTTGAATATAAGGGTCTAGGATAGGGGATCAGGATTTCGAGGAGTAGGATTTCAGGAGTGGGGAACCGCCCAACAAACACACAAATAAAAAGTACCGATACAGGGCAATAATAAGTGCTACTACACAAAGGCAAGACCACAATAGACGGATCAACGTCCCACACTGAGTGTAAAAATAAGTGCTATTGAATTAAGATAAGTGCTCAAAAAATATATGCCAAAGAAAGTCAAATAAAACCACACCACACTAAAAGATGCAAAAAATTCATGTACATAAAATAAATATCATCATAAATGTTAAAAAAACATATAAAAATAAACGTAAATCATAAATAAACAATTAAAAAAAGACGTACATATAAAAATAAGTGCTTTGATAAATAAATAAGATAAACAAACATACCCCACTAAATATGCAAGTGCTTTAAACTCAAAATAAGTGCTATGGGGGTATATATAGAAAGATAAAACCACACCACACTAAATAAATAATAATAACATAAATATAATCCTATGAATAAAATAAGTGCCATAATATTGATCATAAGTGCTAGAAAATATATGTAAAAATAAATAAATTATTAAATTATTTGATAAACGAACATTTATCTTGGGCGGTTCTCCCACAGCCCCCCACCATCCTATCCCTAAGCGAACCCCACTCATCCAATCCCACTGGAGATGGCACCTCTCATCAGGTAAGTAAGCCAGAATAAATTTAATATTTTTCATTCAGGCCCTTGGGATCTATTGTTTGGAGGCGCCCAATCCAAATTCTTTCCATCCCCTGTCGTTGTTTCCTAGACCAGCCCCCGTTTGTCTCCAGACCAAAGATTTTCAAATTATCACTGGCATGAAGGCTAAAATGTAAATACAACCCCGTGCTCTTATTACCTTTTGCCATATTGTATAGGTGTTGTTTTAGTCTAGCCTGTAGTGCATTCTTGGTTTCTCCTATATACATTTTTTGGCACAATTTGCACTTGATTACATAAATCAAGTTTGTCGTTGACAATTCGATTCTCTGTCTTATAGGAAACCCCAAACCCGAGAAGGCATTAGTAATATATTTTGGTCTCTCCAGATATTTTTCCAATTTGTTAGGTACCTCTTTCTGCCGGAAGGCAGAGTGGACTAATTTATCCCCAAGGTTTTTATTTTTCCTATATGCTGAGATTATTCTACAATTCAACAGCCCCTCCACCGCTTGTTGCGCTTCCCGGAAGTTAGACCTCAACGTCCTGCTAAGTCCACCCAAACTCCCAGAGTATGTAGCAACAAATGGTATCAGATTATGTGTTTCTGCTGTTTTGTTGTAACCCTCTTCCCTTCCAAATAATTCTCCTACCTCTGCTTTTATCTCCCTAAGGAAACGTTTTGAATATCCCCGTGGCCCCAAAGCTCCAAAGAGAATGGTTGTTGCCTCCTCCACATGCTCACCCAATGTACAAATTCTGTTGAACCGGATCAACTGGGATTTAATTATCCCTCTAAAGGTATGTTTTGGATGATAACTTGCCTTATGTAGCAAAGCATGCCTATCTGTCTCCTTAAAGAAGACTTTAGTAGCCAATGATTTAGTCTGCCCCTCCGAAGGTACAAAGAAAACCTGAGTGTCTAAAAACTCTAGTTTTTCTCTTTGTATATTGTGGGATATTGTAATTGCAGGATGATGTGTATTTAGGGATTCCAAGAAACACTCAAACTCCCTCATAGAATTCACCCAAATCCCAAAGATGTCATCCAAATACCTAAGATACAAAGAGGGAAGGGTCTGACACTTCACAAACACTGTCTCTTCCCAAAAACACATATATAGGTTGGCAAAGGCTGGAGCAAACTTCTTCCCCATGGCCGTTCCATGGATCTGAAGGTAAAACTTATCATTAAAATTAAAATCATTCCTCAATAAACTCAACTCCAGCAACTCTAAGATTTCTTTATCCGGGCGCTGAGGGTCAGGAAACCTATCAAAGGCCCGTTTAACTGCCCGCAGTCCCAAAGGGGTATCAATATTTGTATATAGTGAGTTGATGTCTATTGAAAATAAGAACGCCCCCAATGGTAGTTCAAGACCTTTAAGTTTACCAACAAAATCATATGTGTCTTTTACATAGGAAGCATGCTTCTGTGATAGTGGATTGATGAAATAATCAATATATTCAGCAATTCGGTATGATTCCGATCCACAGTCACTAACAATTGGGCGTCCACTCGGGATCTGAAATGGCACCGACCACTCTTCCAAAGGTTTATGGATTTTTGGGAGGAGATAGAATTGTCGCGGTCTTGGTACATCTGGGCCCAGAAGATAGGTATATTGCTTTGGAATGATAAACTTTTTTTCAAGCAATTCCAACAATATCATCTTAATCATGTTTTTGGTCTCAGATTGAATAGAGTGATCTAATGCGACATAATTTTTGGGGTTATTCAGTTGTCTATTAGCCTCCAATAAGTACTGTACTCTATCCATGATTACAATCTGTGATCCTTTATCTGCCGGCTTAATAACTATATTCCGGTTTGACCCCAACAATTTGATGGTTTCTGACTCCAATACCGTCATATTCCCCCCAGTTACCTGCCCAGGTCGGAAGCACCTAAATGCCTCGAGATCCTTCCTAATCAATGTTTGGATGGATTGAGATATTGATTGTATTCTGGGTTCCCAAACTGAGGGATCTGTAAACGGTACAAAAGGAATGTCAGTATCATAATTAAAATGATCCAACAATTTCAGCCTTCTATGATATGTGTATAGGTCCCTACGAAGCTCCATCCGGTCTAAAATTCCGGGAGTGGGGATAAAAGACAATCCCCGTTCCAATACATTTCTTTCTATCTCAGAAAGCATATATGAGTGTGAGAGATTAGTAATATTTGAATATGGAGCTGTATCAAAGCACTGTTCTCCCCTTACATGTTTAAATTATCCAACCAAAAGTTTAAGATGGTATTTCCTGTTTCCGGTGTCCAATGTACTGGGTCCCGTGGCAATGTGTGAAACCTAAGTTTACTGATCTCAGGTAAGTAATTACATTGCTCTAAAATCTTTCGATTAAGTTGATCCAAGAGTGACTGTTGCTGTTTTTCCAATCTATCTGAGTAGTTAATAATAGGCACATAGAGTGTAGCATTAGGAAATTTACTTTCTGCCACTTTCAGCAGTTGTTGTAGTTGCTTCCAGGAGGTCAACGCCAGCTGTTTCGACAGGCAGTTGTTTAGCCCTCCTGATAACACCACCTTCTCCACTGTTGGATGTTGTTCTAGTTTTTCTACTACTCCTTTTAGATGGTGGAACGTAGCGCCAGGGAAGCTATCTGCTTGCACTCTAGAATCGGTAAACCCAGGTATCCGTGAAATATTGGAGTCTCCAATTATAACAATTGGTTTTCTAATTGTAAGTTCCCATTCCAAAATTTTCCTGGTAGAATTTGGGTGTCTAACTGGCTCAAGGCTAATTGATCCCGGCCTCCTAACAGGTAAATTAATCACTGGGATGGAGGAGGAAGAGGAAGAAACCCCTGGGTAGGCTGCGGCCGATATGAGTGCCACTATTTTACTCTTACCTCGGCCAAGAGGAGAAGTCCCCGAGGAGAGTGGCAGCGGGGAAACCGGAGCGGCGGTAAACTGGGACCGCCCTGGGGGCTCAGACAAGGACGTATTCAGGAAAAATTCTGTTTTGTCGTCACTTATCATCATCTGTTCCTCCCCCTCTCGGTTCCCAATCGCAACCTCACACGGGTCCCGCTCCCCTCCAACTCCAGGTCCCTCCTGGCCAGAGTCAGACAAAGAGGCAATAGTATTACTACATTTTACCACAACATTGCTATATAATACCCTCTCAGGGCCATTAACAAGGGCCTGCCTCACCTGTGTGTGTTTCCCAATCTCCACCCCCCCTGGAGCCAGCCCTATTGTCAATTGATCTCCCGCCAATACTTGGGGTTTAGGGGAATATGTTTCAGCCATAACCGAAATGGTTTTCCCCCCCCGGGGACCTAAATCCAGCTCAAGGGCTGGTATACTTGGGGGCATCCTAGAGTTTCTCCTCTTTAGTCTATTTTTTACCCCACCCTTAACTAAGCCACTTGCTCCACTACCATTTCCCACTCCTACCACATTACTGGGGGCTGGAGACAGGACACCCGACAAGGGCGGAAAGGCCTCCATAGTCAATTTGCCTGGGCCTACTACCTCGCTAGCATTTGCCTTTGGGAGCATAGCCTGTAATGTTGCCACTGAGGACTCGGTAAACTTACGTCTATATCTTACCCTTGCCCAAGCAACAGCTCGATCAAAGCAGTTAATATCAAATCTCCCTACCTCCTGTAGCCCTGCTGCCAGAACTGAATCATAGTGGTCCACTAAGATGCACATATTAGTGTCCATCCAGTGGTCCGTATTCTCTCTTACCAGCTCCAAAACGGTGGGATTGGGTGAGGAAGGTTTGATAAAAGCCGTAAGTCTCACCACCTGCTTCATCATGCCAGGCGGGAAAGACCTTTTAATCTGTAATTCTGCTAGAATCTCTGCATGGTGAATGGCCTGCAACAATTTGAAATACTGTTTCGTTAGTTTAAGATCCAGGGAGGTTTTGGGGCCATCTGAGCCTAAAGTAGGTATATTCCCCCCCAGGGCCATCGGCTTTACCAAGGGCTCAGACCGATTTCTCCTGGGAAACATCGTTTTCTCCTACCAAGAAAGGAAGGGGAGAAAAAAACTATAATACACTATATTCCCCCAAATAAGTCTCTACCATACCACAATCGTTTTTAAAAGTTAAAAACAAAGCAAAAGCAAAAAAAAAGGGGGGGGGGGGGGGAGGAAGAAAAAGGGGGGAAAAAAATGCAAATCACAACATTTTAAAAGACAAAACATAAAAACATTTTAAAATCATGAAGGTCCCTCAATATTTTCCTACCAAAGAATTCTTTGGTAATGGTTCACTGACCGGAACGATTCTCTCCATTTAAAGCAGCCATATTTAGAGGTAAGAAAAAAAACTCTTTCACCTTAGTCTCTTTCCAAGCCTCCTGTTCTCGTTGGAGCTTCCTCTTGAGTGAGTTTAGTCCAAGATGCTTTCGTATGCTAAAATCAATGGAGTTAAAATTGCATTCAAAGAGTCAGTCAACCAAAAAAAAGGGGGGGGTTAAAAAAGGGTTCCAAAACAATTCTAAAAGAATCCTTCAGTCCAAAAAGGAATTAAAACGGCTTTAAGAACCCAATAAGGGAACCCTCAAAAAGTTAAAAACAAGAAACAAACAAAGACCTGACGTTTCAGCTAGATCGCTTTCATCAGAGGTAATGAGTAAACGCTTACATCTGTGTTGATATAGGGAGCTGAGAGGGCGGATCCATACCTCCCAAGACATGTGTTTTGCCCAGTCCTGCGTCAATCTTCCCATTCTCCTCCAATCCACCGTCCTAATCAGGGTTAATGTTCCATCATTGTGCCCTGCTCAACAAACCAGTTAATGAGCAGTCACTGACACCTGTGTTAGTCTGGGAAGCTTTAAGGGGGCGGGACCATCCTTCCCAAAACATGTCAATTACTTGGTCCTCCATCAATCTGCTCATTCTCCTCCAATCAACAGTCCCAATTGGGGTAAGTGTTCAGTCGTTGTGGGCTACTCCAAACGAATTAAGACAACAAACACACTGAAATAATCAGGTCTAAGAAGTTTTTAAATACCAAAATAATGTATAAAATGCCAGGCGCGGGCTAGGTTAGGTTTGAAAAAAAACAGACGAATCTGATATGCACTGGCACAGGCAAAACTTTAAATAAATGGTAAAAACCTAGTATAAAATACCTTAATTAAGAACAGGGGAGGGAAAAAAGAAAAAAAGAGGGGGGGGGGAAGGAAGGAAAGAAGGAAAATAAAAAATATTTACAAACAGATTACCCGGAAGATAAACCTAGGTTTGCAACCCAAGATGCAATCCCTAAGGGATAGAAGCCAAAACCCAAGGTCAAGACCACCAGCCTGAAATTAGGATGGTCATAGACATACAGGGGTTGAAGTACGGCACACCAGCTCCAAGAGTTAGGGCCAAACGGGGTGATATAAGGGTCAAGAGGGTATAAGGGTTAGAATTAGATGAGGGGATATGAAAGTTAGATAAGGGGGTATAAGGGTTAGGATTAGATAAGAAGGTATACAGGTTAAGGTTAGATAAAAGGGTATAAGGGTTAAGGTTAGAACTAAGGGGATGTAAAGGTATAATAAAGAAATATAAAGGGTAAACTAAGGGTTAGATAAGGGGATGTAAAGGTTTGGGTAGGTAAGGGGGTATCAAGGTTAGGGTTAGATAAGCAGGTATAAGGGTTAGGATTAGATAAGGGGTATAAGGTTAAGGTTAGAGCTAAGGGGATATAAAGGTTACATAAAGGGATACAAAAGGTTAAGGTTAGGATTATAAGGGAGTATAAGAGTTAGGGTTAAATAACGGGGTATCAAGGTTAGGATTAGGTAAGCAGGTGTAAAGGTTAGGGTTAGATAAGGGGATATAAAGGTTAAGATCAGAACTAGAGGGGTATGAGGATTAAATAAAGGAATATGAGGGTTCGGGTAGGGGTTAGGTAAGAAAGGTGCAGAGATTGAGGTGAAAATGGAAAAATAAGGGTTGGGACCTAATAACCAGGGGTTGGGGTTAAAGTTAGGATCAATCCAAGAATCAGGTTTAGATCTAGGGTCTAGGGGTTAAGGTTAGGCATGAGGATCTATAAATTAGGGTAGATAATTAGGATTTTAGAATTAGGGTTGAATATAAGGGTCTAGGATAGGGGATCAGGATTTCGAGGAGTAGGATTTCAGGAGTGGGGAACCGCCCAACAAACACACAAATAAAAAGTACCGATACAGGGCAATAATAAGTGCTACTACACAAAGGCAAGACCACAATAGACGGATCAACGTCCCACACTGAGTGTAAAAATAAGTGCTATTGAATTAAGATAAGTGCTCAAAAAATATATGCCAAAGAAAGTCAAATAAAACCACACCACACTAAAAGATGCAAAAAATTCATGTACATAAAATAAATATCATCATAAATGTTAAAAAAACATATAAAAATAAACGTAAATCATAAATAAACAATTAAAAAAAGACGTACATATAAAAATAAGTGCTTTGATAAATAAATAAGATAAACAAACATACCCCACTAAATATGCAAGTGCTTTAAACTCAAAATAAGTGCTATGGGGGTATATATAGAAAGATAAAACCACACCACACTAAATAAATAATAATAACATAAATATAATCCTATGAATAAAATAAGTGCCATAATATTGATCATAAGTGCTAGAAAATATATGTAAAAATAAATAAATTATTAAATTATTTGATAAACGAACATTTATCTTGGGCGGTTCTCCCACAGCCCCCCACCATCCTATCCCTAAGCGAACCCCACTCATCCAATCCCACTGGAGATGGCACCTCTCATCAGGTAAGTAAGCCAGAATAAATTTAATATTTTTCATTCAGGCCCTTGGGATCTATTGTTTGGAGGCGCCCAATCCAAATTCTTTCCATCCCCTGTCGTTGTTTCCTAGACCAGCCCCCGTTTGTCTCCAGACCAAAGATTTTCAAATTATCACTGGCATGAAGGCTAAAATGTAAATACAACCCCGTGCTCTTATTACCTTTTGCCATATTGTATAGGTGTTGTTTTAGTCTAGCCTGTAGTGCATTCTTGGTTTCTCCTATATACATTTTTTGGCACAATTTGCACTTGATTACATAAATCAAGTTTGTCGTTGACAATTCGATTCTCTGTCTTATAGGAAACCCCAAACCCGAGAAGGCATTAGTAATATATTTTGGTCTCTCCAGATATTTTTCCAATTTGTTAGGTACCTCTTTCTGCCGGAAGGCAGAGTGGACTAATTTATCCCCAAGGTTT
Organism: Salmo salar; assembly: GCF_965601325.2. NCBI lineage: Eukaryota > Metazoa > Chordata > Actinopteri > Salmoniformes > Salmonidae > Salmo > Salmo salar. The sequence goes on from NC_138315.1 coordinate 55,259,223, forward strand.
TTATTTTTCCTATATGCTGAGATTATTCTACAATTCAACAGCCCCTCCACCGCTTGTTGCGCTTCCCGGAAGTTAGACCTCAACGTCCTGCTAAGTCCACCCAAACTCCCAGAGTATGTAGCAACAAATGGTATCAGATTATGTGTTTCTGCTGTTTTGTTGTAACCCTCTTCCCTTCCAAATAATTCTCCTACCTCTGCTTTTATCTCCCTAAGGAAACGTTTTGAATATCCCCGTGGCCCCAAAGCTCCAAAGAGAATGGTTGTTGCCTCCTCCACATGCTCACCCAATGTACAAATTCTGTTGAACCGGATCAACTGGGATTTAATTATCCCTCTAAAGGTATGTTTTGGATGATAACTTGCCTTATGTAGCAAAGCATGCCTATCTGTCTCCTTAAAGAAGACTTTAGTAGCCAATGATTTAGTCTGCCCCTCCGAAGGTACAAAGAAAACCTGAGTGTCTAAAAACTCTAGTTTTTCTCTTTGTATATTGTGGGATATTGTAATTGCAGGATGATGTGTATTTAGGGATTCCAAGAAACACTCAAACTCCCTCATAGAATTCACCCAAATCCCAAAGATGTCATCCAAATACCTAAGATACAAAGAGGGAAGGGTCTGACACTTCACAAACACTGTCTCTTCCCAAAAACACATATATAGGTTGGCAAAGGCTGGAGCAAACTTCTTCCCCATGGCCGTTCCATGGATCTGAAGGTAAAACTTATCATTAAAATTAAAATCATTCCTCAATAAACTCAACTCCAGCAACTCTAAGATTTCTTTATCCGGGCGCTGAGGGTCAGGAAACCTATCAAAGGCCCGTTTAACTGCCCGCAGTCCCAAAGGGGTATCAATATTTGTATATAGTGAGTTGATGTCTATTGAAAATAAGAACGCCCCCAATGGTAGTTCAAGACCTTTAAGTTTACCAACAAAATCATATGTGTCTTTTACATAGGAAGCATGCTTCTGTGATAGTGGATTGATGAAATAATCAATATATTCAGCAATTCGGTATGATTCCGATCCACAGTCACTAACAATTGGGCGTCCACTCGGGATCTGAAATGGCACCGACCACTCTTCCAAAGGTTTATGGATTTTTGGGAGGAGATAGAATTGTCGCGGTCTTGGTACATCTGGGCCCAGAAGATAGGTATATTGCTTTGGAATGATAAACTTTTTTTCAAGCAATTCCAACAATATCATCTTAATCATGTTTTTGGTCTCAGATTGAATAGAGTGATCTAATGCGACATAATTTTTGGGGTTATTCAGTTGTCTATTAGCCTCCAATAAGTACTGTACTCTATCCATGATTACAATCTGTGATCCTTTATCTGCCGGCTTAATAACTATATTCCGGTTTGACCCCAACAATTTGATGGTTTCTGACTCCAATACCGTCATATTCCCCCCAGTTACCTGCCCAGGTCGGAAGCACCTAAATGCCTCGAGATCCTTCCTAATCAATGTTTGGATGGATTGAGATATTGATTGTATTCTGGGTTCCCAAACTGAGGGATCTGTAAACGGTACAAAAGGAATGTCAGTATCATAATTAAAATGATCCAACAATTTCAGCCTTCTATGATATGTGTATAGGTCCCTACGAAGCTCCATCCGGTCTAAAATTCCGGGAGTGGGGATAAAAGACAATCCCCGTTCCAATACATTTCTTTCTATCTCAGAAAGCATATATGAGTGTGAGAGATTAGTAATATTTGAATATGGAGCTGTATCAAAGCACTGTTCTCCCCTTACATGTTTAAATTATCCAACCAAAAGTTTAAGATGGTATTTCCTGTTTCCGGTGTCCAATGTACTGGGTCCCGTGGCAATGTGTGAAACCTAAGTTTACTGATCTCAGGTAAGTAATTACATTGCTCTAAAATCTTTCGATTAAGTTGATCCAAGAGTGACTGTTGCTGTTTTTCCAATCTATCTGAGTAGTTAATAATAGGCACATAGAGTGTAGCATTAGGAAATTTACTTTCTGCCACTTTCAGCAGTTGTTGTAGTTGCTTCCAGGAGGTCAACGCCAGCTGTTTCGACAGGCAGTTGTTTAGCCCTCCTGATAACACCACCTTCTCCACTGTTGGATGTTGTTCTAGTTTTTCTACTACTCCTTTTAGATGGTGGAACGTAGCGCCAGGGAAGCTATCTGCTTGCACTCTAGAATCGGTAAACCCAGGTATCCGTGAAATATTGGAGTCTCCAATTATAACAATTGGTTTTCTAATTGTAAGTTCCCATTCCAAAATTTTCCTGGTAGAATTTGGGTGTCTAACTGGCTCAAGGCTAATTGATCCCGGCCTCCTAACAGGTAAATTAATCACTGGGATGGAGGAGGAAGAGGAAGAAACCCCTGGGTAGGCTGCGGCCGATATGAGTGCCACTATTTTACTCTTACCTCGGCCAAGAGGAGAAGTCCCCGAGGAGAGTGGCAGCGGGGAAACCGGAGCGGCGGTAAACTGGGACCGCCCTGGGGGCTCAGACAAGGACGTATTCAGGAAAAATTCTGTTTTGTCGTCACTTATCATCATCTGTTCCTCCCCCTCTCGGTTCCCAATCGCAACCTCACACGGGTCCCGCTCCCCTCCAACTCCAGGTCCCTCCTGGCCAGAGTCAGACAAAGAGGCAATAGTATTACTACATTTTACCACAACATTGCTATATAATACCCTCTCAGGGCCATTAACAAGAGCCTGCCTCACCTGTGTGTGTTTCCCAATCTCCACCCCCCCTGGAGCCAGCCCTATTGTCAATTGATCTCCCGCCAATACTTGGGGTTTAGGGGAATATGTTTCAGCCATAACCGAAATGGTTTTCCCCCCCCGGGGACCTAAATCCAGCTCAAGGGCTGGTATACTTGGGGGCATCCTAGAGTTTCTCCTCTTTAGTCTATTTTTTACCCCACCCTTAACTAAGCCACTTGCTCCACTACCATTTCCCACTCCTACCACATTACTGGGGGCTGGAGACAGGACACCCGACAAGGGCGGAAAGGCCTCCATAGTCAATTTGCCTGGGCCTACTACCTCGCTAGCATTTGCCTTTGGGAGCATAGCCTGTAATGTTGCCACTGAGGACTCGGTAAACTTACGTCTATATCTTACCCTTGCCCAAGCAACAGCTCGATCAAAGCAGTTAATATCAAATCTCCCTACCTCCTGTAGCCCTGCTGCCAGAACTGAATCATAGTGGTCCACTAAGATGCACATATTAGTGTCCATCCAGTGGTCCGTATTCTCTCTTACCAGCTCCAAAACGGTGGGATTGGGTGAGGAAGGTTTGATAAAAGCCGTAAGTCTCACCACCTGCTTCATCATGCCAGGCGGGAAAGACCTTTTAATCTGTAATTCTGCTAGAATCTCTGCATGGTGAATGGCCTGCAACAATTTGAAATACTGTTTCGTTAGTTTAAGATCCAGGGAGGTTTTGGGGCCATCTGAGCCTAAAGTAGGTATATTCCCCCCCAGGGCCATCGGCTTTACCAAGGGCTCAGACCGATTTCTCCTGGGAAACATCGTTTTCTCCTACCAAGAAAGGAAGGGGAGAAAAAAACTATAATACACTATATTCCCCCAAATAAGTCTCTACCATACCACAATCGTTTTTAAAAGTTAAAAACAAAGCAAAAGCAAAAAAAAGGGGGGGGGGGGGGAGGAAGAAAAAGGGGGGAAAAAAATGCAAATCACAACATTTTAAAAGACAAAACATAAAAACATTTTAAAATCATGAAGGTCCCTCAATATTTTCCTACCAAAGAATTCTTTGGTAATGGTTCACTGACCGGAACGATTCTCTCCATTTAAAGCAGCCATATTTAGAGGTAAGAAAAAAAACTCTTTCACCTTAGTCTCTTTCCAAGCCTCCTGTTCTCGTTGGAGCTTCCTCTTGAGTGAGTTTAGTCCAAGATGCTTTCGTATGCTAAAATCAATGGAGTTAAAATTGCATTCAAAGAGTCAGTCAACCAAAAAAAAGGGGGGGGTTAAAAAAGGGTTCCAAAACAATTCTAAAAGAATCCTTCAGTCCAAAAAGGAATTAAAACGGCTTTAAGAACCCAATAAGGGAACCCTCAAAAAGTTAAAAACAAGAAACAAACAAAGACCTGACGTTTCAGCTAGATCGCTTTCATCAGAGGTAATGAGTAAACGCTTACATCTGTGTTGATATAGGGAGCTGAGAGGGCGGATCCATACCTCCCAAGACATGTGTTTTGCCCAGTCCTGCGTCAATCTTCCCATTCTCCTCCAATCCACCGTCCTAATCAGGGTTAATGTTCCATCATTGTGCCCTGCTCAACAAACCAGTTAATGAGCAGTCACTGACACCTGTGTTAGTCTGGGAAGCTTTAAGGGGGCGGGACCATCCTTCCCAAAACATGTCAATTACTTGGTCCTCCATCAATCTGCTCATTCTCCTCCAATCAACAGTCCCAATTGGGGTAAGTGTTCAGTCGTTGTGGGCTACTCCAAACGAATTAAGACAACAAACACACTGAAATAATCAGGTCTAAGAAGTTTTTAAATACCAAAATAATGTATAAAATGCCAGGCGCGGGCTAGGTTAGGTTTGAAAAAAAACAGACGAATCTGATATGCACTGGCACAGGCAAAACTTTAAATAAATGGTAAAAACCTAGTATAAAATACCTTAATTAAGAACAGGGGAGGGAAAAAAGAAAAAAAGAGGGGGGGGGGGAAGGAAGGAAAGAAGGAAAATAAAAAATATTTACAAACAGATTACCCGGAAGATAAACCTAGGTTTGCAACCCAAGATGCAATCCCTAAGGGATAGAAGCCAAAACCCAAGGTCAAGACCACCAGCCTGAAATTAGGATGGTCATAGACATACAGGGGTTGAAGTACGGCACACCAGCTCCAAGAGTTAGGGCCAAACGGGGTGATATAAGGGTCAAGAGGGTATAAGGGTTAGAATTAGATGAGGGGATATGAAAGTTAGATAAGGGGGTATAAGGGTTAGGATTAGATAAGAAGGTATACAGGTTAAGGTTAGATAAAAGGGTATAAGGGTTAAGGTTAGAACTAAGGGGATGTAAAGGTATAATAAAGAAATATAAAGGGTAAACTGAGGGTTAGATAAGGGGATGTAAAGGTTTGGGTAGGTAAGGGGGTATCAAGGTTAGGGTTAGATAAGCAGGTATAAGGGTTAGGATTAGATAAGGGGTATAAGGTTAAGGTTAGAGCTAAGGGGATATAAAGGTTACATAAAGGGATACAAAAGGTTAAGGTTAGGATTATAAGGGAGTATAAGAGTTAGGGTTAAATAACGGGGTATCAAGGTTAGGATTAGGTAAGCAGGTGTAAAGGTTAGGGTTAGATAAGGGGATATAAAGGTTAAGATCAGAACTAGAGGGGTATGAGGATTAAATAAAGGAATATGAGGGTTCGGGTAGGGGTTAGGTAAGAAAGGTGCAGAGATTGAGGTGAAAATGGAAAAATAAGGGTTGGGACCTAATAACCAGGGGTTGGGGTTAAAGTTAGGATCAATCCAAGAATCAGGTTTAGATCTAGGGTCTAGGGGTTAAGGTTAGGCATGAGGATCTATAAATTAGGGTAGATAATTAGGATTTTAGAATTAGGGTTGAATATAAGGGTCTAGGATAGGGGATCAGGATTTCGAGGAGTAGGATTTCAGGAGTGGGGAACCGCCCAACAAACACACAAATAAAAAGTACCGATACAGGGCAATAATAAGTGCTACTACACAAAGGCAAGACCACAATAGACGGATCAACGTCCCACACTGAGTGTAAAAATAAGTGCTATTGAATTAAGATAAGTGCTCAAAAAATATATGCCAAAGAAAGTCAAATAAAACCACACCACACTAAAAGATGCAAAAAATTCATGTACATAAAATAAATATCATCATAAATGTTAAAAAAACATATAAAAATAAACGTAAATCATAAATAAACAATTAAAAAAAGACGTACATATAAAAATAAGTGCTTTGATAAATAAATAAGATAAACAAACATACCCCACTAAATATGCAAGTGCTTTAAACTCAAAATAAGTGCTATGGGGGTATATATAGAAAGATAAAACCACACCACACTAAATAAATAATAATAACATAAATATAATCCTATGAATAAAATAAGTGCCATAATATTGATCATAAGTGCTAGAAAATATATGTAAAAATAAATAAATTATTAAATTATTTGATAAACGAACATTTATCTTGGGCGGTTCTCCCACAGCCCCCCACCATCCTATCCCTAAGCGAACCCCACTCATCCAATCCCACTGGAGATGGCACCTCTCATCAGGTAAGTAAGCCAGAATAAATTTAATATTTTTCATTCAGGCCCTTGGGATCTATTGTTTGGAGGCGCCCAATCCAAATTCTTTCCATCCCCTGTCGTTGTTTCCTAGACCAGCCCCCGTTTGTCTCCAGACCAAAGATTTTCAAATTATCACTGGCATGAAGGCTAAAATGTAAATACAACCCCGTGCTCTTATTACCTTTTGCCATATTGTATAGGTGTTGTTTTAGTCTAGCCTGTAGTGCATTCTTGGTTTCTCCTATATACATTTTTTGGCACAATTTGCACTTGATTACATAAATCAAGTTTGTCGTTGACAATTCGATTCTCTGTCTTATAGGAAACCCCAAACCCGAGAAGGCATTAGTAATATATTTTGGTCTCTCCAGATATTTTTCCAATTTGTTAGGTACCTCTTTCTGCCGGAAGGCAGAGTGGACTAATTTATCCCCAAGGTTTTTATTTTTCCTATATGCTGAGATTATTCTACAATTCAACAGCCCCTCCACCGCTTGTTGCGCTTCCCGGAAGTTAGACCTCAACGTCCTGCTAAGTCCACCCAAACTCCCAGAGTATGTAGCAACAAATGGTATCAGATTATGTGTTTCTGCTGTTTTGTTGTAACCCTCTTCCCTTCCAAATAATTCTCCTACCTCTGCTTTTATCTCCCTAAGGAAACGTTTTGAATATCCCCGTGGCCCCAAAGCTCCAAAGAGAATGGTTGTTGCCTCCTCCACATGCTCACCCAATGTACAAATTCTGTTGAACCGGATCAACTGGGATTTAATTATCCCTCTAAAGGTATGTTTTGGATGATAACTTGCCTTATGTAGCAAAGCATGCCTATCTGTCTCCTTAAAGAAGACTTTAGTAGCCAATGATTTAGTCTGCCCCTCCGAAGGTACAAAGAAAACCTGAGTGTCTAAAAACTCTAGTTTTTCTCTTTGTATATTGTGGGATATTGTAATTGCAGGATGATGTGTATTTAGGGATTCCAAGAAACACTCAAACTCCCTCATAGAATTCACCCAAATCCCAAAGATGTCATCCAAATACCTAAGATACAAAGAGGGAAGGGTCTGACACTTCACAAACACTGTCTCTTCCCAAAAACACATATATAGGTTGGCAAAGGCTGGAGCAAACTTCTTCCCCATGGCCGTTCCATGGATCTGAAGGTAAAACTTATCATTAAAATTAAAATCATTCCTCAATAAACTCAACTCCAGCAACTCTAAGATTTCTTTATCCGGGCGCTGAGGGTCAGGAAACCTATCAAAGGCCCGTTTAACTGCCCGCAGTCCCAAAGGGGTATCAATATTTGTATATAGTGAGTTGATGTCTATTGAAAATAAGAACGCCCCCAATGGTAGTTCAAGACCTTTAAGTTTACCAACAAAATCATATGTGTCTTTTACATAGGAAGCATGCTTCTGTGATAGTGGATTGATGAAATAATCAATATATTCAGCAATTCGGTATGATTCCGATCCACAGTCACTAACAATTGGGCGTCCACTCGGGATCTGAAATGGCACCGACCACTCTTCCAAAGGTTTATGGATTTTTGGGAGGAGATAGAATTGTCGCGGTCTTGGTACATCTGGGCCCAGAAGATAGGTATATTGCTTTGGAATGATAAACTTTTTTTCAAGCAATTCCAACAATATCATCTTAATCATGTTTTTGGTCTCAGATTGAATAGAGTGATCTAATGCGACATAATTTTTGGGGTTATTCAGTTGTCTATTAGCCTCCAATAAGTACTGTACTCTATCCATGATTACAATCTGTGATCCTTTATCTGCCGGCTTAATAACTATATTCCGGTTTGACCCCAACAATTTGATGGTTTCTGACTCCAATACCGTCATATTCCCCCCAGTTACCTGCCCAGGTCGGAAGCACCTAAATGCCTCGAGATCCTTCCTAATCAATGTTTGGATGGATTGAGATATTGATTGTATTCTGGGTTCCCAAACTGAGGGATCTGTAAACGGTACAAAAGGAATGTCAGTATCATAATTAAAATGATCCAACAATTTCAGCCTTCTATGATATGTGTATAGGTCCCTACGAAGCTCCATCCGGTCTAAAATTCCGGGAGTGGGGATAAAAGACAATCCCCGTTCCAATACATTTCTTTCTATCTCAGAAAGCATATATGAGTGTGAGAGATTAGTAATATTTGAATATGGAGCTGTATCAAAGCACTGTTCTCCCCTTACATGTTTAAATTATCCAACCAAAAGTTTAAGATGGTATTTCCTGTTTCCGGTGTCCAATGTACTGGGTCCCGTGGCAATGTGTGAAACCTAAGTTTACTGATCTCAGGTAAGTAATTACATTGCTCTAAAATCTTTCGATTAAGTTGATCCAAGAGTGACTGTTGCTGTTTTTCCAATCTATCTGAGTAGTTAATAATAGGCACATAGAGTGTAGCATTAGGAAATTTACTTTCTGCCACTTTCAGCAGTTGTTGTAGTTGCTTCCAGGAGGTCAACGCCAGCTGTTTCGACAGGCAGTTGTTTAGCCCTCCTGATAACACCACCTTCTCCACTGTTGGATGTTGTTCTAGTTTTTCTACTACTCCTTTTAGATGGTGGAACGTAGCGCCAGGGAAGCTATCTGCTTGCACTCTAGAATCGGTAAACCCAGGTATCCGTGAAATATTGGAGTCTCCAATTATAACAATTGGTTTTCTAATTGTAAGTTCCCATTCCAAAATTTTCCTGGTAGAATTTGGGTGTCTAACTGGCTCAAGGCTAATTGATCCCGGCCTCCTAACAGGTAAATTAATCACTGGGATGGAGGAGGAAGAGGAAGAAACCCCTGGGTAGGCTGCGGCCGATATGAGTGCCACTATTTTACTCTTACCTCGGCCAAGAGGAGAAGTCCCCGAGGAGAGTGGCAGCGGGGAAACCGGAGCGGCGGTAAACTGGGACCGCCCTGGGGGCTCAGACAAGGACGTATTCAGGAAAAATTCTGTTTTGTCGTCACTTATCATCATCTGTTCCTCCCCCTCTCGGTTCCCAATCGCAACCTCACACGGGTCCCGCTCCCCTCCAACTCCAGGTCCCTCCTGGCCAGAGTCAGACAAAGAGGCAATAGTATTACTACATTTTACCACAACATTGCTATATAATACCCTCTCAGGGCCATTAACAAGGGCCTGCCTCACCTGTGTGTGTTTCCCAATCTCCACCCCCCCTGGAGCCAGCCCTATTGTCAATTGATCTCCCGCCAATACTTGGGGTTTAGGGGAATATGTTTCAGCCATAACCGAAATGGTTTTCCCCCCCCGGGGACCTAAATCCAGCTCAAGGGCTGGTATACTTGGGGGCATCCTAGAGTTTCTCCTCTTTAGTCTATTTTTTACCCCACCCTTAACTAAGCCACTTGCTCCACTACCATTTCCCACTCCTACCACATTACTGGGGGCTGGAGACAGGACACCCGACAAGGGCGGAAAGGCCTCCATAGTCAATTTGCCTGGGCCTACTACCTCGCTAGCATTTGCCTTTGGGAGCATAGCCTGTAATGTTGCCACTGAGGACTCGGTAAACTTACGTCTATATCTTACCCTTGCCCAAGCAACAGCTCGATCAAAGCAGTTAATATCAAATCTCCCTACCTCCTGTAGCCCTGCTGCCAGAACTGAATCATAGTGGTCCACTAAGATGCACATATTAGTGTCCATCCAGTGGTCCGTATTCTCTCTTACCAGCTCCAAAACGGTGGGATTGGGTGAGGAAGGTTTGATAAAAGCCGTAAGTCTCACCACCTGCTTCATCATGCCAGGCGGGAAAGACCTTTTAATCTGTAATTCTGCTAGAATCTCTGCATGGTGAATGGCCTGCAACAATTTGAAATACTGTTTCGTTAGTTTAAGATCCAGGGAGGTTTTGGGGCCATCTGAGCCTAAAGTAGGTATATTCCCCCCCAGGGCCATCGGCTTTACCAAGGGCTCAGACCGATTTCTCCTGGGAAACATCGTTTTCTCCTACCAAGAAAGGAAGGGGAGAAAAAAACTATAATACACTATATTCCCCCAAATAAGTCTCTACCATACCACAATCGTTTTTAAAAGTTAAAAACAAAGCAAAAGCAAAAAAAAAGGGGGGGGGGGGGGGGAGGAAGAAAAAGGGGGGAAAAAAATGCAAATCACAACATTTTAAAAGACAAAACATAAAAACATTTTAAAATCATGAAGGTCCCTCAATATTTTCCTACCAAAGAATTCTTTGGTAATGGTTCACTGACCGGAACGATTCTCTCCATTTAAAGCAGCCATATTTAGAGGTAAGAAAAAAAACTCTTTCACCTTAGTCTCTTTCCAAGCCTCCTGTTCTCGTTGGAGCTTCCTCTTGAGTGAGTTTAGTCCAAGATGCTTTCGTATGCTAAAATCAATGGAGTTAAAATTGCATTCAAAGAGTCAGTCAACCAAAAAAAAGGGGGGGGTTAAAAAAGGGTTCCAAAACAATTCTAAAAGAATCCTTCAGTCCAAAAAGGAATTAAAACGGCTTTAAGAACCCAATAAGGGAACCCTCAAAAAGTTAAAAACAAGAAACAAACAAAGACCTGACGTTTCAGCTAGATCGCTTTCATCAGAGGTAATGAGTAAACGCTTACATCTGTGTTGATATAGGGAGCTGAGAGGGCGGATCCATACCTCCCAAGACATGTGTTTTGCCCAGTCCTGCGTCAATCTTCCCATTCTCCTCCAATCCACCGTCCTAATCAGGGTTAATGTTCCATCATTGTGCCCTGCTCAACAAACCAGTTAATGAGCAGTCACTGACACCTGTGTTAGTCTGGGAAGCTTTAAGGGGGCGGGACCATCCTTCCCAAAACATGTCAATTACTTGGTCCTCCATCAATCTGCTCATTCTCCTCCAATCAACAGTCCCAATTGGGGTAAGTGTTCAGTCGTTGTGGGCTACTCCAAACGAATTAAGACAACAAACACACTGAAATAATCAGGTCTAAGAAGTTTTTAAATACCAAAATAATGTATAAAATGCCAGGCGCGGGCTAGGTTAGGTTTGAAAAAAAACAGACGAATCTGATATGCACTGGCACAGGCAAAACTTTAAATAAATGGTAAAAACCTAGTATAAAATACCTTAATTAAGAACAGGGGAGGGAAAAAAGAAAAAAAGAGGGGGGGGGGAAGGAAGGAAAGAAGGAAAATAAAAAATATTTACAAACAGATTACCCGGAAGATAAACCTAGGTTTGCAACCCAAGATGCAATCCCTAAGGGATAGAAGCCAAAACCCAAGGTCAAGACCACCAGCCTGAAATTAGGATGGTCATAGACATACAGGGGTTGAAGTACGGCACACCAGCTCCAAGAGTTAGGGCCAAACGGGGTGATATAAGGGTCAAGAGGGTATAAGGGTTAGAATTAGATGAGGGGATATGAAAGTTAGATAAGGGGGTATAAGGGTTAGGATTAGATAAGAAGGTATACAGGTTAAGGTTAGATAAAAGGGTATAAGGGTTAAGGTTAGAACTAAGGGGATGTAAAGGTATAATAAAGAAATATAAAGGGTAAACTAAGGGTTAGATAAGGGGATGTAAAGGTTTGGGTAGGTAAGGGGGTATCAAGGTTAGGGTTAGATAAGCAGGTATAAGGGTTAGGATTAGATAAGGGGTATAAGGTTAAGGTTAGAGCTAAGGGGATATAAAGGTTACATAAAGGGATACAAAAGGTTAAGGTTAGGATTATAAGGGAGTATAAGAGTTAGGGTTAAATAACGGGGTATCAAGGTTAGGATTAGGTAAGCAGGTGTAAAGGTTAGGGTTAGATAAGGGGATATAAAGGTTAAGATCAGAACTAGAGGGGTATGAGGATTAAATAAAGGAATATGAGGGTTCGGGTAGGGGTTAGGTAAGAAAGGTGCAGAGATTGAGGTGAAAATGGAAAAATAAGGGTTGGGACCTAATAACCAGGGGTTGGGGTTAAAGTTAGGATCAATCCAAGAATCAGGTTTAGATCTAGGGTCTAGGGGTTAAGGTTAGGCATGAGGATCTATAAATTAGGGTAGATAATTAGGATTTTAGAATTAGGGTTGAATATAAGGGTCTAGGATAGGGGATCAGGATTTCGAGGAGTAGGATTTCAGGAGTGGGGAACCGCCCAACAAACACACAAATAAAAAGTACCGATACAGGGCAATAATAAGTGCTACTACACAAAGGCAAGACCACAATAGACGGATCAACGTCCCACACTGAGTGTAAAAATAAGTGCTATTGAATTAAGATAAGTGCTCAAAAAATATATGCCAAAGAAAGTCAAATAAAACCACACCACACTAAAAGATGCAAAAAATTCATGTACATAAAATAAATATCATCATAAATGTTAAAAAAACATATAAAAATAAACGTAAATCATAAATAAACAATTAAAAAAAGACGTACATATAAAAATAAGTGCTTTGATAAATAAATAAGATAAACAAACATACCCCACTAAATATGCAAGTGCTTTAAACTCAAAATAAGTGCTATGGGGGTATATATAGAAAGATAAAACCACACCACACTAAATAAATAATAATAACATAAATATAATCCTATGAATAAAATAAGTGCCATAATATTGATCATAAGTGCTAGAAAATATATGTAAAAATAAATAAATTATTAAATTATTTGATAAACGAACATTTATCTTGGGCGGTTCTCCCACAGCCCCCCACCATCCTATCCCTAAGCGAACCCCACTCATCCAATCCCACTGGAGATGGCACCTCTCATCAGGTAAGTAAGCCAGAATAAATTTAATATTTTTCATTCAGGCCCTTGGGATCTATTGTTTGGAGGCGCCCAATCCAAATTCTTTCCATCCCCTGTCGTTGTTTCCTAGACCAGCCCCCGTTTGTCTCCAGACCAAAGATTTTCAAATTATCACTGGCATGAAGGCTAAAATGTAAATACAACCCCGTGCTCTTATTACCTTTTGCCATATTGTATAGGTGTTGTTTTAGTCTAGCCTGTAGTGCATTCTTGGTTTCTCCTATATACATTTTTTGGCACAATTTGCACTTGATTACATAAATCAAGTTTGTCGTTGACAATTCGATTCTCTGTCTTATAGGAAACCCCAAACCCGAGAAGGCATTAGTAATATATTTTGGTCTCTCCAGATATTTTTCCAATTTGTTAGGTACCTCTTTCTGCCGGAAGGCAGAGTGGACTAATTTATCCCCAAGGTTTTTATTTTTCCTATATGCTGAGATTATTCTACAATTCAACAGCCCCTCCACCGCTTGTTGCGCTTCCCGGAAGTTAGACCTCAACGTCCTGCTAAGTCCACCCAAACTCCCAGAGTATGTAGCAACAAATGGTATCAGATTATGTGTTTCTGCTGTTTTGTTGTAACCCTCTTCCCTTCCAAATAATTCTCCTACCTCTGCTTTTATCTCCCTAAGGAAACGTTTTGAATATCCCCGTGGCCCCAAAGCTCCAAAGAGAATGGTTGTTGCCTCCTCCACATGCTCACCCAATGTACAAATTCTGTTGAACCGGATCAACTGGGATTTAATTATCCCTCTAAAGGTATGTTTTGGATGATAACTTGCCTTATGTAGCAAAGCATGCCTATCTGTCTCCTTAAAGAAGACTTTAGTAGCCAATGATTTAGTCTGCCCCTCCGAAGGTACAAAGAAAACCTGAGTGTCTAAAAACTCTAGTTTTTCTCTTTGTATATTGTGGGATATTGTAATTGCAGGATGATGTGTATTTAGGGATTCCAAGAAACACTCAAACTCCCTCATAGAATTCACCCAAATCCCAAAGATGTCATCCAAATACCTAAGATACAAAGAGGGAAGGGTCTGACACTTCACAAACACTGTCTCTTCCCAAAAACACATATATAGGTTGGCAAAGGCTGGAGCAAACTTCTTCCCCATGGCCGTTCCATGGATCTGAAGGTAAAACTTATCATTAAAATTAAAATCATTCCTCAATAAACTCAACTCCAGCAACTCTAAGATTTCTTTATCCGGGCGCTGAGGGTCAGGAAACCTATCAAAGGCCCGTTTAACTGCCCGCAGTCCCAAAGGGGTATCAATATTTGTATATAGTGAGTTGATGTCTATTGAAAATAAGAACGCCCCCAATGGTAGTTCAAGACCTTTAAGTTTACCAACAAAATCATATGTGTCTTTTACATAGGAAGCATGCTTCTGTGATAGTGGATTGATGAAATAATCAATATATTCAGCAATTCGGTATGATTCCGATCCACAGTCACTAACAATTGGGCGTCCACTCGGGATCTGAAATGGCACCGACCACTCTTCCAAAGGTTTATGGATTTTTGGGAGGAGATAGAATTGTCGCGGTCTTGGTACATCTGGGCCCAGAAGATAGGTATATTGCTTTGGAATGATAAACTTTTTTTCAAGCAATTCCAACAATATCATCTTAATCATGTTTTTGGTCTCAGATTGAATAGAGTGATCTAATGCGACATAATTTTTGGGGTTATTCAGTTGTCTATTAGCCTCCAATAAGTACTGTACTCTATCCATGATTACAATCTGTGATCCTTTATCTGCCGGCTTAATAACTATATTCCGGTTTGACCCCAACAATTTGATGGTTTCTGACTCCAATACCGTCATATTCCCCCCAGTTACCTGCCCAGGTCGGAAGCACCTAAATGCCTCGAGATCCTTCCTAATCAATGTTTGGATGGATTGAGATATTGATTGTATTCTGGGTTCCCAAACTGAGGGATCTGTAAACGGTACAAAAGGAATGTCAGTATCATAATTAAAATGATCCAACAATTTCAGCCTTCTATGATATGTGTATAGGTCCCTACGAAGCTCCATCCGGTCTAAAATTCCGGGAGTGGGGATAAAAGACAATCCCCGTTCCAATACATTTCTTTCTATCTCAGAAAGCATATATGAGTGTGAGAGATTAGTAATATTTGAATATGGAGCTGTATCAAAGCACTGTTCTCCCCTTACATGTTTAAATTATCCAACCAAAAGTTTAAGATGGTATTTCCTGTTTCCGGTGTCCAATGTACTGGGTCCCGTGGCAATGTGTGAAACCTAAGTTTACTGATCTCAGGTAAGTAATTACATTGCTCTAAAATCTTTCGATTAAGTTGATCCAAGAGTGACTGTTGCTGTTTTTCCAATCTATCTGAGTAGTTAATAATAGGCACATAGAGTGTAGCATTAGGAAATTTACTTTCTGCCACTTTCAGCAGTTGTTGTAGTTGCTTCCAGGAGGTCAACGCCAGCTGTTTCGACAGGCAGTTGTTTAGCCCTCCTGATAACACCACCTTCTCCACTGTTGGATGTTGTTCTAGTTTTTCTACTACTCCTTTTAGATGGTGGAACGTAGCGCCAGGGAAGCTATCTGCTTGCACTCTAGAATCGGTAAACCCAGGTATCCGTGAAATATTGGAGTCTCCAATTATAACAATTGGTTTTCTAATTGTAAGTTCCCATTCCAAAATTTTCCTGGTAGAATTTGGGTGTCTAACTGGCTCAAGGCTAATTGATCCCGGCCTCCTAACAGGTAAATTAATCACTGGGATGGAGGAGGAAGAGGAAGAAACCCCTGGGTAGGCTGCGGCCGATATGAGTGCCACTATTTTACTCTTACCTCGGCCAAGAGGAGAAGTCCCCGAGGAGAGTGGCAGCGGGGAAACCGGAGCGGCGGTAAACTGGGACCGCCCTGGGGGCTCAGACAAGGACGTATTCAGGAAAAATTCTGTTTTGTCGTCACTTATCATCATCTGTTCCTCCCCCTCTCGGTTCCCAATCGCAACCTCACACGGGTCCCGCTCCCCTCCAACTCCAGGTCCCTCCTGGCCAGAGTCAGACAAAGAGGCAATAGTATTACTACATTTTACCACAACATTGCTATATAATACCCTCTCAGGGCCATTAACAAGGGCCTGCCTCACCTGTGTGTGTTTCCCAATCTCCACCCCCCCTGGAGCCAGCCCTATTGTCAATTGATCTCCCGCCAATACTTGGGGTTTAGGGGAATATGTTTCAGCCATAACCGAAATGGTTTTCCCCCCCCGGGGACCTAAATCCAGCTCAAGGGCTGGTATACTTGGGGGCATCCTAGAGTTTCTCCTCTTTAGTCTATTTTTTACCCCACCCTTAACTAAGCCACTTGCTCCACTACCATTTCCCACTCCTACCACATTACTGGGGGCTGGAGACAGGACACCCGACAAGGGCGGAAAGGCCTCCATAGTCAATTTGCCTGGGCCTACTACCTCGCTAGCATTTGCCTTTGGGAGCATAGCCTGTAATGTTGCCACTGAGGACTCGGTAAACTTACGTCTATATCTTACCCTTGCCCAAGCAACAGCTCGATCAAAGCAGTTAATATCAAATCTCCCTACCTCCTGTAGCCCTGCTGCCAGAACTGAATCATAGTGGTCCACTAAGATGCACATATTAGTGTCCATCCAGTGGTCCGTATTCTCTCTTACCAGCTCCAAAACGGTGGGATTGGGTGAGGAAGGTTTGATAAAAGCCGTAAGTCTCACCACCTGCTTCATCATGCCAGGCGGGAAAGACCTTTTAATCTGTAATTCTGCTAGAATCTCTGCATGGTGAATGGCCTGCAACAATTTGAAATACTGTTTCGTTAGTTTAAGATCCAGGGAGGTTTTGGGGCCATCTGAGCCTAAAGTAGGTATATTCCCCCCCAGGGCCATCGGCTTTACCAAGGGCTCAGACCGATTTCTCCTGGGAAACATCGTTTTCTCCTACCAAGAAAGGAAGGGGAGAAAAAAACTATAATACACTATATTCCCCCAAATAAGTCTCTACCATACCACAATCGTTTTTAAAAGTTAAAAACAAAGCAAAAGCAAAAAAAAGGGGGGGGGGGGGGGAGGAAGAAAAAGGGGGGAAAAAAATGCAAATCACAACATTTTAAAAGACAAAACATAAAAACATTTTAAAATCATGAAGGTCCCTCAATATTTTCCTACCAAAGAATTCTTTGGTAATGGTTCACTGACCGGAACGATTCTCTCCATTTAAAGCAGCCATATTTAGAGGTAAGAAAAAAAACTCTTTCACCTTAGTCTCTTTCCAAGCCTCCTGTTCTCGTTGGAGCTTCCTCTTGAGTGAGTTTAGTCCAAGATGCTTTCGTATGCTAAAATCAATGGAGTTAAAATTGCATTCAAAGAGTCAGTCAACCAAAAAAAAGGGGGGGGTTAAAAAAGGGTTCCAAAACAATTCTAAAAGAATCCTTCAGTCCAAAAAGGAATTAAAACGGCTTTAAGAACCCAATAAGGGAACCCTCAAAAAGTTAAAAACAAGAAACAAACAAAGACCTGACGTTTCAGCTAGATCGCTTTCATCAGAGGTAATGAGTAAACGCTTACATCTGTGTTGATATAGGGAGCTGAGAGGGCGGATCCATACCTCCCAAGACATGTGTTTTGCCCAGTCCTGCGTCAATCTTCCCATTCTCCTCCAATCCACCGTCCTAATCAGGGTTAATGTTCCATCATTGTGCCCTGCTCAACAAACCAGTTAATGAGCAGTCACTGACACCTGTGTTAGTCTGGGAAGCTTTAAGGGGGCGGGACCATCCTTCCCAAAACATGTCAATTACTTGGTCCTCCATCAATCTGCTCATTCTCCTCCAATCAACAGTCCCAATTGGGGTAAGTGTTCAGTCGTTGTGGGCTACTCCAAACGAATTAAGACAACAAACACACTGAAATAATCAGGTCTAAGAAGTTTTTAAATACCAAAATAATGTATAAAATGCCAGGCGCGGGCTAGGTTAGGTTTGAAAAAAAACAGACGAATCTGATATGCACTGGCACAGGCAAAACTTTAAATAAATGGTAAAAACCTAGTATAAAATACCTTAATTAAGAACAGGGGAGGGAAAAAAGAAAAAAAGAGGGGGGGGGAAGGAAGGAAAGAAGGAAAATAAAAAATATTTACAAACAGATTACCCGGAAGATAAACCTAGGTTTGCAACCCAAGATGCAATCCCTAAGGGATAGAAGCCAAAACCCAAGGTCAAGACCACCAGCCTGAAATTAGGATGGTCATAGACATACAGGGGTTGAAGTACGGCACACCAGCTCCAAGAGTTAGGGCCAAACGGGGTGATATAAGGGTCAAGAGGGTATAAGGGTTAGAATTAGATGAGGGGGTATGAAAGTTAGATAAGGGGGTATAAGGGTTAGGGTTAGATAAGAAGGTATACAGGTTAAGGTTAGATAAAAGGGTATAAGGGTTAAGGTTAGAACTAAGGGGATGTAAAGGTATAATAAAGAAATATAAAGGGTAAACTGAAGGGTTAGATAAGGGGATGTAAAGGTTTGGGTAGGTAAGGGGGTATCAAGGTTAGGGTTAGATAAGCAGGTATAAGGGTTAGGGTTAGATAAGGGGTATAAGGTTAAGGTTAGAGCTAAGGGGATATAAAGGTTACATAAAGGGATACAAAAGGTTAAGGTTAGGATTATAAGGGAGTATAAGGGTTAGGGTTAGATAACGGGGTATCAAGGTTAGGATTAGGTAAGGTCAGGGTGTAAAGGTTAGGGTTAGATAAGGGGATATAAAGGTTAAGATCAGAACTAGAGGGGTATGAGGATTAGATAAGGGAATATGAGGGTTCGGGTAGGGGTTAGGTAAGAAAGGTGCAGAGATTGAGGTGAAAATGGAAAAATAAGGGTTGGGACCTAATAACCAGGGGTTGGGGTTAAAGTTAGGATCAATCCAAGAATCAGGTTTAGATCTAGGGTCTAGGGGTTAAGGTTAGGCATGAGGATCTATAAATTAGGGTAGATAATTAGGATTTTAGAATTAGGGTTGAATATAAGGGTCTAGGATAGGGGATCAGGATTTCGAGGAGTAGGATTTCAGGAGTGGGGAACCGCCCGACAAACACACAAATAAAAAGTACCGATACAGGGCAATAATAAGTGCTACTACACAAAGGCAAGACCACAATAGACGGATCAACGTCCCACACTGAGTGTAAAAATAAGTGCTATTGAATTAAGATAAGTGCTCAAAAAATATATGCCAAAGAAAGTCAAATAAAACCACGCCACACTAAAAGATGCAAAAAATTCATGTACATAAAATAAATATCATCATAAATGTTAAAAAAACATATAAAAATAAACGTAAATCATAAATAAACAATTTAAAAAAAGAAGACGTACATATAAAAATAAGTGCTTTGATAAATAAATAAATAAATAATAAATAGATAAACAAACATACCCCACTAAATATGCAAGTGCTTTCAACTCAAAATAAGTGCTATGGGGGTATATATAGAAAGATAAAACCACACCACACTAAATAAATAATAATAACATAAATATAATCCTATGAATAAAATAAGTGCCATAATATTGATCATAAGTGCTAGAAAATATATGTAAAAATAAATAAATAATTAAATTATTTGATAAACGAACATTTATCTTGGGCGGTTCTCCCACAGCCCCCCACCATCCTATCCCTAAGCGAAACCCCACTCATCCAATCCCACTGGAGATGGCACCTCTCATCAGGTAAGTAAGCCAGAATAAATTTAATATTTTTCATTCAGGCCCTTGGGATCTATTGTTTGGAGGCGCCCAATCCAAATTCTTTCCATCCCCTGTCGTTGTTTCCTAGACCAGCCCCCGTTTGTCTCCAGACCAAAGATTTTCAAATTATCACTGGCATGAAGGCTAAAATGTAAATACAACCCCGTGCTCTTATTACCTTTTGCCATATTGTATAGGTGTTGTTTTAGTCTAGCCTGTAGTGCATTCTTGGTTTCTCCTATATACACTTTTTGGCACAATTTGCACTTGATTACATAAATCAAGTTTGTCGTTGACAATTCGATTCTCTGTCTTATAGGAAACCCCAAACCCGAGAAGGCATTAGTAATATATTTTGGTCTCTCCAGATATTTTTCCAATTTGTTAGGTACCTCTTTCTGCCGGAAGGCAGAGTGGACTAATTTATCCCCAAGGTTTTTATTTTTCCTATATGCTGAGATTATTCTACAATTCAACAGCCCCTCCACCGCTTGTTGCGCTTCCCGGAAGTTAGACCTCAACGTCCTGCTAAGTCCACCCAAACTCCCAGAGTATGTAGCAACAAATGGTATCAGATTATGTGTTTCTGCTGTTTTGTTGTAACCCTCTTCCCTTCCAAATAATTCTCCTACCTCTGCTTTTATCTCCCTAAGGAAACGTTTTGAATATCCCCGTGGCCCCAAAGCTCCAAAGAGAATGGTTGTTGCCTCCTCCACATGCTCACCCAATGTACAAATTCTGTTGAACCGGATCAACTG